>NC_091958.1:54858775-55158035 GCF_031021105.1 Erythrolamprus reginae
GGCCACTGTGGGACACAGAATGCTGGACTCGATGGGCTTTGGCCCAATTCAGCAGGGCTCTTCTTAGGTTCTTAGATTCTCTGTATCTTTCTCCTTCCTTCCTTCCTTCCTTCCTTCCTTCCTCCCTCTCTTTTTCTCTCCCCCTCCCTCTTTCTCCCCCTCCCTCCCTCTCTATCTCTTTCTCCTTCTTTCCTTCCTTCCTTCCTTCCTCCCTTCCTTCCTCTCTCTCTCTCTCTTTGAGTTGAGAGCCCCATGGACAATTGGAGGGGCCACTGTGGGACACAGAATGCTGGACTCAATGGGCTTTGGCCCGATTCAGCAGGGCTCTTCTTAGGTTCTTACGTTCTTAGTGGTGCAGAATGGCAAAAAAAAAAAACCTGCCCCCCATCCAAGACCCTCTTCCTTGTGGCAGCCCAGACCAAGTAATTCTTCCAATTGCAACCTTGTTTTGGCAGCTGCTAGCCTGCTTTGACAATCCTGACCGCTCTGGGCTAATCCCACTGTTTGTAACGATAAAGCTGCCAGCATCCCACGGAAACACACCACCAAGCTGCCGTTGGAGTGCCAGGCTTCTTTGAAATCGGGAAATCTTTCCAGGAAGTGCTGGGTTCACCCACCCACCCATCCTCAACACAAACACCAGTCACTACAAAGACCAGCTGGATTTTTCTCAGCAAAGTTAAAACAGGGACTCCAGCGAGGCCAACCCTTAGCAAGGGAGAGAAAAGTTTCCCAGGGAAACCAAAAGAATTACAAATTTTGCAGTTAGGGCATATAGGGCCCATTCATAAAAATACTTGTTGGGGGTCCTTGCTGGGGCTCTGAAAGTTAGCCAACCCAGACTTCCCCAAGCTATCCAATTAATCTGGAGGCTAAAATATAGGAAGAACGGTTGCAGGAACTTGGCATGGCTAGTTGAATGAAGAGAAGGACCAGGGGAGACAGGGTAGCAGCCTTCTCTGCATTCTTTCTAGAGTCTCAACATCTTTATTGATATTGTGACGGACAAAACTGGGTACAATATTCCAAGTGTGGTCTTCACCGAGGCATTTAATTTAATCTTAATTTTAAAAAATTATAACCAGAAAAAGTGGATGTTTTCCAGATCTTGAACGGGTCCATAAATGGGCTACAAAAATGGTGGAAGGTCTTAAGCATAAAACTTATCAGGAGAAACTTTTATTATTATTATTATTATTATTATTATTATTATTATTATTATTATTTAGATTTGTAGGCCACCCCTGTGTTCAGTTCTGGAGACCTCGCCTACAAAAAGATATGGATCAAATTGAACAGGTCCAAAGACGGGCTACAAAAGTGGTGGAAGGTCTTAAGCATAAAACTCCATGAACTCCATCTATATAGTCTGGAGGACAGAAGGGAAAGGGAGGGGACATGATTGAAACATTTATATATGTTAAAGAGTTAAATAAGGTTCAGGAGGGAAGTGTTTTTAATAGGAAAGAGAACCCAAGAACAAGGGGGCACCATCTGAGGTCAGTTGGGGGAAAGATCAGAAGCAACGCGAGGAAATATTATTTTACTGAAAGATTAGTAGATGCTTGGAGCAAACTTCCAGCAGACATGGTTGGTAAATCCACAGTCACTGAATTTAAACATGCCTGGGATAAACATATATCCACCCTAAGATAAAATGCAGGAAATAGTATAAGAGCAGACTAGATGGACCAGGAAGTCTTTTTCTGCTGCCAAACTTATTTATTTATTTGTTTGTTTGTTTGTTTATTATTTATTTATTTATCCAATACACAAATACATAGGAAGAAAAAAAGACGTGATAATATATATAAGGGTAAAAGTGAACTTAGAGGAGAGGATATATGAAAGGAAGAGAATATATATGATAAGTGAAAGACAGGAAAGACAATTGGACAGGGGATGAAAGGCACAGCAGTGCACTTACGTACGCCCCTTACTGGCCTCTTAGGAACCTGGAGAGGTCAATCGTGGAGAGTCTAAGGGAGAAATGTTGGGGGTTAGGGGTTGACACAGTTGAGTCCGGCAATGAGTTCCACGCTTCGATAACTCGATTGTTGAAATCATATTTTTTACAGTCAAGTTTGGAGCGGTTCGTATTAAGTTTGAATCTGTTGCGTGCTCTTGTGTTATTGCGGTTGAAGCTGAGGTAGTAATTGACAGGTAGGACGTTGCAGCATATGATCTTGTGGGCAATACTCAAATCGTGTTTTAGGCACCGTAGTTCTATGTTTCTAAGTCTAAGTGCTTTTGCTATTTCTATTTTAAAGACCAAGGCATTATCAAGTCCATCCAGCCAGGGTTTTTCAAGGCCTTGGGAGCCTGTAATATTTGGCACAGCCCAGCGAAGTATCCTTACAAGAGTGAGGGGACCCCAGCAGAGAGAATGATCTTATGATGCGCAGCCTACTCTTAATGCTCCAAAGCAGATTAATGACTCTTGGGGGTTTTGAAAGAAAGAGGGAGATGGGAGAATGAACGGGAGGGGAACTAATTGGACACTTAACGCATGAATGGAAGAGTGGGGTGGGGTGGGGGCCGAATGCAGATAATCCTCCCAACAGTTTTAGCCAAGAAATTTAAGCTTATTCAAGTCTTTGCCCATCTAGGCTTACCTTCTCCAATCCAGGGGCTCTATAGAATTCCTGGAGGAAAACTCCTAGCAAACTTTGGATGCCTTGTTAAGACCACACTTGGAAAAACTGCATCTAGTTTTGATCACCAGATTATTTTTTTAAAGGTGTTGAGACTCTGGAAAGAGTGCAGAGAAGAGCAACAAAGATGATTAGAGAGTCCTAATTGACAACCATTTAAATAGGAGCCAGCCGTGTGCAGCAGCTGCCAAAAAAGCCAACACAGTTCTAAGCTGCATCAACAGAGGGAGAGAATCAAGATCACGCGAAGGGTTAATACCACTTTATAAGGCCACACTTGGAATCCTGCATTCAGTTTTGGTCGCCCACGATGCAAAAAGGATGTTGAGACTCTAGAAAAAGTGCAGAGAAGAGCAACAAAGAGGATTAGGGGACTGGAGGCTAAAACACATGAAGAACGGTTGCAGGAACTGGGCATGGCTAGTTTGATGAAAAGAAGGACCAGGGGAGACATGATAGCAGTCTTCCAATATCTCAGGTATTGCCACAAAGAAGAAGGAGTCAAGCTATTCTCCAAAGCACCTGAGGGTAGAACAAGAAGCAATGGGTGGAAACTAAACAAGGAGAGAAGCATCTTAGAACTAAGGAGAAATTTCCTGACAGTTAGAACAATTAAACAGTGGAACAGCTTCCCTCCAGAAGTTGTAAATGCTCCAACACTGGAAGTTTTTAATAAGAGGTTGAATAACGATTTGTCTGAAGTAGTGTTGGGTTTCCTGCCTAAGCAGGGGGTTGGACTAGAAGACCTCCAAGGTCCCCTCCAACTCTTGTTATTCTGTATTCAGAAAAAATGTTGGATTTGGTTGGTACAGTTTTGGATGGTTAAAGCCAGGAAGGGTGTAGGACTTTATGCCAGACAGGGAAGTCATTAAAACATTCCTAGAGGACACAATAACAAGCCACCTCTGAACAGTGTCCAAAAATTCCCATCCATGTATTCATTAGGAGTTGAGTGTCAACAGAACAGATGAAATGAAAACAATTTATACAATTTATGCAATCTTACCCATTAGGGATAGATTTAAATTTGTCCATCTATCCATGTCTTTTTGTATGTCTTGCGTTAATGTATCGTAATTATCTTTTTTTTAATGAATTACAATTTTCAGAAATCCAAATACCAAGGTATTTAATTTTTTTAACTATTTGTAGGTTTAATTTTTTTTCAAGTTGTATGTTTTGTTCTTTTGTCATGTTTTTGGTTATAATTTTCGTTTTGTCTTTGTTAATTTTAAGACCACTTATTTCTCCAAATTTATAAAGTTCTTCCATTAAAATATGTGCAGAATTAAGTGGATCTTGAATTATAAACACTATATCGTCCAAAAATGCTTGTAATTTGAAGTGTTCTTTTTTTATTTTAATTCCATTTATTTGTGTATTATTCCTTATATTTGTCAATATAAACACATAACACTGTTAAAGATCAAATACATACAATTAAACCTAATAAAAACTTTACTGTAAATTATCAAAAGTGAGGGGTAGTATACATCCACTATAGAAACTGAAATCATATGTCGCTTGTTAAGGAAATGTCAGTTAGATAATTGACACAACTATCCCTTTCTCTCTAATCTTTTCGTTTCCTTTCTACTTTTGGACTTTACTTTTATTTTCATTCCTTTTCCTTTTATATACATTTTAAAAATCACAAAATAAACAATATAACATAGTACATGTTATATTATCTATTTTGTGATGCTTTTTTAATGTATATACGGTACTTACTAAAGTTTGTTTTTTTTAAAAAGAAAGTTGGGTCGAGGGGTTTCAATTATGACTAAAATCTCCGGTTTATTGATCAAACCATGATTGGCTGAATTCGTTCATTGCACTAAGCCTTAAACTGGGATTTCCCAAAGAGAATAGCTAAAGCCCACTGCAACAATATCGCCAAAAAAGCTTCTAGAGTTGTTAACCTGATCCTATGCAGCTTCTGCTCAGGCAATCTCACACTACTCTCAAGAACCTATAAAACTTTTGCCAGACCCATCCTAGACTACTGCTCATCTGTCTGGAACCCATACCGCATCTCAGACATCAACACCCTTGAAAATGTCCAAAGATATTTCACCAGAAGAGCCCTTCACTCCTCCACTCGAACAGAATATCCTATGAAAATAGACTAACAATCCTGGGCCTAGAAAGCCTAGAACTACGGCGCCTAAAACACGATTTGAGTATTGCCCACAAGATCATATGCTGCAACATCCTACCGGTCAATGACTACTTCAGCTTCAACCGCAACAACACAAGAGCACGCAACAGATTCAAACTTAATACGAACCGCTCCAAACTTGACTGTAAAAAATATGACTTTAACAATGGAGTTATCGAAGCGTGGAACTCATTACCGGACTCAATTGTGTCAACCCCTAACCCCCAACATTTCTCCCTTAGATTCTCCACGATTGACCTCTCCAGGTTCCTAAGAGGCCAGTAAGGGGCGTACATAAGTGCACTAGTGTGCCTTTCGTCCCCTGTCCAATTGTCTTTCCTTTATCTCATATATTATATATATTTTCTTTCTTTTCATATATCCTCTCCTCTAAGTTCACTTTTACCCTTATATATATTACTACATGTCTATTTTTCTTCCTATGTATTTGTGTATTGGACGAATGAATGAATGAATGAATGAATGAATGAATGAATAAATAAATAAATAAAAAAAAATAAAAACACTGAATCAACCATCAAGCAAGCCACAGTTAATGTTAGGTTTGACATAGGAATTTGGCCGCCGGTGGCACTTTTGACCTCTTTTCGGAATACGGTAGTTAGCCTGGGTGTTTTCTGGGAAAAGGAAATTAAATAATGGCATTAAAAACAACTCCACCCAGCTTTTCTTACACAGACAATGAAAGTAATAGAATCCTTGTCTTTTTGACAGCTTTAAAGTCTGGGACATCCAACAGGGCTTTGAAACTCATCCCTGGTGACTTTCCGTGGCTTTAATTTAATTACCGTGCCCTTTCTTTTATCTTAATTGACTTGCTTCTGTTTATAAACAAGGGGCTAGCTGCAATGTACTAACCCTCTGTTCTTCTCCACACCCTCCCCACTGGTCCTGCAACCTGAGAGTCGCGTTTGGCATCTGAAATATTCATTAAGGGCCTGAGTCTCTTTCTTCTTCTTCTTCGGCTTCACCGGGAATTATTAGTAGAAGAAATTGGATCTCAGCAGCTCTGGAGGAAGTCTATAAATTAGTGGGAAGGAGAAGAGGATGACATTCGCTATAGGATGACAGTCCTTCTTCTTCTTCTTCTTCTTCTCCTTCTTCTACTACTACTACTACTACTACTACTTCTTCCTCTTCTTCTTCTACTTCTTCTTCTTCTTCTATTTCTTCTTCTTCTATTTCTTCTTCTTCTATTTCTTCTTCTTCTTCTATTTCTTCTTCTTCTTCTATTTCTTCTTCTTCTACTACTACTTCTTCTATTTCTTCTTCTTCTTCTACTACTACTACTTCTATTTCTTCTTCTCCTCCTCCCCCTCCTTCTCCTTCTTCCTCTTCTTTTTCTTCTCCTTCATGTTCTTTTTCTTCCTCTTCCTCTTATTCTTTTTCTTCCTCCTCCTTCTTCTCCTTCTCCTTCTTCTTCTTTTTCTCCTCCTCCTCCTTCTTCTCCTTCTCCTTGTCGTCCTCCTTCTTCCCCTCCTCCTCCTCCTCTTCCTCCTTCTTTTGGTGGGTGAAATCAGATTGCATTCACCTTTTGGAAACCAGACGTTTTCCAGATGCCTTGGACTTCAATTCCTATAATCCCCAGCCTGTATAGGAGGTGTAGCCTAACATATTTAGAAATGGACAGATAGGGGAAGTTGGATGAAATAGTAAGTCTGGCTAAAAAAAAAAAGAGCTTGATTGCCGAGAAAACATGCAATGAACTTCTGCTACGCAACTAATATTTCGGATGCCGCCTCCTCACCTGGAAGTGATACCAAGCCATAGTTTGTTTTTCCACCGCTTTCTGACTAATCCTTTGTTGGTTGGGTTTCTCACAACACATTAATGCATTGGCCATCGGGACTTTCAAAATTCCCTGCAGACAGTTCAGAGCAAACCTTTCGAATCTCCGAATTGCACATGTGTTGTAGATCTGAAACGTGAAGGAAGTTGAGCTGGCTTAATGGTGGGTTGTTTTCTTTTTCCCTCGACATAGGCTGATCTCTGTCAACCTTTCACACTTATGAGGCAGAACATTATGGATTACGCAGCCTCTTGCGATGCTGCAAGACAGCTCTCCCTTGTTCCTTGCTGGGACCTCCGAAAGAAATGTACAAACCAGATGGAGAAGACCACAGCTGGAGAAGCCATGAACATCTCTTCCTGACAAAGGATTCAGTTCCTGAACGTTGACACAAAAGAGACTCCAATCTTTGAAATCCGCTAAAAATGCCTGGAACTCACCCAAAGACAAACGTTTTGTGGATCTGTCTGTCGCATAGATTTCAAGTGCGCATTTATGCCCAACGTCCATCATTAATGCTCCTGTGCTCTTCTTTGGGTTACACGCAAGAAAAGAATGCCCAGGAAGAGAAATAGTTTACTTTTATTTATTTATAAAAGTACGAAATAATTTATTTTTATTTATTTGTTTTGTCAAGTACGTATTGTTGGTATACAAAGATATAATAATATTTATATACAGGATACTAGTAAAAGAGAAACATTAGGACAGGGGATGGAAGGCATGCTGGTGCACTTATGCACGCCCCTTACTGACCTCTTAGGAATCAGGGGAGGTCAACAGTGGACAGTCTAAGGGTAAAGTTTTGGGGGCTAGGAGATGATACTATGGAGTCTGGTAGTGAGTTCCATGCATCAACTACCCAGTAATTAACATTGTTTTTCCTGCAGTCGAGTTTAGAGTGGTTTACTTTAAGTTTGTATCTGTTGTGTGTTGTTGTGGTTGACGCTGAAGTAGTCATTGACAGGAAGGACATTGTAGCAGATGATGGTCAGAACAATCAACCAGTGGAACAACCTACCAGCGGACATTGTGAACTCCAATACTCTGGACATTTTAAAGAGGAAATTGGACTGCCATTTGGCTAGGATGCTATAGGGTTCCTGCTTAGGCAGGGGGTTGGACTTGATGACCCGCATGGTCCCTTCCAACTCTAACAATAAATAAATAAACAAATAAAAATGATGTTATGGGCTATGCTTAAGTTGTGTTTAAGGTGACGTAGTCCTAAGCTTTCTAAACCTAGGGTTGTAAGTCAGTAGGGTATTCTATCGTTCCAACCATCTGCTTGTGGTTGAAGTTTTCCTAAACAATGGCAACTACAAAGTGGTGCATTCGGGGATGGGGTGAAAAATTAAGGGTGGAGACCAAGGCTTGATGGACAGCGAAACATAGGGCTCTAATGGGCCTTGGGCTGTTGGCAAAGGCTCACCTGTTTTCAAGATCCAGGATGTTTATATATTGGGCTCTTGGAAGATCAGAAGGCTGGGCCAAGAGCCAACCCTGATGAAGGAAGCAAAGCAACATCCTTTGTGGTCCCTGCCCGTCTCCAAAGTAAGCAAGTTGGAGTCTTCGGCAAGTAACAGCCTCAGATAGACCACATAATTCTCCGTCCCAACAGAAATTTCATCATGAGCCGAACACCAGTTTCACGTTCCTCCCGCTGGTGTGAACTGCATGTGTGTGTGTTTTTTTAATACTCCTGTGTAACTTAAGACACATTTTTGTGGCTGCTTGGTTGGGGAGGGGGGAGAGGTTGAACAAGGACAAGGAATGATACTCTGAGCAGGGATGCAAACAATTCTACGAGTCTTAAATTTATGCGTGGCCTCAGGCCCACTGCAGGCATCAATAAATCCGGAGGGTTTAAGAAGTTGAAAAGTCAACAGCCTCCTTGTCGAGTGTGGGAGAGGGGGGGATGATTCCAAAAATAATAGGAGAGTTCTTATTTCATTTGGGAAGACTCTTGCCTTCTCTGGATCGGTTCAGAAGTCTCGATCTAGAACAATGGCTTTGAAATGGTTTGACTCCAATGACCCTTTTCCTTGATGTGATCTGGAATGGCTTATGGATTCGTGTTGGGTGCAGTTTGAATTAAAGACTCAAGGACTCTAGGGTTCTCCTCCTCTTCTTCTTCTCCTTCTTCTTTTCGCCTTCTGCTTGTTCTCCTTCTCCTCCTCCTCTTCTTCACCTTCTCCTTCTTGTATTCCTTTTTCTTCCTCCTCTTCCTCTTCTTCTCCTTCTCCTTTTCACCTCCTTCTTCTTGTATGTCTTCCTCCTCCTCCTCTTCTTCTTCTACCATCTCCTCCTCCACCACCTTCTCTTTCTCCTCCTCTTCTTCCTCCTCCTCTTCTTCTCCTTCTCCTTCTTTTTCCTCCTCCTCTTCCATCTCCTCTTCTTCTTCTACCATCTCCTCCTCCACCACCTTCTCCTTCTCCTCCTCTTCTTCCTCCTCTTCTTCTTCTCCTTCTTCTTGTACTTCTTCTTTTTCCTCCTCCTCTTCCTCCTCCTCCTCTTCCTCCTCCTCCTCTTCTTCTTCCTCCTCTTCAAACTCCTAGTTCCTTCCTAGTCTCTCTTTAGATGCAGCAGTTTCCATGAGGAGGAACATCAACAAGAAAGCAGAAGAACTAAGCCAGAAGAACGGGAGGTCTTGAGACTAGCTAACCAGCCTTTCCGTCCCAATGCAACCCCTCCAGCTGTTTCATTTTTCCCCCTTATCTCCTTTGCCCATCACTCCCTGACCCATCCCCTCCCGTCTCTTATTCAACCGCTTGCCAATCACCATGACACCAGCAGATGACCCTGCCTGAAACTGGATGTCAACCCCTTCAAGATCAATCTCCTTCGACGAAGGATGCTTCCAGTTGGGACCCTGGGCCTCCTAAGGTGATGCTCTTAGTCCATTGAAACCCAGCGGGGGCTGTTCTCCTCTCAAGCCCCTTCCCACTGCAGGAACTCAAATTCCTGCTCTGTGAACTGTTCCAGATGTTGCAGAGGGCCAGTCTGTTGCAAGCTGGCCACAGGAATGCAAGTTTCCCCCTGCAAAGATTTAATGCTTTAGCTGCCTCCTTGGTTCCCTGGGTCATTCTGAGGCTCAGTGTGGGGACTCAGTGGCCGAGACGGAGACTACCGTATTTTTTGGAATATAAGATGCACCATTTTCTTCCCTAATAGAGGCTGATAAGTTGGGTGCATCTTATACTCTGAATGTAGCTTTTTTCCCCTCCTCCCCATCCCTAATTAGCTGCCAACGATCTTCCCATCTCTTACTTTGCAGGCTCTTTCGTTGTTACTCTCTGGGAAGAATGTTTTCCAAGCCCTAAGTCTTTGCAGGATTTTTTTCATTGCTCTAACTTGCTCTGAATAAGTTTCTTTCCAGCCCCTAACCAGGTGCTAAAAATGTTCCCAGCTCTTGCTGGCTTGCAAGATTTTTCATTGTTACTCTGCGAAGAATGTTTTCCAAGCCCTGTCTTTGTAGGATTATTTTTCCATTGCTCTACTTGCTCCGAATGTTTCTTTTCAGCCTTAACCAGGTGCTAACAATATTCCCAGCTCTTACTGGCTTGCAAGATTTTTCATTGTTACTCTCTGCAAAGAATGTTTTCCAAGCCCTATGTTTTTGCAAGTTTTTTTCATTGCTCTTTCTTTCTTTCTTTCTTTCTTTCTTTCTCTTTATTCCTTTCTTTTCTTTCTCTCTCTCTCCTTCTTCCTTTCTTCCTTTTTTCTTTCTCTCTCTCTCCCTCTTTCTCTTCCTTCCTTCCTTCTTTTATTTCCTGGCACGCTTCTCCTATAATCTCATTTCTGAAATGGTCCATGTGTCACCTTCTTTTGTTCCACCAACAGAATCAACATTGCAGTTGTGTTTCTTACCTGCTCTTCGCACTGCGGTCAGATACACCATAATAATAGAACGGACATCCTGGTCTTTCAAAGCCAAATTTAAAAACCTGAACAACCACATCCTGGTTCCTTTGAAGACACATGTCCTTGTTTTTCAGGGGAAGATCGGTGGGGGGAATAGATGTTGATACAGGAAATTCAATTCAATTGTCTTCTTAGGGGCTGATTGATCTATCTATCTGTCTATCTATCTATCATCTATCATCTATCTATCCGTCAATCCGTCAATCCGTCAATCCATCAATCCATCAATCCATCAGTCTGTCTGTCTGTCTGTCTGTCTGTCTGTCTATCTATCTATCAATCATCTATCCATCCATCCATCCATCCGTCCATCCATCAGTCCATCTGTCCGTCTATCTATCTATCTATCTATCTATCTATCTATCTATCTATCTATCAATCTATCATCTATCCATCCATCCATCTATCCATCCATCCATCCATCGGTCCATCCATCGGTCCATCTGTCCGTCTATCTATCTATCTATCTATCTATCTATCTATCTATCTATCTATCTATCAATAGGACAGGAGACTTAAGAAAGGGACAGAGAAATATCAAGGAAGTTATGGAGAAACCTGATTCCTATTTCCATGGATCTGCTGGCCTACAAAGAGAGATTGGACAGAACTATAGACCAGGTATGGACGCCTCGACAGGGAAAGAACTTCGAAAGAACTCCTAAGGAGATTTTTTTAAAAGATACTGGAGGCACACACACAACTTTTGATTCCCTTCTGGACTCTTCTGAGTCTTGATCCAGCTTCACTTCCGCCCAATTATTACCGAAAAGCTCAAACAATATTGGCCACCATCTCTAAACAGTTTAGATATAATACACCTTCAATAAGGGAGGCCTAAATGCATTCCCTAAGGGCATTATCTTAATTCCCACATACCTTTTTTAAGCACTTCTGGGGGGGAAAAGCAGACTCCCAGCTACAAAAGGAGTCTTCTCACACAAGTCCTTAATCTCCAGGATTAGGGGATTCTCTTTAATGATTGTTCAAGCCTTGGAAAAGCTGCCAGTCAAAGTTTGGGGTTGAGTTAGCTTTCTGTGGGTTGGTTCCTAATTGCTGGCATATAATTATAGCCCAGGCTAACTACTAGGACTAAAATACCAGCGTGTCTGATAAGTTCAGAGAATACACAGCGGCTTTTGTCATCCTTTGAGTCGACGCTGTGATTAGAGGAACCACGGCAAGGTTACGGGGACATATCTAACTCGGCAGAACAAAGCAAATATAATTTATCCTCCAGCATCCAACCTGTGCAAATACAACCTGTCCTGCTGGCAGGTGTGCCTTTGTCTGCCCACCTGTCCTGCTTTCTCATCCTTGTTTACCTTAGCAATGTTTTTTTTTTAAAAAAAATCGGTGGCTACAAAGGACAGGAGTGTAAATATGGGTTTTTTTAAAAAAAAATATTACAAGGAAAGGTATGTTGACATGTTTAGATAGGGCGGAAATGATTTTGAGTAAACCAGGAGGAGACAGATAGGATTAACAAGGCTGGGTAAAAGAATCCCTTTTAAAGGTGGACCTTGGCCTTCCAAGTCTATTTTTCCAGGCATGGATGGGGAAATTTAAGACCTTACGAAAGTGTTTCCCAATGTTGGCTCCTTTAAGATGGATGGATTTTAACCGATAAAATTCGGAGAACTGAGGTCCACCCATCTTAAAGTAGTTAAGGAGCTACTGGTACAGTTCTACAGAGGAATCGTTGAGTCTGTCATCTGCACCTCTACAACTGTCTGGTTCGGTTCTTCAACCCAACAAGACCGACACAAACCTCAGAGGAGAATCAGAACTGCAGAAAAAACAATGGCTGCCAACCTGCCTTCCATTGAGGACCTGTAGATTGCACAAGTCAAAAAGAGGGCTGGGAAAATATTGACTGACCCCCTCGCATCCTGGACACAAACTGTTTCAACTCCTACCCTCCAAACGTCGCTGGAGAGCACTGCACACCAAGACAACTAGACAAAAGGACAGTTTTTCCCCAAACGCCATCACTCTGCTAAACAAATAATTCCCTCAACCCTGTCAAACTATTTACTAAGTCTGCACTACTAGTCTACGGAGGGGCGGCATACAAATCTAATAAATAATAATAATAATACTATTACTACTAGTTTTTTCTCATCCTTCCTAACCCCCATTTCCTCCCACTTATGACTGTATGACTGTAATTTGTTGCTTGTATCCTTAAGACTTTTATTAATATTGTTTCCTGATTGCTTATTTGACTCCTATGACAATCATTAAGTGTTGTTCCTCAGGATTCTTGATGAATGGATCTTTTCTTCACTGAGAGCATCTGCAGCAAAGACAAATTCCTTGTGTGTCCAATCACACTTGACCAATAAAGAATTCTATTCTATCCTATTCTAGTTGGGAAAGATTGCTTTAGAGGGTTCAGTTGAATTTGGGAACAAACTGGAATCTTCTAACATTGAATTGAGACTATCATCTGAAGTCAAGTTGGAAAAACAGGGCAACTGAGTCTTCTACTAGACAGATTGAGTTGGAAGGGACCTTGTAGGTTATCTAGTTATAGTCCACTGGCCGTCAGTCCAGTCTCTTCTTTAAAGTCTCCAGTGATGAAGCTCCCCCAACTTCCAAAGGCAACTTCTGTTCCATGGGTTGATTGCTCTCAACGTCAGAAAATTCCTCCTTATTTCCAGGTTGAATCTCTCCTTGTTCAGCTTCCATCCATGATGTCTTGTTATACTACTTGTGTTCTGTCGGGCTCTCTGGTAGAATCCTCCCAAAAATTCACAGGTACAAATTTCAGACACACACACGTTTGAAAATTCAAAACAATGTTCTTTATCATGAAAATTCACTTAAACCAAGCCCTCTTTTGGGATAGCCAAGAGCACTCGTCTCCAAACAAACTGGCAATTTGTACAAGTCCCTTATCAGTCCTGTGATACTTAGCTTGCAGCTGTGAGGCAATTCACAGTCCTTCTTCTTTCACAAAGTGAAACACACTTTGCTCTGCTTTAGTTTCAAAGCGGGGAAAAACCAGCACACAAAAAGTCAAAGTCAGCAAAGCAGTCACGAAACACAACGATCAGATAATCCTCCACAATGGCCAAACCCACAGGCTGCTATTTATAGCAGCCTCCCTAATGACCACAGCCCCACCCAACCACAGGTGGCCTCATTTTCTTTGATAATAATCTCTCAGTTGTTGCTGCCTATGTATCGCTCTCCGCATGGGTGGCTGTATCATTCACTCTTGTTCTGAATCCAAGGAGGAGCTAGATCATTGATCTCCTTCTGAGCTGTCTGCCAGACTCTCCTCCTCCCTGTCACTCATGTCTTCTTGGTCAGAGGAGCCTTCATCATCAGATTCCACCAGGGGCAAAACAGGCCTGCAGCATGTGGATGTCTCCCCTACATCCACAGTCCTTGGGGCAGGAGCTGGGCCAGAGCGAACCACAACAACTTGAAAACCATCTGAGTTTGTGGTTGGGAAGAAAGCATAAAAAAAACCTTCAGAATTTACCAAAATGGAGGAACTATTTTTTTAAACCGTGGGTAAATCTTTGCATCATTGCGGCAATAAATAATCCAAATGCGGTACTTCTTAACTGCAAAAGGAAGCTCTGGAGCTTGAATTAAGCAACTAGCAACACTTGAGCCTCGGAGGTCACATCCTTGCAGAAGTCTAGACTGTTTCCCAACCTGGGCAACTTGAAGATATTTGGACTTCAACTCCCAGAATTCCCCAGCCAGCAAATGGGAATTCTGGGAGTTGAAGTCCAGATATCTTCAAGTTGCCAAGGTTGGGAAACACTGGTCTAGACTACCAACTTCTGGTTTGCAACAAAAATTAGAAGCACAATTTTTCTGGAATTCTGGGAAGATCTTTGGAGAAGGTGGTCTTCAGAGAGGGGTAGCATAGAAATCCAATTACCGTAATAAATAAATACTAAATAAATAAGATAAAAATCCAGGTTAGGAGGGAGGTTGAGGACGAGGAATGGAACCTAATCAAGGAGTGCAGGATAAATACAGATGTTAGGAAGTTGGACCTCTCTTTGACTTCACCACAAAGGGTTCCAATTGGACAGGGATGGGGAAAAAAAGAAATAAAGTGACTTAATTCTGAGAAACCCACTGACTTGTTAAACTGTCTGCTTTATTTATGCCATAAAGACAGTTTTAAATTGCCCAATGGCGCCATCTGCAGCCTGCAAAGAATATCACAAGGCCCTTCAAACTTTTTTTTCCAGTCTTCTGTTCAGTTATGGCTGATTCTGGGAGATGTCCCTGCTGTTTTCTTGGTAAGGTTTTTTTCAGAAGGTATTTGCCATTGACTCCTTCTTAGGGCTGAAAAAGAGGGGCTGGCCCAAGCTCACCCAGCCTGATTTTGTGCCTAAGGCAGGACTAGATCTCACCATCTCCTGGTGATTGGTATTTGTTTGTTTGTTTGTTTGTTTGTTTATCTATTTATCTATTTATCTATTTATCTATTTATCTATCTATCTATCTATCTATTTATTGATTGATTTATTGTTAGAGTTGAAAGGGACCATGAAGGCCATCGAGTTCAACCCCCTGCCCAAGCAGGAACCCTGTAGCACACCAGTCAAGTGGCAGTTCAATCTTCTCTTAAAAATGTCCAGAGAGTTGGAGTTCACAACGTCCACTGGTAGGTTGTTCCATTGGTTGATCGCTCTGACCGTCAGGAAGTTCCTCCTTATCTCCATGTTGAATCTCTCCTTGGTCAGCTTCCAGCCGTTGTTCCTCGTCCGGCCCTCTGGTGCCCTGGGGAATAAAGTGATCCCCTCCTCTCTGTGACACCCCCTCATATACTTGTAGACTGCTATCATGTCCGCTCTGTCCCTCCTTTTCTCTAGGCTATCCATGCCCAGTTCCCTCAGTCTCTCTTCGTAAGTCTTGGTTTCCAATCCGTTAATCATCTTGGTTGCTCTTTTTTGCATCTTCTCCAGAGTTTCAATGTCTCTTTTGAAGTGTGGTGACCAGAACTGAATACAGTACTCCAGGTGTGGCCATACCAGGGCGTAGTAGAGTGGTATTAAGACTTCCCTGGTCTTGGAGTGTATTCCCCTGTTGATGCAGCTTAGGATGGTGTTGGCTTTTTTAGCTGCTGCTGCACATTGTTGGCTCATGTTTAGTTGATTGTCCACCAAGACTCCAAGGTCTCTTTTTTCAAAGTAACCCAGCTGAATGCCCAGAGATGGATAAATTAACAATCAATGTGCAAGGCCAAAACAATTGCATGAATTTTATAGATTTCTTTTTGTCTAGATGACTAAAGAGCGATAAGAGCCTCTATTGAACATGGAAAAGAAAAGGTTTTTACATGTGTGATTATAAGCATTTTTTGTGTGTGTTTGTTACTACGTATTGTTTTATTGTCTGGTAGAGAAAAATAAAAAGTATTATACCTGGGGGGAAAAAGAAAAGAAAATTATCTCCTTCTAAAAATGTTGCTTTGTTCTTGTTTTCCAGTTTGGAAAATCTTTACTCTTTTTGTCAAAACAAATTGTGTTGTTTCCAGATGAAGTGGTTAAATTCACCATGGGAGCTTGGCCAAGGGGAAAGTGATACAGACCAAACTGACCAGTGGAGTTGGACGACAGCAAAGAAAGGAAACACATTCTTAATTTTTTCCTATTGTAATTGACATTTACTCTTGGACTGTGTCCCTATCAAGATACTGATTGGATCCGAAAGGAATTCCAGATCGCTACATTCCCACAATTTTCTCTCCAAGCGCTGAGGATAAATCCTCCAATTGCCTGCTCGCTATGCACATCCTTCCTTCGGCCAAATTCTGTTCAAATTCCCGCTGGGAGAAAGGAGAGGAATCAGATGGGATGTTCCTCTTGTCTCCATTAAACTCACATATCAGTTGGGTGGGGGGAGGGGGCGGAAGGGGAGAGGAGATTTTAAGAGATGAACAGATTAAGATGGTTTAAAAGGAAGATGTCAATAGATTCCTCCTCATCTCTGCCAGTTAAGATGAGCAATGTGGTTGGGTTTTGTTTTTTGAAGACTCTAAGCAATCAATTGTAGTTATTATAGATAGATGAGAGAGAGGGAGAGATGATCGATGAAAATAGATAGATGATTGATTAATTGATAGATAGATAGATGATAGATAGATAGATAGATAGATAGATAGATAGATAGATAGATAGATAGATAGATAGGGGGGGTAGGTAGGTAGGTAGGTAGGTAGGTAGGTAGGTAGATAGATAGATAGATAGATAGATAGATAGATAGATAGATAGATAGATAGATAGATAGATAGATAGTGTTCTGTCTGGGTCCCTCCAGAAGCCAACACCAAAGCAAAAAGAGAATCCAGACACACTGGTAAAAAGCAAAGGCAGTTTATATAATTCAAAGCAAACACAGGTAACAGAAACTGTTCTTACACACAGGAACACGCTGGAACTTCACAGAGGTTTCACGAAGGCCATGAAGTAAAACAGGATTCTTGCTGTCAAAAACAACGCTGGAGATAACAAACCCACGCCTCCCCCAAGTCTTCCAGACTTCTAGGCCACAAGCCAAGATCAGAGACGCCGAGAAGCAAAGCAGGGTCACAGAACTTCCAGTTGATAACGCTCCACAAGGCTGCAAGGGCGGGCCTGCCTTTTAAACCCTGCTGAGGAGAACCACACACAAACCCAGCTGTTGCCAATTCAGTGATGCAAATACTTTTCTAATTGGTCCCGTCTCTGAGCTGCACGTCGCTGTCTCATGTCAATTATAGCCTGTGCTTCTTCATCCAATGAGTCCAGGCTACTAGCTGGGGAGAGCCCCCCCCCCCCCCGGGGCTCTCAGGCTGCTCTCCCTCCTCCTCTTCCTGACGTTCCTCTCCCCCGTCTGCCTGGTCCTCCCCCTCCTGTTCACTGTCCTCCTCCTCTGGGCATGGATCCAGCAGAGATGCAGCCGGTCCCTGAGGAGCCTCAGGCTGAATCACAACAGATAGATAGATAGATAGATAGATAGATAGATAGATAGATAGATAGATAGATAGATAGATAGAGATAGCTAGATAGATAGATAGATAGCTAGATAGCTAGATAGATAGCTAGATAGCTAGATAGGTAGATAGATAGATAGATAGATAGATAGATAGATAGATAGATAGATAGATAGATAGATAGATAGATAGATGATAGATAGATAGATAGATAGATAGATAGATAGATAGATGATAGATAGATAGATAGATAGATAGATAGATAGATAGATAGATAGATAGATAGACAGATGATAGAGAGAGAGAGAGAGAGTTAGATGGAGAGTTAGATAGAGTTAGATAGATATACAGTAGATAAATAAGTAGATAGATAGATAGATAGATAGATAGATAGATAGATAGATAGATAGATAGATAGATAGAGAAGAGAAGAGAAGAGAAGAGAGAAGATGGAAGGGAAGAGAAGAGAAGGGCCTCTGATTCACTCAAACAAGACAGCCATTGTGGCTGCCCTGTAGCTCTTATTCCCCAAGAGATAAAACCTTTTCAGCAGGCAAAAAGGCCGCCACTTATGGAAAGCAGACACCGGCCACAGAGTCCTCCGTGGCTCTTTCTCTCTCAGCTCTGTTAAAGGAATAATTTGTGATGCTAATGCCCCGGGATTGCAGGGAGGGGAGGGGGGTGGGGAGCCAAAAGGGCCCCTGAAGCAAGAAGAAAATAAGGCCAAATACATTTCAAAGCACAGAGAAGTAAAAATGAGCTGTCAGAACATACTGGCTCTCAGAAAGGGGGGGGAGGTGGCAGATTTCTTCCCCCACCAGCAACCCCCCTTCCTCTGAAAGGCTCTTTTCCCACGCTCTGCTTGCAAAAAAGAGAGAGAATGTGCCGGAGAATTTTGCATTTTCTCTCCAGACTTCCCGGGCCAATCAAACAGATGAAACGATTCAATGGTCCAGGGCTGAGCTCTTTGGTCAACCACTCCAAACCCCCCTCCCCCGTCACCCCTCCCCCCCACACATCCAAAATAAAATAAAAATAAAATAAAAATACTTCCCAGAAACTTTTCATAATTCTCCAGCAGTATTTTCACATTCCTCTCTCCCTCCTGTGCGATGATTATTTTTTTCCTAAACAAAGCAAAGCCCGGGAATATGTCCAGCAATATGTTGCAGATGCTGAATTAAAAGAGAGAGAAGGAAAAAAACAAAAAAGAAAGGAAAGGAAAAAGGAGAAATGAAAGGGGAAAGGAAAGACGTGAGCGTCTGTTGTGATTCAGTCTGAGGCTCCTCAGGGAACGGCTGGAACTCTGCCGGCTCCATGCTCAGAGGGGGAGGACGAGGAACAGGAGGAGGAGGAGGACCAGGCAGACGGGGAAGAGGAATGTCAGGACGAGGAGGAGGGAGAACAGCTTGAGACCCCCGGGGGGGAGCTCTCCCCAGCGAGTAGCCTGGAGTCATTAGATGAGAACGCACAAGCCATCATAGATATGAGGCAGAGAAGGGCAGCACAAAGAAGGGGACAATTAGCCAGGTATTTCCATCCCTAATAGGCAACAGCTGGGTTTGGGTGTGGTTCTCCTCAGAAAGGTTGAAAAGGCAGGCCCGCCCTTCCTGTATTGTGGAGAGTTATCTTTTGAGAGTCCTGTGACCTTGCTTCGATCCTTGGCGTCTCTGATTCTGGCTTGTGGCCTCGAAGGCTGAAAACTTGGGGGAGGCGTGGGTCTTATTCTCTACAGTGGTGTGTGTGCCAGCAAGAAGCCTGTTGTATTGTCTGGCTGTCGTGACTCTTCTGTGAAGCTTCATAGCATTCCAGTTTGTAAGAACAGTTTTTGCTATCTGTGTTTGTTTTCAAAGATATAAAATGACTTTGCTTTTTACCAGCGTGTCTGGCTACTCTTTTTAGTTGGTGTTGACGTCTGGGGGAACCCAGACAGAACAGCGTCCCACCAATGGAGAAGGAAGCAACTAAAATAAATAAACCGTGTGATTTTTAAATAGAAAGTTCTGCAGGATTTAAGGGGAAGATCAAAGGTGTTTTAGGAGTGAATGACGAGCAATAAAAATAGATAAGGACTGTGGTTAGGGAGAAAATTGTGCTTGGAGACAATGAGGGTACAGGTAGTTCTTGAGTTAAAACAGTTAGTGGCCTTTTTGAAGTCACAGCATCACTGAAAAAAAATGATAAATTTATATTTTAAAAAAAATTCAGTTACTTGACACATGATTCATATTTATGATAGTCACAGTGTCCCAGGATCAGAAAGAAAGAAAGAAAGAAAGAAAGAAAGAGGGAGGGAGGGAAATGGGGAGAGAAAGAGGAAAGGAGGCAGAGAGAGAGAAAGAAAGAGGGAGGGAGGTGGAGAGAGAGAGAAAGGAAGGGAGGGAGGGAGGGAGAAAAAGAAGGAAGGAAGGAAGGAGAGGGAGAAAAGGAGGGAGGGAGAGAGAGACAAAGAGAGAGAGAGGAAGGAAGGAAGGAAGGATGGAAAGAAGGAAGGAAGGGAGAGAGGTGGGGAGAGAGAGGAAGGAAGAAAGGGAGGGAGGGAGGGAGAGACAAAGAGAGACAAAGAAAGAAAGAAAAAAGAATAAAAGAATGAAAGAATGAAAGAATGAAAGAAAGAAAGAAAGAAAGAAAAAGAAAGAAGAAAGAAAGAAAATTAGGTTATTATTTTATAAATGATTCACAAGCTGCCATCCTGGGTCTTATGAACTGTCCATTTGTGAGATCATTCTAGTCTTCTGGGGAAAGTCCGAAAAGCCAAGTGTGAAATTAAAATTACACTTTGCAGTTCTGCGTAAAGAGATTTGCGCAGGTGGAAAAAACAAAGATGGTCTGTCGGGCTCCGTGTCAACACACCAGCATTGCTTTGCAGTGGTCATTTGTCTCTGTTGAAGCATCCGAAGACTTACAAGAAACCAATACAAACCGGGCTTTGCTCTCTGAACCAATGTCTAGGACTGATGATGTTACCTAGTTTGGTAAAAAAACGTCGGGAAGAAATCCACCAAGCTCAGAAAATACCAAATGTGACCCCCACATTTATTTCTAACAGATAATAGATTAACATTTATTTATTTTTATTTACTTCAATGTATAGGCTGCCCATCTTCTAACAACAGAGTTGGAAGGGACCTTAGAGGTCATCTAGTCCAACCCCCTACTCAAGCAGGAGACTCTAAAGGTAAAGTATTGGGGGTTTGGTGATACTACAGAGTGGTAGTGAGCTCCATACACCAACTCCTCGGTTACTAAAGTCGTAGTTCCTGCAGTCAAGTTTAGAGCGGTTGACTTTGAGTTTGTATCTGTTGTGTGCTCATGTGTTGTTGTGGTTGAAGCTGAAGTAGTCGTTGGCAGGAAGGACGTTGTAGCAGATGATTTTATGGGCTATGCTTAGATCATGTTTAAGGTGATGTAGTTCTAAGCTTTCTAAACCTAGGATTGTAAGTCTAGTTGCATAGGGGATTCTGTTGTGAGTGGAGGGCTCTTCTCGTAAAGTATCTCTGGACATTTTCTAGTGTGTTTATGTCCGAAATGCAGTGTGTGGCTTCCAGACAGATGAGCTGTATTCAAGGATTGGTCTGGCAAAGGTTTTTGTATGCTCTGGTATACAATTTTATACAAAATAAATTTTGTATGCATTATTATTATTTTTCCTGGCAGGCATTCAAAAAGATGAACATCTTTTTGTGGTGGTTTGGACAGGCACACTGTGAAGGGGGTGCCTTTGTGTGTGTATGTTTGTGTTTGTGTGTACAATCGTTGCAATCACTCAACCGAGTGAGCTGGGGCAGGCTGAGATGACCTCTGCCGTGCAAAGTTGGAGGGGCTGGATGACCGGGTGAGAAATTATTTTTCGCTTGGGTGGGGAGGCGAAATTGGAGGGCTGTAGATCGTGACTGGCTTGGGGTGTGTGTGTCACTCACACATGTGAAGAGCATTTGCTGTGCTTCAGTGAGTGTGGAAGAAAGAGTAGGAGAGAGACCAGTCTATTTGCTGCAGGCATCTTCCAGGGAGCCTCCTAAGTCCTCTCGGTGACCATATATCCATCTCTGCTGCAGGTAAGTCCATTTCTTTCCAAGGAGAGAGATTCAGGAGGGGGGGGGGTTGATTCCTACTGTTTGGAAATAAGGCATTAGCAGCTGCAAAGAGGCTGCCCTCCAACTGCAGGCGGAGAATATTCTAATAGGTGGACCCTGCCCTCCTTCTCAGGCAACCCCTGAGATATTGGAAGACTGCTCTCCTGTCTCCCCTGGTCCTTCTTTTCATTCAACTACCCATGCCCAGTTCCTGCAACCGTTCTTCATATGTTTTAGCCTCCGGTCCCCTGATCCTCTTTGTCGCTCTTCTCTGCACTCTTTCTAGAGTCTCAACATCCTTTTTGCATCGTGGTGACCAAAAGTGAATGCAGGATTCCAAGTGTGGCTTTAATATGGCCTTATAAAGTGATATTTTTGCGTGATCTTGATTCTATTTTTATTTATCTATCTATCTATCTATCTATCTATCTAATCTCTCTCCCTATCTATCTATCTATCTATCTATCTATCTATCTATCTAAAATCTATCTATCTATCTATCTATCTAGCTAGCTAGCTAGCTATCTATCTATCTATCTATCTAATCTCTCTCCCTATCTATCTATCTAAAATCTATCTATCTATCTATCTATCTATCTATCTATCTAATCTCTCTCCCTATCTATCTATCTATCTAAAATCTATCTATCTATCTATCTATCTATCTATCTATCTAATCTCTCTCCCTATCTATCTATCTATCTATCTATCTATCTATCTAAAATCTATCTATCTATCTATCTAAAATCTATCTATCTATCTATCTATCTATCTATCTATCTAATCTCTCTCCCTATCTATCTATCTATCTAAAATCTATCTATCTATCTATCTATCTATCTATCTATCTATCTATCTAAAATCTATCTATCTATCTATCTATCTATCTATCTACCTACCTACCTACCTACCTATTTACTTACTTACTTACTTACTTACTTACTTACTTACTTACTTACTTACTTACTTACTTACTTACTTACTTTATTTATCCAGTGCACAATACATAGAATAGACATGTAGTAATATATATAAAGAAAAGGATAGAAGAAAAGATATAAAAATAGAGGAGAAGATATATGAAAGGAAGAAAAGATATATGAGATAAAGGAGAGACAATTCACTCCCTCTGTTGATGTAGCCTAGAACTGTGTTGGCTTTTTTGGCAGCTGCTGCACACAGCTGGCTCCTATTTAAATTTAAGTTTCAAGTTTCAAGTTTAATTGGATTTATATGCCGCCCCTCTCTGAAAACTCGGGGCGGCTAACAACAATCATAAACAATATACAATAATAATCCAATACTAAAAGCGAATTAAAACCCCTTAATATACAAAACCAAACATACATACAAACATACCATGCATACAATTGTAACGGCCTAGGGGGAGAAGAAGTCTTAATTCCCCCATGCCTGGTGGCAGAGGTGGGTCTTAAGTAACTTACGAATAGACAAATGGTTGTCTATTAGGGCTCCAAGGTCTTTCCCAGTTTGCCCAGGTTCCTAACCCTGCCCTTTCCTTTCCTCTTTGTCTCCCCCCAGCTATGAACCTCTCCTTCAGCCTCATTGATCTCAGGAGCCAACTAGAGCCGTGGACACCACCACCCAACCTGTCCTTTGTTGGTCCAGCCGAACAGGAGCCAAGGGTTGGGTTGGACCGAGATCGAGAAGCTGCTCTTCCTGTTCGACGGAGATCCGGTCATCCTCAGCCTCACCCTCCTCTACCTGCTGTCCTTCTTGGTGGGGTTAATTGGCAACGTCATGGCACTCCGGATGTTGACCAAGAAACGCAACAAGGCCATGCCCAGCTTGAATGCCACCCGCCACCTCCTGATCAACCTGGCGATCTGCGATCTAATGGTGGTTTGTATCTGTATGCCCATCACGGCCGGGAACCTGGTTTACAAAGCCTGGCTCTACGGAGACTTGCTCTGCCGGGCAACGCCGTTCATCCAAGCTGTCTCCGTCTCGGCCAGCATCCTCAGCCTGACGGTGATAAGCCTGAACCGCTACTACAGCCTTCACAACCCCTTGAAAGCCCGGTCCTTCTTCACCCAGAGGAAGATCTCCAGCGCCATTCTGGTGATCTGGGTCTTGTCTTCGGGCATCTGCCTGCCTCTTGCGTTCATGAACCGACAGGACGAGATCGGGGTGGGCTCCGACCTCCCGTTGGTCTTCCCCGTTTGCCGGGAGATGTGGCCGCAGGAAGAGCTCAAGCAAAGCTACAACTTTTTCCTCTTCTGCGCTCTCTACTGCCTGCCGGTCTCCTTCAATGGGGTCGTTTGCTACTTGACCGTTCGTCGGCTCTGGAGGCCCACCAGCACCCTGAGAGACTGCGTCGGCTTAAAAGAGACCTTGCTGGCTTCCAGGATGAAGATCCGCCGGACGGTGGCTCGAATGGTCGTGGCATTGGTCCTGCTCTTCGCCGTTTCCTGGCTGCCGATTTACCTGGTGGACATCTGGATAGAGCTCCACAGCCCCGAGTCCTTGAGGGATGAAGAGCCATCCGCTCTGGTGCTGCAGCTGCGGGCTTTTGCTCAGTGGCTTAGCCTCACCAACTCCAGCCTGAACCCCATCTGCTACTGTTTCGTGGGCAGCCTCTACCGATCCGCGAAGGAAATGAGGAGCAGGTACCAGAAGAAAGTGGTGTCTCTTCTCAACTTCTCCCCCTCGGGAAAGAGCCGGCGATCTTCGGTTCCCGGGTTGCTTTCTCACCGGAGGTCGGTGGACTCGGCTAAAAAAGAACCTGGCCTCGTTGCAACACAAAAAGAAAGTAACGGGAGTCACAGCTGCAGCAGTCTTGTCTAAGACAATAGGTACCAACATACAGTGGTACTTCTACCTAAGAACGCCTCTACTTATGAACTTTTCTAGATAAGAACCGGGTGTTCAAGATTTTTTTGCCTCTTCTCAAGAACCATTTTCCACTTACAAACCCAAGCCTCCAAAACTGTAACCGGAAAAGGCAGGGAGAAGCCTCCGTGGGGCCTCCCTACGTATCTCCTGGGAGGAAAGAGGGCTGGAAAAGGCGGGGAGAAGCCTCTGTGGGGCCTCTCTAGAAATCTCCTGGGAGGAAACAGTGCCGGAAAAGCTGGGGGAAAGCTTCTGTGGGGCCTCTCTAGGAATCTCCTGGGAGGAAACAGGGCTGGAAAAGGCAGGGAGAAGCCTCCGTGGGGCCTCTCTAGGAATCTCCTGGGAGGAAACATGGCCGGAAAAGGCAGGGAGAAGCCTCCGTGGGGCCTCTCTAGGAATCTCCTGGGAGGAAACAGGGCTGGAAAAGGCAGGGAGAAGCCTCCGTGGGGCCTCTCTAGGAATCTCCTGGGAGGAAACAGGGCCTCCATCCTCCCTGTGGTTTCCCCAATCCCACACATTATTTGCTTTTACATTGGTTCCTATGGGGAAAAATTGCTTCTTCTTACAAACATTTCTACTTAAGAACCTGGTCACGGAACGAATGAAGTTCGTAAGTAGAGGTACCACTGTATAGTGTGTTGGTGAAGAACGCCTTTCCTGCAGGGGTTGAAGTTTCCAATTGTGCATCTTTCCTTCGATGTGATCCACCTTCCTGACGCCGACAGAAGAAAATATTACAATAGCTCAGAGACGAACGATGGGGTGCCTTGGTGACCTTTGGACTTTATGGGGGTTTTGGGGGCATTTTGTGGGACCTCATCAGTACTAATGAGGTTTGCAGGTAGGAGGAAGAGTGGGGAAGAAGAAGGGAGGAAGAGGAGGAGATGGGGCAGGGCAAGCACTGTAAGGTAAGCTTGGTTGTGTTCTTGTGGACATTTCATGACCGAACTAGGTAACTTCATCAGTGCTAGAAAGAAGTGAGATTTACAGAGGAGGAGTGGGTGGAGAAAGGAGGAGGAGGAGGAGGAGGAGGAGGAGGAGGAGGAGGAGGAGATGGAAGAGGAGGACTGTGGGGTCCTTGAAGCTCTTTGATCTTAGTTGTTTCCTTGTGGACATTTCATGACCCAACTAGGTAACATCATCAGTGCCAGAAAAAAGTGGGGTTTGCAGAGATGAGGAGTGGGGAGAGAAAGGAGGAGGAAGAGGAGGAGATGGAAGAGGACTTGGTAAATCCACAGGAACTGAATTTAAACATGCCTGGAATAAACATAGATCCATCCTAACATAAAATACAGGAAATAGCATAAGGGCAGATTACATGGACCATGAGGTCTTTTTCTGCCGTCAGTCTTCTATGTTTCTGTTTCTAAGAGTTCTAAACAAACGTCTTGTCCAAATGCGCCCTCTTGTGGCAAGAGATGGAGATGGCTAGTTGGCAGAGTTCCGGCTACCTACGACTCCTGCCATTCTTGCAGGCTGATTTCACACAACCAGGCCAGGAGATTTACGAATCTGCCCCCCAGAGCAGCCGGGGAAAGCTTGTCATCTCAAACCTAGGCCTGGCTTGTTTTTTGGAGCAACAAAGGAATGGTCAACAGACCGCAGTTCTCACCATGTTGGTTTTCCTGGCTATGCTAGTGGTTTAACTAAATATTATCTTTCCAAAAAGCTGCTGGAAGAAGGAGGCGGCGGGGAGAGAAATCGCGACAATGAAGCGTGGAGAAAATGCCCCCCCCCCCAATATTTATAATAATAATAACAACAGAGTTGGAAGGGAACTTGGAGGTCTCCTAGTCCAACCCCCTGCTTAGGCAGGAAACCCTACACTACTTCAGACAGATGGTTATCCAACATCTGCTTGAAAACTTCCAGTGTTGGAGCATTCACAACTTCTGGAGGCAACTTCTGTTCCACTGATCAACCGTTCTGACTGTCAGTAAATTTCTCCTTAGTTCTAAGTTACTTCTCTCTTTGTTTAGTTTCCACCCATTGCTTCTTGTTCTAACCTCATATACTTTGGAGAATAGGTTGACTCCTTTTTTGTGGTAGCCCCTGAGATATTGGAAGGCTGCTATCATGTCTCCTTTCATTAAACCAGCCATGCCCAGTTCCTGCAACCTGTGAGATTGTGGTGATCTGAGAGATCCTTGGTGCTCTCTGAGCTTGGGGATTTCTTGCAGACGTTTCATTACCTAGTTTGGTAACATCATCAGTGATGTTAGGAGGGAGAACATTCAGAAAGCAAACCCACCCTTCTAGGCCTTTAAGTGGAAGAATGAGAGTGGAGCAGAAGGACAAAGCATTTTATCTAGGAGAATTAGAAAAAGGGAGAAAGATGATTGACACCAGTTGTGGGTTCTAAAACCCGTTTACTACCGTTTTGTGGGCACACTCGCTTGTGTGCATGCTACTTGTTGTGGTTAGCTCTGACCCAGCTCCTGCCCCAAGGACTGTGGATGTGGGGGAGACATCCACATGCTGCAGGTCTGTTTTGCCCCCGGTGGAATCTGCTGATGAAGGCTCCTCTGACCAAGAAGACATGAGTGACAGGGAGGAGGAGAGTGTGGCAGACAGCTCAGAAGGAGATCAATTATCTAGCTCCTCCTTGGATTCAGAACAAGAGTTAATGAATCAGCCACGCATGTGGAGAGCGATGCATAGGCAACAACAACTGAGAGATTATTATCAAAGAAAATGAGGCCACCTGTGGTTGGGTGGGGCTGGGGTCATTAGTGAGGCTGCTATACAGAGCAGCCTGTGGGTTTGGCCATTGTGGAGGATTATCTGATCCTTGTGTTTTGTGACTGTTTTGCTGACTTTGACCTTTTGTGTGCTGATTTTTCCCCGCTTTGAAACTAAACCAGAGCAAAGTGTGTTTCACTTTGTGAAAGAAGAAGGACTGTGAATTGCCTCACAGCTGCAAGCTAAGTATCACAGAACTGATAAGGGACTTGTACAAATTACCCGTTTGTTTGGAGACGAGGGCTCTTTGCTATACCAAAAGAGGGCTTAGGTTAAGTGAATTTTCATGATAAAGAACATTGTTTTGAATTGTCAAACGTGTGTGTGTCTGAAATTTGTACCTGTGAATTTTTGGGAGGAGTCTACCAGAGAGCCCGACAGAACATTATTAAATTATTATTATTATTTTATCTAAGAGAATTAGAGGAGAGAAAGAAAATTGACACCAGTTGTGGGTTCTAAAAACCGTTTACTACCGGTTCGTGGGCACACTCGCCTGTGTGCGTGCTACTTCTGCGCATTTACACTCCTCCACAAAGTTTCCTTTTAAGATTATGTATTTTATGTGCCTATTGGAAAGAAAATATTTAGCCTGCTGAGCTCCCTGTTGCAAATATTAAAGGAATCTTATATCATAGAGACGGAAAGAAACGGATTTTTGTCCAAAAGGCCAACGTTATGTTTATCCCCTTGGCTGAGCTCAGCCCTCTGTTCATTGTGTCCTGGAGGAAGTTTTATATTAATATAGTGAACGTAAATATTTTGCAGCTAAGAAATTCACTTTAGAAGAGGGAGGGCTTCACTTGGAAAATGTTATGAGCTGGGATGGGGGTACAGGACCTGAATTAACCTTATTTGGCATGAGGGGGGGGGGTTAAATTTATTTATTTATTTATTTATTGGATTTGTATGCCGCCCCTCTCCGGAGACCTGGAGCGGCTAACAGCGACAATAAAACAGTGTACAATAGTAATCTAATACTAAAAACGATTAAAAACCCATTAATATAAGAACCAGACATACATATACATACCATGTTAAATGTTAGGAGACCACAATCGTCTCAAGCCAGCATTTCCCATCCTGGCTAGATGATGGGCATTGTAATCCATTGGGTATGTCAGGTTTAGGATCGGGTGGATTAGAATCTCAATCCTGTATCGCCCCAGAGATGGGAACAAATCAAAGCTGGATTTGATAGGATTGACTGTAGTTTATGTATGGGTTTTTTTAATTTTTAATGATATTGTAGTTTGTATGGCACGGTAGATTGTATTGATGTATTTATTGCTCTTTGTACTTGTTTAGTATTTATGGCTGAACAAACAAACAAACAAACAAATAAATCAGGTGTCTCACTGGGGAATTCTGGGTCCACCCATCGCAAAGTTGACAAAGGCTATGAATCATTTATTTAAACCAGGGGTCCCCAAACCTGGTCACTTTAAGACTTGGGGAACTCAATTCCCAGATTTGCGGACATCAATTCCAATTCTAGGAATTTAAAAGAGGTCCCAAATACAGTGGTACCTCTACCTAAGAACGCCTCTACTTACGAACTTTTCTAGATAAAAATCCGGTGCTCAAGATTTTTTTGCCTCTTCTCAAGAACCATTTTCCACTTACAAACCCGAGCCTCCGAAACTGTAACCGGAAAAGGCGAGGAGACACCTCCGTGGGGCCTCTCTAGGAATCTCCTGGGAGGAAACAGGGCTGGAAAAGGCAGGGAAAAGCCTCCGGGGGGCCTCTCTAGGAATCTCCTGGGAGGAAATAGGGCTGGAAAAGGCAGGGAGAAGCCTGCGTGTGGCCTCTCTAGGAATCTCCTGGGAGGAAACAGGGCTGGAAAAGGCAGGGAGAAGCCTGCGTGTGGCCTCTCTAGAAATCTCCTGGGAGGAAACAGGGCTGGAAAAGGCAGGGAAAAGCCTGCATGGGGCCTCTCTAGGAATCTCCTGGGAGGAAACAGGGCTGGAAAAGGCAGGGAGAAGCCTGTGTGTGGCCTCTCTAGGAATCTCCTGGGAGGAAACAGGGCTGGAAAAGGCAGGGAAAAGCCTGCGTGGGGCCTCTCTAGGAATCTCCTGGGAGGAAACAGGGCTGGAAAAGGCAGGGAAAAGCCTGCAGGGGGCCTCTCTAGGAATCTCCTGGGAGGAAACAAGGCCAGAAAAGGCAGGTAGAAGCCTCCGTGGGGCCTCTCTAGGAATCTCCTGGCAGGAAACAGGGCCTCCACCCTCCTTGTGGTTTCCCCAATCGCACACATTATTTGCTTTTACATTGGTTCCTATGGGAAAAATTGCTTCTTCTTACAAACTTTTCTACTTAAGAACCTGGTCATGGAATGAATTAAGTTCATAAGTAGAGGTACCACTGTATCGAGGGATTATATGGTGCGGAGAAACAGCACCGTAGAAGCTTGACTTGCTGAGGTTGAAAAAACCTATACGGTCTTCTATAAATGAGATAATATATCCAGTAGCCACTGGCTATCATAAGCCACTGGGCAAGCCAACCTCTGTTGATGTCGTCTTTTAACATGTGAATAATACCGCCTGTGTTAGCATTTAGGCCAGAGTTGACGTGGGCACTGTAAACAGAAGCTCCCCTTCTTACTTTTCCAGATGTTTCCCTTGGTTAGTCTTTTCATAAACCCTCTTTTTATTTTCCTCTAAACCAGAAGCTCCAAAGGGGAAGAAAATCCCAAAGGGCTATTTTGGGGGTAGTTGAGGTCAACGCCCGTCCAGCTACTTTTCAGAGCTCTCGTCCCCCCACAGTCGGCTGGCCTAGTTCAACACTTCCTTGTGTCGTTTTTTGGCTCACTTGCCGTTCTGCGACCCCGCCTATATTTCTAAGGCAGAAAACATCCACTGCAAACATGGGCTTGTTCCAAAACCTTCATTCGTGGCTGCAGTCCAACGGATGCAAGGAAACAACGAGGTTTAACACCGCTATAAATCTCCTCCCCTCCACTTATTATTCCTCCTAGAAAAATGCTACTAGACTACTACTACTCTTCCTCGTCCTCTTCTTTTCTCCTCCTCCTCCTCCTCCTCTTCTTCTTGTTGGGTGTAGTTTGAATTAGACTCAAGGACTGTAGAGTTCTCCTCCTTCACCTCCTCCTTGTACTTCCTCCTCCTCCTCCTTCTTCTTCACCATTTTCATCTTCTTGTTCACCATCTTCATCTTCATCATCATCTTTTCTTAATTTATCACCAAATTCTGCACTGGTTCGATACCCCAATTCCTGAAACATGGAAGTGTTGAAGGCCAGGCCTCTCTGAAAGAGAGAAATATAGAAGATTGACGGCAGAAAAAGGCCTCACGGTCCACCTAGTCTGCCCTTATACTATTACCATATCTTACCTTATGTTTATCCCAGGCATGTTTAAATTCAGTTATTGTGGATTTACCAACCACGTCTGCTGGACATTTGTTCCAAGCATCTATACTCCTCTTTCCGTCAAATAATATTTTCTCTTGTTGCTTCTGATCTTTCCCCCAACTAACCTCAGATTGTGTCCCCTTGTTCTTGTGTTCACTTTCCTATTAAAAACACTCCCCTCCTGAACCTTATTTAACCCTTTGACATATTGAAACGTTTCGATCGTGTCCCCCCCTTTTCCTTCTGTCCTCCAGACTATACAGATTGAGTTCATGAAGCCTTTGCTGATCAGTTTGATGCTTAAGACCTTCCACCATTTTTGCATCCCGTCTTTGGACCCGTTCAAGATCTGGAAAACACCCAGTCTTTCTGGTTATAATTTTTTAAAATTAAGACCGATAATAACTGCACAGAAACATGTTGATCCCTTTTGAAGAGCTCCAGACTTTTTTCTACCCAAGATATTACAAACTGTTCCTGTTTGCATCTTGGCACAGATTCCTTAGCCCAAGCAGAGTTCCTAATTTTGCTTTAAGAAAGCCACAACGACACAACACACACTTTCTGCTCTTTCCCAGTCTCTTCCACCCCGTGTTGAAAAGAAAAAAAAATGACAAGGCTGTCAGAAACGACTATATTCAGGATTGCTTTTTTGGCAATTCCACCCTTGTTGATCTTTCTCCCTGCAAAAACCTGACAAGGCCTTTGCCTTGTGTTCTTCTCCAAGGGTGAGTCACACACTCCAGATTTTGGCATCAGAGCAAAGTTGCAAAAATGCCAGGAGGGCAGATTTATGCGTCCTCCTATCAGCTGCTCCGGATTGTAGCAACTCAGGAGCTATGAAGAATCTGGTTCTTCCAGCTCCAAGGATACATCAGAGGAAGACTTGGGGGTCTCTTCCCACAAAATTAAGAGAGGGGAAAGTGTTGTGGTTAGCTCTGGCCCAGCTCCTGCCACAAAGACTGTGGCTGTGGGGGAGACATCCACATGCTGCAGGCCTCTGGTGGAATCTGCTGATGAAGACTCCTCTGACCAAGAAGACATGAGTGACAGGGAGGAGAGTGGGGCAGACAGCTCAGAAGATCAATTATCTAGCTCCTCCTTGGATTCAGAACAAGAGTTAATGATACAGCCACGCATGCGGAGAGCGATGCATAGGCAACAACAACTGAGAGATTATTATCAAAGAAAATGAGGCCACCTGTGGTTGGGTGGGGCTGTGGTCATTAGTGAGGCTGCTATAAAGAGCAGCCTGTGGGTTTGGCCATTGTGGAGGATTATCTGATCGTTGTGTTTGGTGCCTGCTTTGCTGACTTTGACCTTTTGTGTGCTGATTTTTCCCCGCTTTGAAACTAAACCAGAGCAAAGTGTGTTTCACTTTGTGAAAGAAGAAGGACTGTGAATTGCCTCACAGCTGCAAGCTAAGTATCACAGAACTGATAAGGGACTTGTACAAATTACCAGTTTGTTTGGAGACGAGGGCTCTTGGCTATACCAAAAGAGGGCTTGGTTTAAATGAATTTTCATTAAAAAGAACATTGTTTTGAATTTTCAAACGTGTGTGTGTCTGAAATTTGTATCTGTAAATTTTTGGGAGAATTCTGCCAGAGAGCCCGACAGAACAGGAAAGAATGAAGGAAGAGGGGAACGCTTGTCGAATTCCAAATTCTGTGCATTTTTTTTAACTTAAGTAAAATTGCATGTGTTAAAGGCCAACACATTCCAAGTAGGGTCTTAATGGCTGAGCTATCGGGCAGCAATTGGGGCAAATTTTGTCTTCTGTTACACGAATCCCAGCGGCCGATTAGGTCCCACAGAGTTGGCCTTCTCTGGGTCCCGTCGACTAAGCAATGTCATCTGGCGGGGCCCAGGGGAAGAGCCTTCTCTGTGGCGGCCCCAGACTTCTGGAACAAGCTCCCCCCGGAGATCAGAACTGCTCCCACCCTCCTTGTCTTTCGTAAGTTGTTGAAAACTCACTTGTGCCACCAGGCATGGGGAAATTGACACCTCCCCTAGCTACTTGGTTGATGTATGGTTAGATTGGGTTGTGTGATTATTTTATTATAAGGGTTTTTTTTAAATTGTGTTTTAAATATTGGATTTGTATATTGTTTGTGATTGTTGTGAGCCATCTTGGGTTATTTGTAAAAAAATAAAGGCAGGAAATAAATAAGTAAGTAAATAAATACATAAATAAATAAATAAATTTATGCACATGACTGCAACCAGGAATGAAGCTGCTGCTTTACCACGAATGATTCTGAACACATAGAAACATAGAAGATTGTGGCAGAAAAAGACCTCATGGTCCATCTCGTCTGCCCTTATACTATTTCCTGTATTTTATCTTAGGATGGATCTATGTTCATCCCAGGCATGTTTACATTCAGTTCTTGTGGATTGACCAACCACGTCTGCTGGAAGTTTGTTCCAAGCATCTACGACTCTTTCAGTCAAATCATATTTTCTCATGCCACTTCTGATCTTTCCCCCAATTGACCTCAGGTTATGACCTTTAAAGCCCTTCATGACATTGGACCAGAATATCTCCGAGACCGCCTTCTGTCACACGAATCCCAGCGACCGATTAGGTCCCACAGAGTGGGCCTTCTCCGGGTCCCGTCAACTAAACAATGTCGGTTGGCGGGCCCCAGGGGAAGAGCCTTCTATGTGGCGGCCCCGACTCTCTGGAACCAGCTCCCCCCAGAGATTAGAACTGCCCCTACCCCTCCTTGCCTTTCGTAAACTCCTTAAAACCCACCTTTGTCGTCAGGCATGGGGCCTAGAACAATTTATGTATGGTATGCTTGTATGTATGTCTGCTTAATAATGGGGTTTTTTAAATATTTTAAATTGTAAATTATTAGATTTGTCATGAACTGTTTTTATTGTGTTGTGAGCCGCCCCGAGTCTATGGAATGGGGCGTCATACGAATCTAATTAATTAATTAATTAATTAATTAATTAATTGTGTCCCCTTGTTCTTGTGTTCACTTTCCTATTAAAAACACTTCCCTCCTGGACCTTATTTAACCCTTTAACCTATTTAAATGTTTTGATCGTGTCCCCCCTTTTCCTTCTGTCCTCCAGACTCTACAGATTGAGTCCATGAAGTCTTTCCTGATACATTTCATGCTTAAGACCTTCCACCGTTCTTATAACACGCTTTTTTTTTTCAACGTATCCCACCCTCCAGGCTGGGGTTGGGGGGCAGATGGAACAGAAGTAACACAAGAGGACACACTTTTTCATTCTTCCTTCCCACGTTAGGCTCCGTATTAAATATTTCTTTTTTTAATATATTAATTCTTTCTTTCCATTTGTTTTAAACGCAGCAAGAAAAAGCATCGACATAAAAACAGCGGCGGAAACCACCGGGTCGTAACACAAAGGCCAAAAGGAAGAGGTCACACCGGACAAAATTACCAAAGGGGGAGGGAGGGTTGAGGGTTGGAGAACCTTTTCTGCAGAAGGTTTTCAGGCGCTCACCACCGAGCAATGTGTAAAAGGCCGTAGAAAAAAGGTACACTTGTGAAGGTCCCCTGGAGCAACCTTGTGATTTGGGGTGGGGGTCCCCAACTTTTCCAGCTTGGCAGACTGGGGGTGTGAGGAGGAGATGGTTCTATGTGAGCAGGAGACACATGTGCTCACACCCACAGCGCAATTGGCATGAGCGGTGGGCTCTCACACATGAGGGTGAAGCTCCATTTGCACGACCAATGGGTCCTCGCACACGTGCATGGAACTTCCATTTGCACAACCGAAGGACCCTCACACACATGCATGGAACTCCCATTTGCACAATCAACAGGCCCTCACACACATGCATGGAACTCCCATTTGCACAAGCAATGGGTCCTCGCACACATGCATGGAACTTCCATTTGCACAACCGATGAGCCCTCGCACACATGCATGGAACTTCCATTTGCACAACCGAAGGACCCTCACACACATGCATGGAACTCCCATTTGCACAATCAACAGGCCCTCACACACATGCATGGAACTCCCATTTGCACAACTGAAGGACCCTCACACACATGCATGGAACTCCATTTGCACAATCGATGGGCCCTCACACACGTGCATGGAACTCCATTTGCACAATCGATGGGCCCTCACACACGTGCATGGAACTCCATTTGCACAATCGACAGGCCCTCACACACATGCATGGAACTCCCATTTGCACAATCAACAGGCCCTCACACACATGCATGGAACTTCCATTTGCACAACTGAAGGACCCTCACACACATGCATGGAACTCCATTTGCACAATCGATGGGCCCTCACACACGTGCATGGAACTCCATTTGCACAATCGATGGGCCCTCACACACATGCATGGAACTCCTATTTGCACGAGCGATGGGCCCTTGCACACATGCATGGAACTCCCATTTGCACAACCGAAGGACCCTCACACACATGCATGGAACTCCATTTGCACAATCGATGGGCCCTCACACACGTGCATGGAACTCCATTTGCACAATTGACGGGCCCTCACACACATGCATGGAACTCCATTTGCACAATTGATGGGCCCTCACACACGTGCATGGAACTCCATTTGCACAATCGACGGGCCCTCACACACGTGCATGGAACTCCTATTTGCACGAGCGATGGGCCCTTGCACACATGCATGGAACTTCCATTTGCACAACCGAAGGACCCTTGCACACGTGCATGGAACTCCATTTGCACAATCAACAGGCTCTCACACACATGCATGGAACTCCCATTTGCACAAGCAATGGGTCCTCGCACACATGCATGGAACTTCCATTTGCACAACCGATGAGCCCTCGCACACGTGCATGGAACTCCCATTTGCACAAGTGATGGACACTCGTGAGTAATTGTGAAGCTCCAACTGCGTGAGCAAAGGGGCTTCACAGACCTGCATGAAACTTCCACTTGCGCAAGTGACGGGAACTCGTGAGCATTTGTAAAGCTCTGTTTGTGCGAGTGACGGGCCCTCGCGTGTCTTTGCGATGCTCCATTTGGGCGAGCAATGGGCGCATCCACCCGTCCTTCAAACGGAGCTTCACGCATGCACGCGAGTGGCCACCGTTTGTGCAAATCGAGCGGCGTCCACACACTCCCTTTCTACTCACACGGCCCGGTTTCAGTCCCGGGCGTGCGACCAGGGAATGGAGGACCCCCCTGATTTGGGGGAGACATAAAATAAAGGAGGATTCTTTGGGATTGAGGGATTTCACTCTCGCTCAGTTTTTGAGCAGGTTTTCTGGTTTGGGATATCCGAAAAGCACGAAGTCAGCCTCGTACAGTTTGTACAGCCGCTGTCGCCAGGCCATGGGGATTTTCGCGAACCAGTCCTCCTCCCAGCTGTTGGCTGTCCTGTTCCGGTAGCTGGGAGGGAAGTGGAGGAGGTGGTCCACCTTGAGAAGTTGCAAGAGGTACGTGGCGTCTTCGTCCAAGGTCTCCAGCTTGCCGACAAAGTCATAGTCGATCTGGCAGGGGTGGCACAGGCGGTACACCTGCCTCCAGTGCTCGTTGAACGGGGCCAGCTTCTCTGTCCGAGGGTCCAACAAGTACTGGATGAAGTCCGAGAAGGAGACGCGGAAACCGCCCTCAAAGGCTTCACCCACCGACGGCGGCAGGCTGCTGTAGTTGGCGTACAGCTTGAGCATGGGGACGGCGAAACGACGGTAGAATTCCTCGTTGGCCAGCTCGAATTTGCTCCGGAAGGCCGAGATCAGCCGAACGAAGGGGTCGCGGACGAAGAGGAACTTGGTGTACTTCTTGAGCTTGATCTTCATGAGGTGGCGGGAGAACTTGCCGTAGCGCCGCCAGAATTTGTTGAAGGTGAAATGGGTGCTGGTGTTGTGGACGTTCTTGCGGGGGATGTCCAAAGGGTCGACGTAGGGGACGCCTTGGTCCATCAAGCTTTCGCTCAGGATGATCATCACCCGCTTCCAGTTGGTGCAGGCCACTTTGGGCACGTAGCAGTAGATGATGCCGTGGCGGTCGTCGACGATGAGGTGGTTGAGCTCGTAGTTGGGGATGTCATCGAAGGTCCTCTCCTTGGTTGGAAAGGAGAAGCTGGAATTGGCGCACCAGTCGCGCAGCATCTGCCGCCTCTCCGTCTGCAACTTCGCCTGGTCCAGCACTACGTTGGAGTCCCGCGTGGGCCAGTCGTAGCCCCTGACGTTCTCCTCCAAGTAGCTGGATCCCGGTTTGCTCGAAGCACGCAACAACGGCTTCGGCTTCTCGGATTTCCGGCCCACGTCAACGTTCTTTCTCAGGTTGGAATTTAAGAGGTTCTCCAAAAAATCATCCATCTCCAGCAGAGAAGCTGGGTCGTCCTTCCCGGCCGTGGGGAGCGCCACCCCGTGAGGCCTCGAGAGGGTGGTGTGGAGGTAGAAGTGGGCGGTCCCGACATTGTCCCAATACACGATGATCAACAGGATCATGAAGATGGAGCCGAGGACCACCGAGAGACGGAAAAGACGTGCCTTGGTCATTCTTCTGGCAGGTGGTGGGATCTTCCGCTTACTTCCTCAACCGGAATCTCATCTCCAACTCAACGGGAAACCTCTGGCACCTCACATGGCTTTGGTGGAATCATTTCAACCTGCAGGGGGCACCAAAAACATAAGGTGGACATTATTCTTTTGCGTAAACTTCATTAGGTCTTGACTACTGTAATGGGCTCTACATGGGGCTACCCTTGAAGAGTGTTCGGAGACTGCAAATAGTCCAGAATGCAGCTGCACAAGCTGTCATTTATTTATTTATTTATTTATTTTATTAGATTTGTATGCCACCCCTCTCCGAAGACTCGGGGCGGCTAACAACAGTAAAAAGACAATATGAACAAATCTAATATTAAAAGTAATGTAAAAAACCCCCATTTAAGAAACCAATCATACATACAGACATACCATGCATAAATTTTATAAGCCTAGGGGGAAGGGAATAATTCCCCCATGCCTGACGACAGAGGTGGATTTTTTGGAGCTTACAAAAGGCAAGGAGGGTGGGGGCAACTCTGATATCTGGGGGGAGTTGGTTCCAGAGGGTCGGGGCCGCCACAGAGAAGGCTCTTCCCCTGGGTCCTGCCATTGTTTAGTCGATGGGACCTGGAGAAGGCCAACTCTGTGGGACCTAACTGGTCGCTGGGATTCGTGCGGCAGAAGACGGTCCCGGAGATATTCTGATCCGATGCCATGAAGGGCTTTATAGGTCATAACCAACACTTTGAATTGTGACCGGAAACCAATCAGCAACCAATGCAGTCACCTTGGTACACCCATATAACACCTACGCTCCACGAACTGCACTGGATACCTATTAGTCTCTGGTCACAATTCAAGGTTTTGGTTATCATCTATAAAGCCCTACATGGTTCAAGGCCAGACTATTTAAAGGACCCCTCTTGCCACATACCTCCCAGAGAGCAATAAGCTTATTCTATCTATTTCAATCTGCAGCAATTTTGAAATTTTATAAGGTGGACCTAAACAAAATAGAGAAGAACCCTAAACTACTGTAGATAAAAAGTTGTATTTCGCGCGTGGTATTATCGCCCTGGCACTATCACCCTAATCCAAAATTGATTTTTCCCCCTCCCGTTCTGAATTGACCCAGCTCTCTTCCAAGACCAAAGATCATCTCTCTCTCTCTCTTTCCCTGTGGCAATTTTGTGTTATCGGAGTTTCACTGGTTTTTATTGACCAACCTTTTTCAACGAGTTATTTCTCACAAAAGTGAATTTCCCCTCCCGGAGATAATGCGATAACCTTTCCCCCTCGGTAAACACAAATTGGAATCTGCAGCACACCAATTTCATCCGTTTCTAGGCGGCTTCTCTTCTGTTTTGCAATATCCCGGCTGGCAAACCGGTGAATGACATACAATCAAAGAAAGTTCCTTTAAAACCTGGGATAGTTGGAAGTTAGCCGCTTGAGTCCCATGGGACTGGGTGGCATATATGTCAAATACATTAAATTAGATAAGCCTCAATCTGAGTATTGCATTGGCAGTTCTGTGTTAGCAAAAACTTCAGAAGAGAAGGATTTAGGGGTAGTGATTTCTGACAGTCTCAAAATGGGTGAGCAGTGTGGTCGGGCGGTAGGGAAAGCAAGTAGGATGCTTGGCTGCATAGCTAGAGGTATAACAAGCAGGAAGAGGGAGATTGTGATCCCCTTATATAGAGCGCTGGTGAGACCCCATTTGGAATAATACTGTGTTCAGTTCTGGAGACCTCACCTACAAAAAGATATTGACAAAATTGAACGGGTCCAAAGACGGGCTACAAGAATGGTGGAAGGTCTTAAGCATAAAACCTATCAGGAAAGACTTCATGAACTCAATCTGTATAGTCTGGAGGACAGAAGGAAAAGGGGGGACATGGTCGAAACATTTAAATATGTTAAAGGGTTAAATAAGGTTCAAGAGGGAAGTGTTTTTAATAGGAAAGTGAACAGAAGAACAAGGGGACACAATCTGAAGTGAGTTGGGGGAAAGATCAAAAGCAACGTGAGGAAATATTATTTCACTGAAAGAGTAGTAGATCCTTGGAACAAACTTCCAGCAGACGTGGTTGGTAAATCCACAATAACTGAATTTAAACATGCCTGGGATAAACATATATCCATCCTAAGATAAAATACAGGAAATAGTATAAGGGCAGACTAGATGGACCATGAGGTCTTTTTCTGCCGTCAGTCTTCTATGTTTCTATGTTTCTATATTTGTTTCAGAAGCTGGTACCGAAGTCCTGATCTCTTGATCACCACAAAATGTTTCTAAGTTTCTTTATTTTAATCAACCTGATCTCCAAGATAAGGAACCTTCTCCCCAAATAATAAAGCTTTCCTCCCATGCCAAAAAATGACTCACGTGCTTAATGCCTACCCCAAGCCTTTTCCTTCTTGCTGACCCTTCAGAGTAGGGGGCCTTCAAACTTGGCAACTTTTAAGACTTGTGGACTTCAACTCCCAGAATTCCTTAGCCAGCTAAGTTCAGAGACTCCTACCTTAGAAAAAAAAAGGAGACCAGTTGTTTTGAAGAAGAAAAAGAACCAGTTGTTATGAAGGATTGCTTTGCAATTTCAAGCCACGCCAAAAAACAGAAATTGAAGTTCCTCAATGCTTGATATGATTAGAGGGCAAAGTTTTAAGCGAAAGGCAGCTCCATTTTCTCTCTGTTTTTGGAAGACCTTTTAAAGAAGTCCAGCTGTTTCCTTCTTTATCACTAAAATCTTTATAACGAGAGAAATCTAGATTGGATTTTTCAAGATCTGACCGACCGAGCAACAAACCGCAGAGTGACCTAATCCCTTCCCGGAAAAGTAAATAAATCAGAATATTTGGAGAATGCTTTCTGGAAATAAGCAACAAGGGTGTGTCCCTCGCAGCTTCTCAAAGGGGTTGGGTTCCTGCAAAATTCCATCTGTAGAATTCGACAGGAAGCACAGCAGACATGGGAAACGCATTTTTCGGGATGAGATGGAGGGGGAAACATGTAAACAAATGTGGAAAATTGTGTTAGGTTCGCTTCGGGAACAAGCCCAGGTTGCATCGCTGGATTACGCTCTTAATTGTAAAATCAACAACACATGAAGAACTCTGAGATTGCACAGATCCAAGATTTTGGAGGGCTGTTTTCCTCGCATGGTTATTGTTTTAAAGCAATGTTTTTCAACCAGTGTGCCGCGAGACATGGTCAGGTGTGCCGCGAAGCTCAGAGAGAAAGAAAGAGAGAGAGAGAGAAAGCAAGAGAGAGAGAAAGAGCGAGCGAGAGAGAAAGAGAACAAGAGAGAGAAAGAAAGTGAGTGAGAAAGAGAACAAGAGAAAGAGAGAGAGAAAGAGAGACAAAGAAAGAAAGAGAGGGAGGGGAGAGAGAAAGAGAAAGACATAGAGGGAGGGAGGGAGAGAGAAAGAGAGCAAAAAAGAGAGGAAGGAAGAGAAAGAAAGAGGGATGGAGAGAGAGAGAAAGAAAAATGAAGGGAGGGAGGGAAAGAGGGAGGGAGAAAGAAATAGAGCGAAGGGGAGGAAGAGAGAGAGAGAGAGAATTTTTTTGTCCAAACTTTTTTTTAGCCCCCCTCCCCCCCCCAATGTTCCCCAGGGTTTTGTAAATGTAAAAAATGTGCCGCGGCTCAAAAAAGGTTGAAAATCACTGTTTTAAAGAATGCAAAGTCACGGGTTAAGAAGACGCTCTTCCTGGCCCAAGAAAGAACCAAGTGCCAAATTTAGCATCCGACCCGTGGGATTGTTTTTAGAACAACAATGTTTCTACGTCCTACAGACCAAAGGCAGGTTAAATCTGCATTGCGCAGATGTGAACTTTCAAGAAAACAAATTATTTTCCAAAGCACCAGAAAGCAAGACAAGAAGCGATGGATGAAGGGGAGAAGCAATTTAGAACTAAGGAGAAATTCCCTGACAGTTAGAACAATTGATCAGTGGAACAGAAGATGCCTCCAGAAGTTGTGAATGCTCCAACACTGGAAGTTGTTAAGCAAAGATTAGATGACCATTTGTATGAAATGGTGTACGATCTTCTGGTTGGGCAAGGAATTGGAGTAGAAGACCTCCAAGGTCCCTTACAACTCTGTTATTCTAAGAGTAGGCAAAGTTGGCTCTTCTCTGACTTGTGAAATCCAACTCCCAGAATTCCAGAGCCTATCGTGCTAGCTCAGGAATTCTGGGAGTTGAAGTCCACATGTCATAGAAGAGCGAACTTTGCCTGCCCCTGTTCTAAGGCATCTGACGGTAGGACCAGAAGCAATGGATGGAAACTAATCAAGGAAAGAACCGACCTAGAACTAAGAAGAAACTTCCTGACAGTGAGAACAAGGAATGTTTTTCCTTTAGAAATTGTGAGTGCTCCATCACTGGAAACTTTCAAGAAACATAGAAACATAGAAGACTGACGGCAGAAAAAGACCTCCTGGTCCATCTAGTCTGCCCTTATACTATTTCCTGTATTTTATCTTACAATGGATATGTTTATCCCAGGCATGTTTAAATTCAGTTACTGTGGATTTACCAACCACGTCTGCTGGAAGTTTGTTCCAAGGATCTACTACTCTTTCAGTCAAATCATATTTTCTCACGTTGCTTTTGATCTTTCCCCCAACTAACTTAAGATTGTGTCCCCTTGTTCTTGTGTTCACTTTCCTATTAAAAACACTTCCCTCCTGAACCTTATTTAACCCTTTAACATATTTAAATGTTTCGATCACGTCCCCCCTTTTCCTTCTGTCCTCCAGACTATACAGATAGAGTTCATGAAGTCTTTCCTGATACGTTTTATGCTTAAGACCTTCCACCATTCCTGTAGCCCATCTTTGGACCCATTCAATTTTGTCAATATCTTTTTGTAGGTGAGGTCTCCAGAACTGAACACAGTAGTATTCCAAATGTGGTCTCACCAGCGCTCTATATAAGGGGATCACAATCTCCCTCTTCCTGCTTGTTATACCTCTAGCTATGCAGCCAAGCATCCTACTTGCTTTTGCTACTGCCCGACCACACTGCTCACCCATTTTGAGACTGTCAGAAATTACTACCCCTAAATCCTTCTCTTCTGAAGTTTTTGCTAACACAGAACTGCCAATGCAATACTCAGATTGAGGATTCCTTTTCCCCAAGTGCATTATTTTACATTTGGAAACATTAAACTGCAGTTTCCATTGCTTTGACTATTTATCTAGTAAAGCTAAATCATTTACCATATTACAGACCCCTCCAGGAATATCAACCCTATTGCACACTTTAGAGTCATCGGCAAATAGGCAAACCTTCCCTACCAAACCTTCCCCTATGTCATAAGAAGAAATTGGACAGCTATTTCTCTGAAATGCTATAGGCTAGGGCCTGAGTAAGGGGTTGGGTTAGAAGACCTTCAAGGTCCCTTCCAACTCTGCTGATGTTGCTATGTCCTACTGCAGGGTGAAGAGGGGCCCATTCAATATATTGACCGACATAAATCAACTAGGCCACTTTTGACCTGTTGTGGTTCAGCCTGAGGCTGCTCAGGGACCGGCTCTGTCTCTGCTGGCTCCATGCCCGGAGGAGGATGACAGCGCTGAGGAGGGGGCTGAACAGTCGGACGGGGGAGAGGAAAATCAGGAATGGGATGAAGGAGAACAGCATGAGAGCCCTGGGGGGGGGGCTCTCCCCAGCCAGTAGCTTGGAGTTATCAGCAGGGTTTAAAAGGTAGGCAAGCCCTTGAAGCCATGTGGAGTGTTATCAGTTTGGAGTGGCATTATCCTGTCTTGTTTCTCGGCGTCTCTGTTCTTGGCTTGTGGCCCAGCAGCTTTGGAAGATCCGTGGGAGGTGTAGGTCTGCTATCTACAGCCTTGGCTTGGCAGCAAGAATTCTGTATTGCTGCATGGACTTTTGCCTTCCTGGATATATCTGAAGATACAGCATTTTCCTGTTTGTAAGGACATTGTCTGTTACCTGTGTTTTTCTTGAATTTTATAAAACTGACTTTGCCTTTTACCAGTGTGTCTGGCTTCTCTTTTTGGGTTGGTATTGGCTTCTGGAGTGACCCAGACAGAACATGACCAAAGCAATCTCCCTTTCCTTGGCTAGAAACTGGATTCCATCATCTCAGCAGGCCTGGGCCAACCTGAGGTGACTCATCGGTGGCTGCACATTAAAAATAGAATTTGCGACTGGGACTGCAAGGATTTTTGTCAACAAGCAAAAAAGCAAAGCAACCAATTATTTTGGGATTCTGGACAAGCTCAAGTGAACCCAAAAGTCCTTCATGGAAAGCTACAGGGAGAAGAGTAGGAGCTTTCTCATTCGCTCCCAGGCAAGTTGGAAACACATCTCACGTCTGCAAAGAATATTTGCACATAGTGATGTAAACTGGAGCAGAAATTTGCTAAAGGTGTAAAAATAAATCAGAGTTGGGATCTATATTCTGCAGTTTAATTCCACCTTCTTATATCTTCAACTTGTTCACTAAGATGACTGACACAAACCACCGTGATGTGTCCAGGTGGCAACAATGACATAGAAACATAGAAGATTGACGGCAGAAAAAGACCTCAGGGTCCATCTAGTCTGCCCTTATACTATTTCCTGTATTTTATCTTACAATGGATATATGTTTATCCCAGGCATGTTTCAATTCAGTTCCTGTGGATTGACCAAACCTCGTCTGCTGGAGTTTGTTCCAAGCATCTACGACTCTTTCAGTCAAATAATATTTTCTCACAGTTTCTGATCTTTCCCCCAACTAACCTCAGATTGTTCCTCCCTATTAAAAACACTTCCCTCCTGAACCTTATTTAACTCTTTAACGTATTTAAATAATTCAATCATGTCCCCCCTTTCCTTTCTGTCCTCCAGACTAGACAGATTGAGTTCATGAAGTCTTTCTTGATAAGTTTTATGCTTAAGACCTTCCACCATTTTTGTAGCCCGTCTTTGGACCCGTTCAAAGTTATCAATATCTTTTTGCAGGTGAGGTCACCAGAACAGAACACAGTATATTCCAAATATGGTCTCACCAGGGTTCTCTACAGCGGGATCACAATCTGGGTGATCACGATCACTATGGAGATGTTGTTCCCTAAATATTTATTTACCTGTAATCCATTATGTTTACAAATAACTCAAGGAGGCGAACGTTATCTAATGCTCCCCCCTCCTTCTATTGTCCCTACAACAACTCTGTCAGGAGAGTTGAATGGAGAAAGGATGACCGGCCTAAATCACCCAGCTGGCTTTCATTCCTGGTAGGACTAGAACTCATCATCTCCTGGTGATTGGTCCCAAGTCACCCAGTCAACTTTCATGGTTAAGGGGGGGGGACTAGAACTCACCATCACCTGGTGATTGGCCCAAAGTCACCCAACTGTCTTTCATAGCTAACACGGGACTAGAACTCACTGTCTCCCAGTTTCTAGCCCAATGCCTTAGAGTAGACCAAAGTGGCTCTCTAAACTCTAACCTTCTACATGTTCCAAATTGCAGATTTTATTTCCAACTTTGGCGGAGGAATTCTGGGAACTGAAGTCCACAGGACTTAAAAGTTGCCAAGGTTAGACACCCTGAGCGAAGGGATCCACTCTGAGCTAAGGGCCACTTCGTAGCTTTCCTCCAAATTGCTGTTCTCCAGGACCTTACTCCTAGTATCCTGAGCGCTGAAGACCCAAACCACTCAGAACATCACCTGAAGACCCAAAGATACATAAAACATCACCTGAAGACCCAAAGATACAAAAAAACATCACCTGAAGACCCAAAGACCCTCAAAACATCACTGAAGACCCAAAGACCCTCAAAACATCACCTTAAGACCCAAAGATACAAAAAAACATCACCTGAAGAACCAAAGACACTCAAAACATCACCTGAAGAACCAAACCACTTAGAACAACACCTGAAGACCCAAGACACTCGAAACATCACTCAGAACATCACCTCCAAAGACAGAGTGGAGATATCCAGGCACCTAGAGCTTTATATTTCATCCTTCCCTCTCGCCTCCAAATAAGGAGATCTACCACAAACCTCCATGTACAAAGACAACAATAACCGCAATGAAGCAACTTCTGCCCCGCCAAAGGAGCGTGGAGCGTTACAGCTACGTGGTGTGTCCCATTCTTTCAGGAAGGGCTAGACTAAACTCTACACTTCCTCCTTTTCGTTTCCTGAAATATTTATGCACGTTAGCAGAAGCCCAAGAATTAAGAATTCAGCATAAACAGCTGGTTTAAAAGTCAGGGATAGAATAGAATTATTTAATGGCCAAGTGTGATTGGACACACAAGAATGGTCAATAAAGAATAAATAATTCTAGTAACATCTTCCAAATGGCCAGAAGAATGGAAGCAGTGCAAATCTCCCGGGGGGGGGGGGGGAGGTTGATTCCAAAGGCCGGGGATACCACAGAGAAGGCCCTTCCCTTAGGGCCCGTTAGCCTTTTAGTCCTTAACTCAGCAACCATGCATCCTGTGCCAATTGGATGGTCTTAATTCTCCAGCCGGTACAATCCTAACTAGGTTTGTAATTTCCACCAGTGAGGGGAAAGAGCAAAAACCTGACCCCTCCCCCTGTATTTTCTCATAAGCTAGCTTGGTACCACAAGGCCTCCAAGATGCAAGACCAAACCAACTCACACATCTGGGTGTCATGATGCCAGCAACACCTCCGACAAGCATGGAAGGCACAATGTCCCTTGGATGAGATGAGGGCACAGCTATCCTCATCCCACCCTCACCCCAGGAATGGTGCAAAAAGGGGCAACGAGGATGATCAAGGAAATCGAGCCCCTCCCTTATGGAAACAGGTTGCAACGCCTCGGTCTCTTCAGCCTTGAAAGACGGCGTTGAAGGGGGGACTTGATCGAAGGGTATAAAATCATGCACGGAATAGAAAAGGTGGATAATACTGGAACGAGGGGGCCCTCCTTAAAGCTCACAGGTAGAAAAGTGAGGACAAATCAAGGGAAATATTTCTTCACCCAGAGGGTCCTTGGTTGATGGAATTCCCTTCCAGAAGAGGTCGTGACAGCTGTCAGCCTGGAGAGCTTCAAGGCAGGATTAGACAGATTCATGGATGCCAAGTGTATCATAGGTGGTTATTGAAAGGGATGTCCAAATGCCGCCTCTATGTGGGTTGAGGCAGGCAGGGTTCCCTTGGGTCCCATTTGTTGGGGGTCCAGGGTCTTGTCTTCTCTTTCTGCTCAAGATCCCCATGGACAATTGGTGGGCCACTGTGGGACACAGAATGCTAGACTTGATGGGATTTGGCCCCATTCAGCATGGCTCTTATGTTCTTATGTTCCTTCCTTCCTTCCTCTCTCTCTGTCTACTTCCTCCCTCCCTCCCTCCCTCCCTCCCTTCCTTCCTGTCTCCCTCCCTTCCTCTCTGAGTTGAGGCAGGCAGGGTTCCCTTGGATCCCATTTGTTGGGGGCCAAGGGAAAGGGAGGATCTTGCCTTCTCTTTCTGCTCAAGATCCCCATGGACAATTGGCTGGCAACTATGGGAAACAGAATGCTGGACTCGGTGGGCTTTGACCCCATTCAGCAGGGCTCTTCTTTGGTTCTTAGGGAGCATCCCTTCCCCAGATGCAACGGGCCAACAGCCAGGCCTGGTGGGGAACGGGGGCAGGGGGGGCACCTGGAGTCGAGTTGCCCCCCGCCAGCAGCCGCTCCTGCGCAGGGAGAGAAAAGCCAGGATGGCGAAAGAGAGGAAAGGGGGTTTCCAACGTGCGTAAAAACGCATCACTCGGCCGCCAGACGGAGGCGATGCGCTCGCCCGGCTGCGGGAAAAGGGGGAAACCCACGGCAGCGCGGCTTTGGCTTCCTATCCAGGCTCCAGCCCAATTGCGCGCCCAGGAGAGGGGATCCAAAGGGACGAGGCGAGCGCAAGGCAAGGGCGCCGATGCACTTTGGAAAGATGCGCCCACGTGAGCGCGGAGGGAGAAGAAGGAGCCGCGCTGCCGCCGTTGCAATCCAGCCGCCCCGCTAAGCCCGAATCCCCTGCCCACCTGCGCCCGGCATCCCCGCTCACCTCCGGCCGGACACCCCCGGCTGCCTGGTTCGCAATTGTGCCGCGCGTCCGGCTTTCTTTCTCCCGGCCAGCCCGGCCGCGGCTCCTCCTCCTCCTCCTCCTCTGACCGGGGCTGCGCCGCCCCTCTCGCGAGAAGCCCGGCTCGGCTCGGCTCGGGGGTCTCCCAGCCGACGCAAGCGCCGCCCGACGCTCCCCCCTTCTGCGCTGCGCTGCCCGGGCGCGCAAGAGGCTCTCTAAGCTGACTCCCAGCCATTAGCCATGGAACAGAGACAGCAAAGAAGAACCAGACTATTTTTGCAACTTGAACTCAGGATGAAGAGCAGCTCAGCGAGGGAGATGGGCAGTCTCCAAATTTGACACCTAAAGGAAATAAACGAGGATGAAAAGCTGGAGATATTCTGTTGCGAGTGGTCTATGTCTACTCAGCTCTGGTCATGGATTTTGAGGATAAGAGATGGATGAGTACTGGCATCACAGGCCAGTGTTCTTCTGAGTCCGAAAATAAGAGTGAAGGGGAGTTAGGGACTGAGGAACCACCAGAGACTGTAGTACCCCCAGTTATGTTTGGGGAAAATGGGGAGTGGTGAACAATGTTTGTCACCATGGTGTTTGGTGAATCGAAGCTGAGATAATTTTCTGCTTTCACTGACATTTTATTCATGCCAGTTTTATTTGCTGTTGAGTTTCATTGAACTGTAACTTTGGTCAAACTGCCAGAAATCATTCCAAGGACTGAGATTAATGATTATTGGTTTGCAATCTGAGGTTACTTATCTCCGCTCATTAGCCAGTAATACCTCCAGCCTGAATTTGCCTGAATTTGTGTTAACAAATAATATTTTTGCCATGATCAAGAAGGGCCTTCTCTGTGGTGGCCCCGACCCTTTGGAATCAACTCCCCCCAGAGATCAGAACTGCCCCCACCCTCCTTGTCTTTCGCAAATTACTTAAGACCCACCTACATGGCCAGGCATGGGGGAATTTAGACATCTCCCCCAGGCTTTTATAGTTTTATGTATGGTATGCGTGTGTTGCATGGTTTTTAAATGATGGGTTTTTAGATGCTTTTTTAATATTAGATTTGTTTACATTGTCACACTGTTTTATTATTGTTGTGAGCGGCTCCGAGTCTTCGGAGAGGGGCAGCATACACATCTAATAAATTAATTATTAATTATTAATATTATTATATGGTTGCTGTACGAATGAGTGTGATTGATTAATATTACCAGGGATTTTATATACGGTAGCTATGCAATTTTTAATTTAATTGGATTCAATTTTATTGTAACCACTGTTTTCTTCTATGTTGTAAGCCGCCCCGAGTCTTCGGAGAGGGGCAGCGTAGAAATCCAATAAGTAAATAAATAATCAGAGTTTCCATCGAGAGGAAGCGAAGGAGGTGTCATTTGAACTGGGATTGTTACACTGCTTTGTCTTCTCTTTTCTTTTCCTTTTGCAATAATGAAGTCAGCTGGCTACGTACATTCTATAAATAAAATAATAAATCAATAAATACCTCCTAGAAGCACCCGAAGTTTTCCCTTCCCCAAGTTAGCAGAGATGCCAACAAATGTGCCTCTCTCTCTCTCTCTCTCTCTCTCTCTCTCTCTCTCTCTCTCTCCCCATGCCCAGAGTGGAAAGAGCTACAGCTGAAAAAAAAACCACGTTGCATAGAAATTGCGAACGCTAGAGGCAGGGAAGGCGCCCTTTATGCAGGGTTGCTATAGGACCCATCCCAGCCAGGGCAAAGTAGGCAAAATAAATAAATTAATAAATTAAAAAATAAATACAGTGTTCCCTCTATTTTCGCAGGGATGCGTTCCGAGACCGCCCGCGAAAGTCAAATTTCTGAGATTCACTAGGATTTTGGAATTGTAACCAGATGGAGAGAGACAGGAAGAGGGAGAAATAGAAAGAGTGAGTGAGAGAAAGAAAGCAAGAGAGAGAGAGAAAGTAAGAGAAAGGGAGAAAGAAAAGGAGAGGAAGAAAGAGACAGAGAAAAAACTTGGGAAGGAGTTGGGGACTTGCTCCACTTCGCCGCCTCCTCCTTCCCAGGGTGGCATTAAGGAAACCGCAGGGGGTTTTTATAGTCTGGCCCTCCAACAGTCTGAGGGACAGTGAACTGGCCCCCTGTGTAAAATGTTTGGGGACCCCTGGTCTTAAGCATAAAACGTTATCAGGAAAGACTTAATGAACTCAATCTGTATAGTCTGGAGGACAGAAGGGAAAGGGGGGACATGGTCGAAACATTTAAATATGTTAAAGGGTTAAATAAGGTTCAGGAGGGAAGTGTTTTTAATAGGAAAGTGAACACAAGAACAAGGGGACACAATCTGAAGTTAGTTGTGGGAAAGATCAGAAGCAAGGTGAGAAAATATTATTTAACTCAGAGCAGTAGATACTTGGAACAAACTTCCAGCAGATGTGGTTGGTAAATCCACAGGAACTGAATTTAAACCTGCCTGGGATAAACATCCATCCATCCTAAGATAAAATATAGGAAATAGTATAAGGGCAGACGAGATGGACCATGAGGACTTTTTCTGCTGTCAATCTTCTATGTTTCTACCTATATCTCCAAAACCAGGTGTCCCTAATCAGGTGTCTGTAATACAGTGTTTCCCAACCTTGGCAACTTGAAGATATTTGGTGTAATACTGGTGTAATGCAATATCCAAAAGACCACAGTTTCTCCATTCCAACTTTATTTTAAAACATTATTATTTATTTATTTATTGTATTTATATGCCACTCACTCCAAACAACTCCAAAGTAGAAAAGAGCCAATTTGTTTCAGTAGCTGCATTTGCCCAACACAACACATAGGGTATTCTGCGAAAGTAGTATGTATGGGTCGTTTACAGTTCGTTGTCATTTAAGATTCATTGAATTCACCTGGCTCAAGCCTCCAATCTTCCTCACCTGGCTGCAATGAGCCGTCTCCATGGCAACCCCTCCAGGGGCTGAGGGTCCCGCACAGGAATCGAGTGCAACCGAGCCTTTCCCGCCCAACCCCCCTCAGAGGTTCCCCGGGGGTCTTTCTCCCCGCCCCTCTCGCCCGTTTATTGGCTGCTCTGAAAACCCCTCCCTCGGATTGGTCGGGATGCCTCTCCTCGCTCGAGAGGCGGGGAGCATTTAAAAAGCCGGTGATTTTCCTCAGCTGTGTGGAAAATTAGCAAGCACGTTACCCGAAGGAGCAGACTCTCGTTCTGGAGGGTCTCTCCTTCGATGCTGCGGGGCGCCGGAGAACCCCCAAAATAGTCACTCCGGCGCCTCCGCAGCTCAAGTCCTCGAGCTCGAGGCCGGGCAGGGCCTTTTGAGCTTTTGAGGTAAGGTTTTTTTCCCCCTCAGGCTTTTTAAAACTTGCCGGATAGGGACGTGAGGGGAGCGTGAGTTCTTTAGCCGCTTAATAGCCCAGTGTTAGATAGCACCTGTAGTAATTTTAACCCCGGGGGGTGTATTCTAAGGAGTAAAATGCCAGGGACATATCTCGAAGGTGGATTATTTAAGGATTTGAGTCCTGACTAAAATGTCACTTTATTTCTGAGAGCAAGGTCACCTCCTGTGGTAATTTTATCTTTACCTTTAAAACTGTTAATTTTAATTTGAAAATATAGGAAATAGTATAAGGGCAGAGTAGCTGGACCATGAGGTCTTTTCTGCCATCAATCTATATTTCTCTGTTTCTGATTTTGTTCTGCCTGTGGTGGTTTGGTCTTTTTAACAGGACATGGCTGAGATTACCGAATACTGTATTCCATCTATTTTACTAAAAATATGAGCCTTGGCTAACATAATCTCAGAATTACCTTAAGACCTGGCTTTATTTCAAGAAAATAAGGTCAAACTCCTGGACTTGAACTAATTTTACTTAACTTTTGCCTGTAGTTCCTTGAGGCAACTAGTTTTCTTATATATTTTGCTTCTCTTAAGGACTTGAGCTTTGACTAAAATTTCCTCAGGTCCCAACAAATCACTTTCTTCAAGAAATAAAGGGCAACTGAAGCTTCTGTATTTTGCCTTGAAGCTAATTTTACCGCTTGTTCACCTGTGGTAATTTCCCTGCTTTTAACTAGCTAAAATTACTTCAGCTTTATATAGTGAGAGGAAAATCAGCTCCTGGACCTGAACTAATACTACACCAATAAGCATTAATTTTTTCATTTCATTGTGTGAAGAAATGTTCAAATTTGTTTCCAAGCGAAAAAAGCTTTCAAAAAGGCCAAGTACCTAAAATGAACAATTTGCAGATTAGGGTGTGTAATTGAGCAGCACGCCAGAGTTAAAGGTACAGTATGCAGAAAGTATCTACCTTAAATACAGTAGATACAGAAAGTATCTACTTCAAATAACTGGTCAAAAGTTAACTAATATTACTTCAGATCCAGGAGTTGATCTTATTTTCAAGGAATTAAGTCAATTCTTGAGGTTTGGCCAATTTATTAGGATACAATTTTGGTGGAACTTGAGGCAATCTCAATCATCTCCTTGTAAAAAGACCAAACCACCACAGGTGAATGAGAATTAAAATTTGCTTCCCAGTAAAGCCTGAGGTAATTATAGCCCTGCCCTTGCAGGCTAAAAGCACATAAAATTACAGGATTAGTATTCTAGTTTCTGAACATCTTTTGGTTATTTGGTGATATTGATTTTTTTCCCCCAAAGGCATGAATCCAATAGACGAAGAAGAAGACACCAACAGTAAGACAGATGGTTTCATTTACTCTTCAGTGTATTGAAAGCGAGGAACTGTAGTGAACTGTATTGAAGGCAGGTACTGTTAGCGACATATTGCTGCAAAAATGTTTAGACCTTGCTAAAGTTTATCTGCTTCGGCAAAGTTATTTATTAAAAAACCCCAACATTAAAATGTATCAATGGCAGCGAGCCGGAAGGCTAAATTGCACTTGCCACTACGGCTCGTAAGTTCTTGTGGGACCGGCGCGATTTTGCTGTTGAACCTGTGGAGGTAGAAAAATTGCGCCTGTGTTTCAGCATGGTTTTACCTGTGGCTCCGTGCGTGATTTTTTAGCTGGTTATACCTGTGGCTCCTACCTCCACAGGTGCAGCAGCAAAATCGCACTGGTCCTGCAAGAACTTGTTGAGCTGTGAGTGCAATTTAGCGTTCTGTCTCGTAGCCCACCACTGATCAAGGGTAAAAAGAGCAGTCATAAGTTTATAACTTAGATAAAAAGTATCAAAAAAAATTCTGACTCACCCTAATTTTGGTTATTGGCTGTGGTTCTTAGAACCAGATCATATTCCACATTCCACATATACACTGGTGATGGGGGTGATGCCCTTACTTATAGAGGTCTTTCAGTCCGTGAGCTTTCGGACACGCACCCTGAATGAGATCAAGCGGCCGCCTGTCTCATTGAGTTTCTGAGTGGACACTGTGGGAGACTCGCACTGGAAGTCTTCTCTGGGGTTGCCCTTTCAGTCCCTGAGTGAGCAGTGAGGGCGAATCACACTGGAAGAGACAACAGCGCTCAGCTAAAAGCTGAGTTTTCGGAGAGGGGCGGCATATAAATCCAATAAATCTAATCTAATCTCCTCCAATGCCTGAGGACCCCCTCTGTGAGACTCAGACCGGAAGGGAATCCTTGGGGATCACCTCCCTCCCAGTACCAGCCAGACTTCTTAAAGCCCAAAGTGATGCAATTGGATAGGAGGTGTATTGACAGAGGATAATATTTGTGGTTCACCATTGAAATGAGGTGTCCTTGGTGGTGTCTGAGCTCAGTGGCTTCCTTGTAGAGGTTTTGTTAGGAAACTAGGGAACATCATCAGTGCTGGAAGGGAGTGCAGTTTGCTCTCAATTTATGGTTTTAGTGGCTTCTTTCAGTGTTGGTGTAAATGGTCTTGGACAGGGGTAGGCAAAGTTGGCTCTTCTATGACATGTGGACTTCAACTCCCAGAATTCCTGAGCTAGCATGATTGTCTCAGGAAGTCTGGGAGTTGAAGTCCACAAATCATAGAAGATTTGTAGTCTTGGAGATTCTTTGTTAGGTTCTTTGGCAGTAGCTTCATGGGACATTCGGTATTTCTTGATAGTTAGTCAGGTGTTGGCCATTTTTAATGCCAATGTGGCCAGTAGTTTTCTAGCCTTGCAGACTAACGGATGGAACCAGTGCTGACAAATTTTCCTTGGAAGAGGCAACGCTTGCTAGGTGCAGAAGAACAAGAAAAAATTGAAAGAAGAAGCCAGAAAGCAAGAAAATGTCTCCAGCCCCAAGATTGTTGGCCTTCAGCTGTTACGTCATCATCTATGCTGTGAGGTAAGTTTGTATGAGATTTACAGTCCCCCAAGATTTTAGGGTATGGGTGGGGTTCATCTTCCACTACTTTATGTTAAGTATGGGTAACCCTGCACATGACATAAAAGAATGCACTACTGTGTATTGTGAATCCTAGGAGGAAAACTCCATTGGCAACTGAAGTAACGTTGATTTTTTTTTTCTTAATCTCAAAGGCTTCTACCACACCAACTTAGAAGACAGACGATTCAATTGTCAGCCAGCAGTGTAGATAGTAGAAACAGAAGAACAAATAGAAAGAATGAATGAATGAATGATATCTTTACTTCACCAAGCAAATCAAAGTGACCTATAGATAATAGACTTCATACCATTCTGGCCTGACATAATTTAGCTCTGGCAATGGTTCTTAGAACCAGAAAGAAACCCTCAGTGGCCATTTTTAATGTGAGGTGTGGCCATTGATCAATTTAGATTTCATAGATTTCTGCCTGGCATAATTTAGCCCTGGCAATGGTTCTTAGAACCAGAAATAAACCCTCAGTGGCCATTTTTAATGTGAGGTGTGGCCATTGATCAATTTAGATTTCATAGATTTCTGCCTGGCATAATTTAGCCCTGGCAATGGTTCTTAGAACCAGAAATAAACCCTCAGTGGCCATTTTTAATGTGAGGTGTGGCCATTGATCAATTTAGATTTCATAGATTTCTGCCTGGCATAATTTAGCCCTGGCAATGGTTCTTAGAACCAGAAATAAACCCTCAGTGGCCATTTTTAATGTGAGGTGTGGCCATTGATCAATTTTAGATTTCATAGATTTCTGCCTGGCATAATTTAGCCCTGGCAATGGTTCTTAGAACCAGAAATAAACCCTCAGTGGCCATTTTTAATGTGAGGTGTGGCCATTGATCAATTTTAGATTTCATAGATTTCTGCCTGGCATAATTTAGCCCTGGCAATGGTTCTTAGAACCAGAAATAAACCCTCAGTGGCCATTTTTAATGTGAGGTGTGGCCATTGATCAATTTTAGATTTCATAGATTTCTGCCTGGCATAATTTAGCCCTGGCAATGGTTCTTAGAACCAGAAATAAACCCTCAGTGGCCATTTTTAATGTGAGGTGTGGCCATTGATCAATTTTAGATTTCATAGATTTCTGCCTGGCATAATTTAGCCCTGGCAATGGTTCTTAGAACCAGAAATAAACCCTCAGTGGCCATTTTTAATGTGAGGTGTGGCCATTGATCAATTTTAGATTTCATAGATTTCTGCCTGGCATAATTTAGCCCTGGCAATGGTTCTTAGAACCAGAAATAAACCCTCAGTGGCCATTTTTAATGTGAGGTGTGGCCATTGATCAATTTTAGATTTCATAGATTTCTGCCTGGCATAATTTAGCCCTGGCAATGGTTCTTAGAACCAGAAATAAACCCTCAGTGGCCATTTTTAATGTGAGGTGTGGCCATTGATCAATTTTAGATTTCATAGATTTCTGCCTGGCATAATTTAGCCCTGGCAATGGTTCTTAGAACCAGAAATAAACCCTCAGTGGCCATTTTTAATGTGAGGTGTGGCCATTGATCAATTTTAGATTTCATAGATTTCTGCCTGGCATAATTTAGCCCTGGCAATGGTTCTTAGAACCAGAAATAAACCCTCAGTGGCCATTTTTAATGTGAGGTGTGGCCATTGATCAATTTTAGATTTCATAGATTTCTGCCTGGCATAATTAAGCCCTGGCAATGGTTCTTAGAACCAGAAAGCAAACTCCAACAGCCTTTTACTAATGCTAGATCTGGCTGTTGATTTATGAAAGACCTTATAGTTTTCTAGCTTTAGAGAATAGGGGATGGAACAAGTGCTGACAAATTTTCCCTGGAAGAGACAACACTTGTTGGACACATCAGAAGAAGAAAGAAGTCTGAAAGAAGAAACCAGAAAGCAAGAAAATGTCTCCATACCAAGACTGTTGGTCTTCTGCTGTTACGTCATCATCTATGCTGTGTGGTAAGTTTGGCTGAGTCTTACAGTCCCCCAAGGTTTTAGGGTATGGGTGGGATTCATCTTCCACTACTTTATGCTAATCAGGGTAACCCTGCATATGAAATAAAAGAATTTACCACTGTGTATTGTGAATCTTAGGAGTAAAACTCCAGTAGCAACTGAAGTAACGTTGATTTTTTTTTATTTATTTCAAAGGCATGTACCACACCAACTTAGAAGACAGACTACAGTATTCACTTGCCAGCCTGCGGGATTGATAGTAAAAATAGAAATTTATCCCTGGCAATGGTTCTTAGAACCAGAAATAAACCCTCAGTGGCCATTTTTAATGTCAGGTGTGGCCATTGATCAATTTTAGATTTCATAGATTTCTGCCTGGCATAATTTAGCCTTGGCAATTGTTCCTAAAACCAGAAAGAAACCCTCAGTGGCCATTTTTAATGTGAGGTGTGGCCATTAATCAATTTTAGATTTCATAGATTTCTGCCTGGCATAATTTAGCCTTGGCAATTGTTCTTAAAACCAGAAAGAAACCCTCAGTGGCCATTTTTAATGAGAGGTGTGGCCATTGATCAATTTTAGATTTCATAGATTTCTGCCTGGCATAATTTAGCCTTGGCAATTGTTCTTAAAACCAGAAAGAAACCCTCAGTGGCCATTTTTAATGTGAGGTGTGGCTATTGATCAATTTACATTTCATAGATTTCTGCCTGGCATAATTTAGCCCTGGCAATGGTTCTTAAAACCAGAAATAAAACCTCTGTGGCCATTTTTAACGTGAGGTGTGGCCATTAATCAATTTTAGATTTTATAGATTTCTGCCTGGCATAATTTAGCCCTGGCAATGGTTCTTAGAACCAGAAATAAAACCTCAGTGGCCATTTTTAATGTGAGGTGTGGCTATTGATCAATTTACATTTCATAGATTTCTGCCTGGCATAATTTAGCCCTGGCAATGGTTCTTAAAACCAGAAATAAAACCTCAGTGGCCATTTTTAATGTGAGGTGTGGCCATTGATCAATTTTAGATTTTATAGATTTCTGCCTGGCATAATTAAGCCGTGGCAATGGTTCTTAAAACCAGAAAGAAACCTCAACAGCCTTTTACTAATGCTAGATCTGGCTGTTGATTTATAAAAGATCTTATAGTTTTCTAGCTTTGGAGAATAAGGGATGGAGCAAGTGCTGACAAATTTTCCCTGGAAGAGACAACACTTGCTGGGCACGAAGTGAAAGAAGAAAGAAGAAAGCAAGGAAATGTCTCCAGCCAAAGACTGTTGGCCTTCTGCTGTTACGTCATCATCTATGCTGTGAGTTTGTTTAGGATATGGGTGGGGTTCATCTTCTACTACTTTATGCTAAGCATTTTTAGTAAAATAGATGCAATTCTAGGTAATCTCATCCATGCCCTGTTAAAAAGACCAAACCACCAAAGGCAGATAAAAATTAAAAACAGTTTCAAAGGTAAAGATAAAATTACCGCTTGAGGTGACCTTGCTCTCAGAAATAAAGTGACCTGGGGTAATTTTAGTCAAGGCTCAAATCCTTAAAAAAGCAAAATATGCACAAAGGGTCAAAAGTTAACTAATATTACTTCAGGTCCAGGAGTTGATCTTATTTTCTAGGAATTAAGTCAATTCTTGAGGTTTAGCCAATTTATTAGAATAAAATTTTGGTGGAATTTGAGGTGATCTCAACCATCTCCTTGTAAAAAGACCAAACCATCACAGGTGAATGAGAATTAAAATTTGCTTCCCAGTAAAGCCTGAGGTAATTATAGCCATGCCCTTGCAGGCTAAAAGTACATAAAATTACAGGGATAGTATTCTAGTTTCTGAACATCTTTTGGTTATTTGGTGATACTGATTTTTTTTCTCCCAAAGGCATGAATCCAATAGACGAAGAAGACATCAACAGTAAGACATTTACTCTTCAGTGTATTGAAAATGAGGAAGCCTGGCAGGTACTGTTTGCGACATGTCGCTGCAAAACATTTTGGACCTGGCTAAAGTTTACTTGCTTCGGCAAAGTTGTTTATTAAAAAAACCCAACATTAAAATGTATGGATGGCAGGGAGGCGGAAGGCTAAATTGCACTCGCCACTGCGGCTCGTAAGTTCTTGTGGGACCAGCGTGATTTTGCTGTTGAACCTGTGGAGGTAGAAAAATTGCGCCTGTGTTTCAGCATGGTTTTACCTGTGGCTCCGTGCGTGATTTTTTAGCTGGTTATACCTGTGGCTCCTACCTCCACAGGTGCAGCAGCAAAATCTCACTGGTCCCGCAAGAACCTACGAGCTGTGGCAGTGAGCGCAATTTAGCGTTCCATCTCTGGGGTTGCCCTTTCAGTCCCTGAGTGAGCAGTGAGGGCGAATCACACTGGAAGAGACAACAGCGCTGAGCTAAAAGCCTCCTCCAATGCCTGAGGACCCCCTCAGTGAGACTCAGACCGGAAGGGAATCCTTTGGGATCACCTCCCTCCCATCTTAGAAATAATGCCAGTACCAGCCAGACTTCTTAAAACTGAAAGTGATGCAATTGGATAGGAGGTATATTGACAGAGGATAATATTTGTGGTTCACCATGGAAATGAGGCGTCCTTGGTGGTGTCTGAGCTTAGTGGCTTCCTTGTAGAGGTTTTGTTAGGAAACTAGGGAACATCATCAGTGCTGGAAGGGAGTGCAGTTTGCTCTCAATTTATGGTTTTAGTGGCTTCTTTCAGTGTTGGTGTAAATGGTCTTGGACAGGGGTAGGCAAAGCTGGCTCTTCTATGACATGTGGACTTCAACTCCCAGAATTCCTGAGCTAGCATGATTGTCTCAGGAAGTCTGGGAGTTGAAGTCCACAAATCATAGAAGATTTGTAGTCTTGGAGATTCTTTGTTGTTAGCTTCTTTGGCAGTAGCTTGATAGGACATTCGGTATTTCTTGATAGTTAGTCTGGTGTGAATGATAATAATAAAGCCTCATTGGCCATTTTTAATGCTAGGTGTGGCCAATTTATCTATCTATCTCTCTATCTCTCTATCTATCTATCTATCTATCTATCTATCTATCTATCTATCCATCCATCCATCCATCCATCCATCCATCCATCCATCCATCCATCCATCCATCTACTTACTTACTAACTTACTTACTTACTTACTTACTTACTTACTTACTTACTTACTTACTTACATACTTACTTACTTACTTACTTACTTACCTACCTACCTACCTACCTACCTACTTACTTACTTACTTACTTACTTACTTACTTACTTATTTTTATAGATTTTATAAATATGTGCCAGGCGTAACATAGTCCTGGCATATGGTTCTTAGAACCAGAAAGCAAACTCCAACAGCCTTTTACTAATGCTAGATCTGGCTGTTGATTTATAAAAGATCTTATAGTTTTCTAGCCTTGCAGACTAACGGATGGAACCAGTGCTGACAAATTTTCCTTGGAGGGAGCAACGCTGGCTGTGTGCAGCAGAAGAAGAAAGAAGTGTGAAAGAAAAAAACAGAAAGAGAGAAAATGTCTCCAGACCAAGACTGTTGGTCTTCAGCTGTTACGTCATCATTTATGCTGTGTGGTAAGTTTGGCTGAATCTTACAGTCGCCCAAGGTTTTAGGGTATGGGTGGGGTTCATCTTCCACTACTTTATGCTAATCAGGGTAACCCTGCATATGAAATAAAAGAATGCACCACTGTGTATTGTGAATCTTAGAAGTAAAACTCCAGTAGCAACTGAAGTAACATTGATTTTATTTAATTTTATTTCAAAGGCATGTACCACACCAACTTAGAAGACAGACTATTCACTTGCCAGCCTGCGGGGTTGATAGCAAAAATAGAAATTTAGCTCTAGCAATGGTTCTTAGAACCCGTATGAATATCTAAATGGCCCTTTTTAATACTAGATGTGGCCAATAATTGATAATAGATTTAATATGAGGTGTGGCCAGTAATTGATAATCGGTTTTATACCTATTTTGCCTGGCCTAAGTTAGCTCTGGCAAAGGTTCTTAGAACCAGAAAGAAAACCTCTATGGCCATGTTTAATGATAGGTGGGGCCAGTAACTAATTTATTTTATACCTTTTTTGCCTGGCATAATTTAGCCCTGGCAATGGCTCCTAGAACCAGAAAGAAAATTTCAATGGACCTTTTTAATGTGAGGTGTGGCCATTGATCAATTTTAGATTTCATAGATTTCTGCCTGGCATAATTAAGCCGTGGCAATGGTTCTTAGAACCAGAAAGCAAACTCCAACAGCCTTTTACTAATGCTAGATCTGGCTGTTGATTTATGAAAGATCTTATAGTTTTCTAGCTTTGGAGAATAAGGGATGGAACAAGTGCTGGCAAATTTTCCTTGGAAGAGACAACACTTGTTGGGCACATCAGAAGAAGAAAGAAGTCTGAAAGAAGAAACCAGAAAGCAGGAAAATGTCTCCAGACCAAGACTGTTGGTCTTCTGCTGTAACGTCATCATCTATGCTGTGTGGTAAGTTTGGCTGAATCTTACAGTCCCCCAAGGTTCTAGGATATGGGTGGGGTTCATCTTCCACTACTTTATGCTAATAAGGGTAACCCTGCATATGAAATAAAAGAATACACCATTGTGTATTGTGAATCTTAAGAGTAAAACTCCAGTAGCAACTGAAGTAACGTTGATTTTTTTATTTTATTTCAAAGGTATGTACAACACCAACTTAGAAGACAGATGATTCAATTGTCAGCCGGCAGTGTAGATGGTAAAAATAGAAATTTAGCCCTGGCAATGGTTCTTAAAACCAGAAAGAAACCCTCAGTGGCCATTTTTAATGTGAGGTGTGGCCATTGATCAATTTAAATTTCATAGATTTCTACCTGGCATAATTTAGCTCTGGCAATGGTTCTTAGAATCAGAAAGAAACCGTCAGTGGCCATTTTTAATGTGAGGTGTGGCCATTGATCAATTTAGATTTCATAGATTTCTGCCTGGCATAATTTAGCCCTGGCAATGGTTCTTAGAACCAGAAAGCAAACTCCAACAGCCTTTTACTAATACTAGATCTGGCTGTTGATTTATTAGAGATCTTATAGTTTTCTAGCTTTGGAGAATAAGGGATGGAACAAGTGCTGACAAATTTTCCCTGGAAGAGACAACACTTGTTGGGCACATCAGAAGAAGAAAGAAGTCTGAAAGAAGAAACCAGAAAGCAGGAAAATGTCTCCAGACCAAGACTGTTGGCCTTCTGTTGTTACGTCATCATCTATGCTGTGTGGTAAGTTTGGCTGAATCTTACAGTCCCCCAAGATTTTAGGATATGGGTGGGGTTCATCTTCCACTACTTTATGCTAATAAGGATAACCCTGCATATGAAATAAAAGAATGCACCACTGTGTATTGTGAATCTTAGGAGTAAAACTCCAGTAGCAACTGAAGTAACGTTGATTTTTTTATTTATTTCAAAGGTATGTACCACACCAATTTAGAAGACAGATGATTCAATTGTCAGCCGGCAGTGTAGATGGTAAAAATAGAAATTTAGCCCTGGCAATGGTTCTTAGAACCAGAAAGAAACCCTCAGTGGCCATTTTTAATGTGAGGTGTGGCCCCTGATCAATTTAGATTTCATAGATTTCTGCCTGGCATAATTTAGCTCTGGCAATGGTTCTTAGAACCAGAAAGAAACCCTCAGTGGCCATTTTTAATGTGAGGTGTGGCCATTGATCAATTTAAATTTCATAGATTTGTGCCTGGCATAATTTAGCCCTGGCAATGGTTCTTAGAACCAGAAAGAAACCCTCAGTGGCCATTTTTAATGTGAGGTGTGGCCACTGATCAATTTAGATTTCATAGATTTGTGCCTGGCATAATTTAGCCCTGGCAATGGTTCTTAGAACCAGAAAGCAAACTCCAACAGCCTTTTACTAATACTAGATCTGGCTGTTGATTTATAAGAGATAGTTTTCTAGCTTTGGAGAATAAGGGATGGAACAAGTGCTGACAAATTTTCGCTGGAAGAGACAACACTTGTTGGGCACATCAGAAGAAGAAAGAAGTCTGAAAGAAGAAACCAGAAAGCAAGAAAATGTCTCCAGACCAAGACTGTTGGTCTTCTGCTGTTAAGTCATCATCTATGCTGTGTGGTAAGTTTGGCTGAATCTTACAGTCCCCCAAGATTTTAGGATATGGGTGGGGTTCATCTTCCACTACTTTATGCTAATAATGGTAACCCTGTATATGAAATAAAAGAATGTACCACTATGTATTGTGAATCTTAGGAGTAAAACTCCAGTAGCAACTGAAGTAACGTTGATTTTTTTAATTTTATTTCAAAGGTATGTACCACACCAACTTAGAAGACAGATGATTCAATTGTCAGCCGGCAGTGTAGATGGTAAAAATAGAAATTTAGCCCTGGCAATGGTTCTTAGAAGCAGAAAGAAACCCTCAGTGGCCATTTTTAATGTGAGGTGTGGCCCCTGATCAATTTAGATTTCATAGATTTCTGCCTGGCATAATTTAGCTCTGGCAATGGTTCTTAGAATCAGAAAGAAACCGTCAATGGCCATTTTTAATGTGAGGTGTGGCCATTGATCAATTTAGATTTCATAGATTTCTGCCTGGCATAATTTAGCCGTGGCAATGGTTCTTAGAATTGAAAGAAACCGTCAATGGCCATTTTTAATGTGAGGTGTGGCCATTGATCAATTTAGATTTCATAGATTTCTGCCTGGCATAATTTAGCCGTGGCAATGGTTCTTAGAACCAGAAAGAAAACCTCAGTGGCCATTTTTAATTTGAGGTGTGGCCATTGATCAATTTAGATTTCATAGATTTCTGCCTGGCATAATTTAGCCCTGGCAATGGTTCTTAGAACCAGAAAGCAAACTCCAACAGCCTTTTACTAATGCTAGATCTGGCTGTTGATTTATAAGAGATCTTATAGTTTTCTAGCTTTGGAGCATAAGGGATGGAACAAGTGTTAGCAAATTTTCCTTGGAAGAGACAACACTGGTTGGGCACATCAGAAGAAGAAAGAAGTCTGAAAGAAGAAACCAGAAAGCAGGAAAATGTCTCCAGACCAAGACTGTTGGCCTTCTGCTGTTACGTCATCATCTATGCTGTGTGGTAAGTTTGGCTGAATCTTACAGTCCCCCAAGATTTTAGGATATGGGTGGGGTTCATCTTCCACTACTTTATGCTAATAAGGGTAACCCTGCAAATGAAATAAAAGAATGCACCACTGTGTATTGTGAATCTTAAGAGTAAAACTCCAGTAGCAACTGAAGTAACGTTGATTTTTTTATTTTATTTCAAAGGTATGTACCACACCAACTTAGAAGACAGATGATTCAATTGTCAGCCGGCAGTGTAGATGGTAAAAATAGAAATTTAGCCCTGGCAATGGTTCTTAGAACCAGAAAGAAACCCTCAGTGGCCATTTTTAATGTGAGGTGTGGCCCCTGATCAATTTAGATTTCATAGATTTCTGCCTGGCATAATTTAGCTCTGGCAATGGTTCTTAGAATCAGAAAGAAACCCTCAGTGGCCATTTTTAATGTGAGGTGTGGCCATTGATCAATTTAAATTTCATATATTTCTGCCTGGCATAATTTAGCCCTGGCAATGGTTCTTAGAACCAGAAAGAAACCCTCAGTGGCCATTTTTAATGTGAGGTGTGGCCATTGATCAATTTAGATTTCATAGATTTCTGCCTGGCATAATTTAGCCGTGGCAATGGTTCTTAGAACCAGAAAGCAAACTCCAACAGCCTTTTACTAATACTAGATCTGGCTGTTGATTTATTAGAGATCTTATAGTTTTCTAGCTTTGGAGAATAAGGGATGGAACAAGTGCTGACAAATTTTCCCTGGAAGAGACAACACTTGTTGGGCACATCAGAAGAAGAAAGAAGTCTGAAAGAAGAAACCAGAAAGCAGGAAAATGTCTCCAGACCAAGACTGTTGGCCTTCTGTTGTTACGTCATCATCTATGCTGTGTGGTAAGTTTGGCTGAATCTTACAGTCCCCCAAGATTTTAGGATATGGGTGGGGTTCATCTTCCACTACTTTATGCTAATAAGGGTAACCCTGCATATGAAATAAAAGAATGCACCACTGTGTATTGTGAATCTTAGGAGTAAAACTCCAGTAGCAACTGAAGTAACGTTGATTTTTTTATTTATTTCAAAGGTATGTACCACACCAACTTAGAAGACAGATGATTCAATTGTCAGCCGGTAGTGTAGATGGTAAAAATAGAAATTTAGCCCTGGCAATGGTTCTTAGAACCAGAAAGAAACCCTCAGTGGCCATTTTTTATGTGAGGTGTGGCCCCTGATCAATTTAGATTTCATAGATTTCTGCCTGGCATAATTTAGCTCTGGCAATGGTTCTTAGAACCAGAAAGAAACCCTCAGTGGCCATTTTTAATGTGAGGTGTGGCCATTGATCAATTTAAATTTCATAGATTTCTGCCTGGCATAATTTAGCCCTGGCAATGGTTCTTAGAACCAGAAAGAAACCCTCAGTGGCCATTTTTAATGTGAGGTGTGGCCACTGATCAATTTAGATTTCATAGATTTGTGCCTGGCATAATTTAGCCCTGGCAATGGTTCTTAGAACCAGAAAGCAAACTCCAACAGCCTTTTACTAATACTAGATCTGGCTGTTGATTTATAAGAGATAGTTTTCTAGCTTTGGAGAATAAGGGATGGAACAAGTGCTGACAAATTTTCCCTGGAAGAGACAACACTTGTTGGGCACATCAGAAGAAGAAAGAAGTCTGAAAGAAGAAACCAGAAAGCAAGAAAATGTCTCCAGACCAAGACTGTTGGTCTTCTGCTGTTAAGTCATCATCTATGCTGTGTGGTAAGTTTGGCTGAATCTTACAGTCCCCCAAGATTTTAGGATATGGGTGGGGTTCATCTTCCACTACTTTATGCTAATAAGGGTAACCCTGCATATGAAATAAAAGAATGTACCACTATGTATTGTGAATCTTAAGAGTAAAACTCCAGTAGCAACTGAAGTAACGTTGATTTTTTTATTTTATTTCAAAGGTATGTACAACACCAACTTAGAAGACAGATGATTCAATTGTCAGCCAGCAGTGTAGATAGTAAAAATAGAAATTTAGCCCTGGCAATGGTTCTTAGAACCAGAAAGAAACCCTCAGTGGCCATTTTTAATGTGAGGTGTGGCCATTGATCAATTTAAAGTTCATAGATTTCTGCCTGGCATAATTTAGCTCTGGCAATGGTTCTTAGAATCAGAAAGAAACCGTCAATGGCCATTTTTAATGTGAGGTGTGGCCATTGATCAATTTAGATTTCATAGATTTCTGCCTGGCATAATTTAGCCGTGGCAATGGTTCTTAGAATTGAAAGAAACCGTCAATGGCCATTTTTAATGTGAGGTGTGGCCACTGATCAATTTAGATTTCATAGATTTCTGCCTGGCATAATTTAGCTCTGGCAATGGTTCTTAGAATCAGAAAGAAACCGTCAGTGGCCATTTTTAATGTGAGGTGTGGCCATTGATCAATTTAGATTTCATAGATTTCTGCCTGGCATAATTTAGCCCTGGCAATGGTTCTTAGAACCAGAAAGCAAACTCCAACAGCCTTTTACTAATGCTAGATCTGGCTGTTGATTTATAAGAGATCTTATAGTTTTCTAGCTTTGGAGCATAAGGGATGGGACAAGTGTTAGCAAATTTTCCTTGGAAGAGACAACACTTGTTGGGCACATCAGAAGAAGAAAGAAGTCTGAAAGAAGAAACCAGAAAGCAGGAAAATGTCTCCAGACCAAGACTGTTGGCCTTCTGCTGTTATGTCATCATCTATGCTGTGTGGTAAGTTTGGCTGAATCTTACAGTCCCCCAAGATTTTAGGATATGGGTGGGGTTCATCTTCCACTACTTTATGCTAATACGGGTAACCCTGCATATGAAATAAAAGAATGTACCACTGTGTATTGTGAATCTTAGGAGTAAAACTCCAGTAGCAACTGAAGTAACGTTGATTTTTTTATTTTATTTCAAAGGTATGTACCACACCAACTTAGAAGACAGATGATTCAATTGTCAGCCGGCAGTGTAGATGGTAAAAATAGAAATTTAGCCCTGGCAATGGTTCTTAGAACCAGAAAGAAACCCTCAGTGGCCATTTTTAATGTGAGGTGTGGCCCCTGATCAATTTAGATTTCATAGATTTCTGCCTGGCATAATTTAGCTCTGGCAATGGTTCTTAGAATCAGAAAGAAACCCTCAGTGGCCATTTTTAATGTGAGGTGTGGCCATTGATCAATTTAAATTTCATAGATTTCTGCCTGGCATAATTTAGCCCTGGCAATGGTTCTTAGAACCAGAAAGAAACCCTCAGTGGCCATTTTTAATGTGAGGTGTGGCCATTGATCAATTTAGATTTCATAGATTTCTGCCTGGCATAATTTAGCCCTGGCAATGGTTCTTAGAACCAGAAAGAAACCCTCAGTGGCCATTTTTAATGTGAGGTGTGGCCATTGATCAATTTAGATTTCATAGATTTCTGCCTGGCATAATTTAGCTCTGGCAATGGTTCTTAGAACCAGAAAGAAACCCTCAGTGGCCATTTTTAATGTGAGGTGTTGCCATTGATCAATTTAGATTTCATAGATTTCTGCCTGGCATAATTTAGCCGTGGCAATGGTTCTTAGAACCAGAAAGCAAACTCCAACAGCCTTTTACTAATACTATATCTGGCTGTTGATTTATAAGAGATCTTATAGTTTTCTAGCTTTGGAGAATAAGGGATGGAACAAGTGCTGACAAATTTTCCCTGGAAGAGACAACACTTGTTGGGCACATCAGAAGAAGAAAGAAGTCTGAAAGAAGAAACCAGAAAGCAGGAAAATGTCTCCAGACCAAGACTGTTGGCCTTCTGTTGTTACGTCATCATCTATGCTGTGTGGTAAGTTTGGCTGAATCTTACAGTCCCCCAAGATTTTAGGATATGGGTGGGGTTCATCTTCCACTACTTTATGCTAATAAGGGTAACCCTGCATATGAAATAAAAGAATGTACCACTGTGTATTGTGAATCTTAGGAGTAAAACTCCAGTAGCAACTGAAGTAACGTTGATTTTTTTATTTTATTTCAAAGGTATGTACCACACCAACTTAGAAGACAGATGATTCAATAGTCAGATGGCAGTGTAGATGGTAAAAATAGAAATTTAGCCCTGGCAATGGTTCTTAGAACCAGAAAGAAACCCTCAGTGGCCATTTTTAATGTAAGGTGTGGCCATTGATCAATTTAAAGTTCATAGATTTCTGCCTGGCATAATTTAGCTCTGGCAATGGTTCTTAGAATCAGAAAGAAACCGTCAATGGCCATTTTTAATGTGAGGTGTGGCCATTGATCAATTTACATTTCATAGATTTCTGCCTGGCATAATTTAGCCGTGGCAATGGTTCTTAGAATTGAAAGAAACCGTCAATGGCCATTTTTAATGTGAGGTGTGGCCACTGATCAATTTAGATTTCATAGATTTCTGCCTGGCATAATTTAGCCCTGGCAATGGTTCTTAGAACCAGAAAGCAAACTCCAACAGCCTTTTACTAATGCTAGATCTGGCTGTTGATTTATAAGAGATTATATAGTTTTCTAGCTTTGGAGCATAAGGGATGGAACAAGTGTTAGCAAATTTTCCTTGGAAGAGACAACACTTGTTGGGCACATCAGAAGAAGAAAGAAGTCTGAAAGAAGAAACCAGAAAGCAAGAAAATGTCTCCAGACCAAGACTGTTGGCCTTCTGCTGTTATGTCATCATCTATGCTGTGTGGTAAGTTTGGCTGAATCTTACAGTCCCCCAAGATTTTAGGATATGGGTGGGGTTCATCTTCCACTACTTTATGCTAATAAGGGTAACCCTGCATATGAAATAAAAGAATGTACCACTGTGTATTGTGAATCTTAAGAGTAAAACTCCAGTAGCAACTGAAGTAACGTTGATTTTTTATTTTATTTCAAAGGTATGTACCACACCAACTTAGAAGACAGATGATTCAATTGTCAGCCGGCAGTGTAGATGGTAAAAATAGAAATTTAGCCCTGGCAATGGTTCTTAGAACCAGAAAGAAACCCTCAGTGGCCATTTTTAATGTGAGGTGTGGCCCCTGATCAATTTAGATTTCATAGATTTCTGCCTGGCATAATTTAGCCCTGGCAATGGTTCTTAGCACCAGAAAGAAACCCTCAGTGGCCATTTTTAATGTGAGGTGTGGCCATTGATCAATTTAAAGTTCATAGATTTCTGCCTGGCATAATTTAGCTCTGGCAATGGTTCTTAGAATCAGAAAGAAACCGTCAATGGCCATTTTTAATGTGACGTGTGGCCATTGATCAATTTAGATTTCATAGATTTCTGCCTGGCATAATTTAGCCCTGGCAATGGTTCTTAGAACCAGAAAGAAACCGTCAGTGGCCATTTTTAATGTGAGGTGTGGCCATTGATCAATTTAGATTTCATAGATTTCTGCCTGGCATAATTTAGCCCTGGCAATGGTTCTTAGAACCAGAAAGCAAACTCCAACAGCCTTTTACTAATACTAGATCTGGCTGTTGATTTATAAGAGATCTTATAGTTTTCTAGCTTTGGAGAATAAGGGATGGAACAAGTGCTGACAAATTTTCCCTGGAAGTGACAACACTTGTTGGGCACATCAGAAGAAGAAAGAAGTCTGAAAGAAGAAACCAGAAAGCAGGAAAATGTCTCCAGACCAAGACTGTTGGCCTTCTGTTGTTACGTCATCACCTATGCTGTGTGGTAAGTTTGGCTGAATCTTACAGTCCCCCAAGATTTTAGGATATGGGTGGGGTTCATCTTCCACGACTTTATGCTAATAAGGGTAACCCTGCATATGAAATAAAAGAATGTACCACTGTGTATTGTGAATCTTAGGAGTAAAACTCCAGTAGCAACTGAAGTAACGTTGATTTTTTATTTTATTTCAAAGGTATGTACCACACCAACTTAGAAGACAGATGATTCAATTGTCAGCCGGCAGTGTAGATGGTAAAAATAGAAATTTAGCCCTGGCAATGGTTCTTAGAACCAGAAAGAAACTCTCTGTGGCCATTTTTAATGTGAGGTGTGGCCACTGATCAATTTAGATTTCATAGATTTCTGCCTGGCATAATTTAGCTCTGGCAATGGTTCTTAGAACCAGAAAGCAAACTCCAACAGCCTTTTACTAATACTAGATCTGGCTGTTGATTTATAAGAGATAGTTTTCTAGCTTTGGAGAATAAGGGATGGAACAAGTGCTGACAAATTTTCCCTGGAAGAGACAACACTTGTTGGGCACATCAGAAGAAGAAAGAAGTCTGAAAGAAGAAACCAGAAAGCAAGGAAATGTCTCCAGACCAAGACTGTTGGTCTTCTGCTGTTAAGTCATCATCTATGCTGTGTGGTAAGTTTGGCTGAATCTTACAGTCCCCCAAGATTTTAGGATATGGGTGGGGTTCATCTTCCACTACTTTATGCTAATAATGGTAACCCTGTATATGAAATAAGTAACGTTGATTTTTTTTTTTTAATTTCAAAGGCATGTACCAAACCAACTTAGAAGACAGACTATTCACTTGCCAGCCTGCGGGGTTGATAGTAAAAATAGAAATTTAGGATCTTTTTAATGAGAGGTGTGGCCATTGATCAATTTAGATTTCATAGATTTGTGCCTGGCATAATTTAGCCCTGGCAATGGTTCTTAGAACCAGAAAGCAAACTCCAACAGCCTTTTACTAATGCTAGATCTGGCTGTTGATTTATAAGAGATCTTATAGTTTTCTAGCTTTGGAGAATAAGGGATGGAACAAGTAGCAACTGAAGTAACATTGATTTTTTTTTTTTATTTCAAAGGCATGTACCACACCAACTTAGAAGACAGACTATTCACTTGCCAGCCTGCGGGGTTGATAGGAAAAATAGAAATTTTGCCCTGGCAATGGTTCTTAGAACCAATATGAAAATCTAAATGGCCCTTTTTAATACTAGATGTGGCCAGTAATTGATATTAGATTTTATACCTTTTTTGCCTGGTGTTATTTAGCCCTGGCCATGGTTCTTAGGACCAGAATGAAAACCTCTATGGCCATTTTTAATATGGGTGTGGCCATTGATCAATTTTACATTTTATATAGATTTCTGGGTGGCATAATTTAGCCCTGGTGATGGCTCTTAGAACCAGAAAGAAAATTTCAACAGCTTTTTTCTAATGCTAGATCTGGTTGTAGATTTATAAGAGATCGTATATTTTTCTAGCTTTGGAGACTAAGGGATAGATTTCGTACCATTCTGGCCTGTCATAAATGTAGCCCTGGCAATGGTTCTTAGAACCAGTATGAAAATCTAAATGGCCCTTTTTAATGCTAGATGTGGCCAAATAATTGATAATAGATTTTATACCTTTTTTGCCCTGCATAATTTAGCCCTGGCAATGGTTCTTAGAACCAGAATAAAAACCTCAATGCCCCTGTTTAATTCTAGGTGGGGTCAGTAATTAATAAGGAGGACCCAGATTGTGGGGGCAATAGGCTGGCTCTGTTAAAAAATGCTATTGCTAACATGTTGTGAGCCGCCCTGAGTCTATGGAGAAGGGCGGCATAAAAATTAAATAAATAAATAGATCTGCAGACAATAACCCACTGGCCATTTTTAATGCTAGGTGTGGCCAGTGATGTGTAGAAGATTTTAGAACTTCTGAGATTGTGGGGTGGGAAAAATGCATGCCACCTGCCAAATGTTCTTGGAAAGAGACAGCCCTTGTTCAGCATGGCAGAGGAAGAAACATGAAAAAAAAGGAAAAAGAGTAAAAGTAAGTTGAGTTGAGACTTGTATTCTTCTGGGCATAATGGAGAGGGGTAGTGGTCTTCCACTAACAGATAGCCCCTTTTGCCAAGGCAAGCAAGGGTAACCCTGCCTTTGAAGTCATAGTCTATTCACTATGACAATTGTTAATTGTTGTACCTTATGATTCTTGACAAAAGTATCTTTTTTTTAATATACACTGAGAGCATCTGCACCAAAGACAAATTCCCTGTGTGTCTGTTCTGTCTGGGTGCCCCCAGACTTCAACACCAACTGAAAAAAGCAGCCAGACACGCTGGTAAAAGCAAAGTCACTTTATAGTTTTGAAAACAAACACAGAGAAAAAACTATTCTTACAAATTGGGATGCTAGCAGAGTCATGACGGCCAGACAATACAACAGGCTTCTTGCTGGCACACACACCACTGTAGAGAATAAGATCCACGCCTCCCCCCAAGGTTTCAGCCTTCAAGGCCACAAGCCAGAATCAGAGACGCCAAAGATCACAGCCAGGTCACAGGACTCCCAAAAGATAATACTCCACAATACAGGAAGGGCGGGCCTGCCTTTTCAGCCTTTCTGGGGAGAACCACACCCAAACCCAGCTGTTGCCTATTTAGTGCTGGAAATACCTGGCTAATTGTCCCCTTCGTTGTGCTGCTCTTCTCTGCCTGAGATCGATGATGGCTTGTGCATTCTCATCTAAGGACTCCAGGCTACTCGCTGGGGAGAGCTCCACCCCGGGGGTCTCAGGCTGTTCTCCCTCTCCCTCGGCCTGACATTCCTCCTCCCCGTCTGCCTGGGCCTCCTCCTCCTCCTCCTGTTCCTCGTCCTCCCCCTCTGAGCATGGAGCCGGCAGAGCTCCAGCCGTTCCCTGAGGAGCCTCAGACTGAATCACAACAGTGTCCAATCACAGTTGGCCAATAAATAATTATATTCTTTCCTATTCTGTTTTTAAGAGTAATATTGCAGTAACGTTTATTTTTTATCTCAAGGGAATGTGGTACAATGTCTTAGAAGAGAGAAGACTGAATTGCCCGCCTCCAGTGTTGAGAAGAGAAGAAGGAATAGAAAGCAAGAATGAACATGATCTTCGCCAAGAATGCAGCTCACCCTGTCAATCAAAACTGACCTGTAGGAAAATCAATGGGATTGTAAGCCATTAATGCACCACACTACACATTTTAATGCTGTCTGTGTCTGTTGATAGGTAATAGAATTTCTAGTTTTCTTGCCTAGCGTAGTTTCATCTGTGGTTTTTAGACTCAGAAAGAATAGGTCAAGTATTTTTTAAAAATATGTTCAATGATGTATATAAGATTCAATGGTTTTCTTGCCCCTTGGCTATTAGAGCAGGCAATGGTTCTTAAAACCAAGAAGAATCTCAATGGCCCTCTCTAATGCTAGGTGTGGTCAGAGATTCTTAAAGTAGTAATTAGTTATTTGAGAAAGCCCCCAAAGCATCCCACATACCAACATAAACATGGATATGATAGGGAGTTGATGGGGTGCATTGCTTGGGAGAAAGGCTGCACTGTTCCTTAATTCCATCTGCCCTCAGACCCCCAGACATGATGGTGAAAATGCCATGGCACCCCTGGGTGAAGGAGGCCTTCCAGTCCCTGAGCTAGCAGTGGGGGTGAATCACACTGGAAGGGTCCAGAGCACTCAGAGAGAAGGCTCTCCCAGTCCCTGAGGATCCCAAATGGTCCCTGAGCGAGCGATGGGGGTGAATCACACTGGAAGGGTCCAGAGTGCTCAGAGAGAAGGCTCTCCCGGTCCCTGAGGATCCCAAATGGTCCCTGAGCGAGCAATGGGGGTGAATCACACTGGAAGAGTAAAGAGCGCTCAGAGAGAAGGCTCTCTCAGTCCCTGAGGATCCCAAATGGTCCCTGAGCGAGCAATGGGGGTGAATCACACTGGAAGGGTCAAGAGCGCTCAGAGAGAAGGCTCTCTCAGTCCCTGAGGATCCCAAATGGTCCCTGAGCGAGCAATGGGGGTGAATCACACTGGGAAGGTCCAGAGCGCTCAGAGAGAAGGCTCTCCCAGTCCCTGAGGATCCCAAATGGTCCCTGAGCGAGCAATGGGGGTGAATCACACTGGAAGGGTCCAGAGCGCTCAGAGAGAAGGCTCTCCCAGTCCCTGAGGATCCCAAATGGTCCCTGAGCGAGCAATGGGGGTGAATCACACTGGGAGAGTCCAGAGTGCTCAGATAGAGGGCTCTCCCAGTCCCTGAGGATCCCAAATGGTCCCTGAGCGAGCAATGGGGGTGAATCACACTGGGAGAGTCCAGAGCGCTCAGAGAGAGATGGCTCTCCCAGTCCCTGAGGATCCCAAATGGTCCCTGAGCGAGCAATGGGGGTGAATCACACTGGGAGAGTCCAGAGCGCTCAGAGAGAGATGGCTCTCCCAGTCCCTGAGGATCCCAAATGGTCCCTGAGCGAGCGATGGGGGTGAATCACACTGGAAGGGTCCAGAGCGCTCAGAGAGAAGGCTCTCCCAGTCCCTGAGGATCCCAAATGGTCCCTGAGCGAGCGATGGGGGTGAATCACACTGGGAGAGTCCAGAGCGCTCAGAGAGAAGGCTCTCCCAGTCCCTGAGGATCCCAAATGGTCCCTGAGCGAGCGATGGGGGTGAATCACACTGGAAGGGTCCAGAGCGCTCAGAGAGAAGGCTCTCCCAGTCCCTGAGGATCCCAAATGGTCCCTGAGCGAGCGATGGGGGTGAATCACACTGGGAGAGTCCAGAGCGCTCAGAGAGAGGGCTCTCCCAGTCCCTGAGGATCCCAAATGGTCCCTGAGCGAGCGATGGGGGTGAATCACACTGGGAAGGTCCAGAGCGCTCAGAGAGAAGGCTCTCCCAGTCCCTGAGGATCCCAAATGGTCCCTGAGCGAGCGATGGGGGTGAATCACACTGGGAAGGTCCAGAGCGCTCAGAGAGAAGGCTCTCCCAGTCCCTGAGGATCCCAAATGGTCCCTGAGCGAGCGATGGGGGTGAATCACACTGGGAAGGTCCAGAGCGCTCAGAGAGAAGGCTCTCCCAGTCCCTGAGGATCCCAAATGGTCCCTGAGCGAGCAATGGGGGTGAATCACACTGGGAGAGTCCAGAGCGCTCAGAGAGAGGGCTCTCCCAGTCCCTGAGGATCCCAAATGGTCCCTGAGCGAGCGATGGGGGTGAATCACACTGGAAGGGTCCAGAGCGCTCAGAGAGAGGGCTCTCCCAGGCCCTGTGGATCCCAAATGGTCCCTGAGCGAGCGATGGGGGTGAATCACACTGGGAAGGTCCAGAGCGCTCAGAGAGAAGGCTCTCCCAGTCCCTGAGCATCCCAAAAGGTCCCTGAGCGAGCGATGGGGGTGAATCACACTGGGAAGGTCCAGAGCGCTCAGAGAGAAGGCTCTCCCAGTCCCTGAGCATCCCAAATGGTCCCTGAGCGAGCGATGGGGGTGAATCACACTGGGCGAGTCCAGAGCGCTCAGAGAGAGGGCTCTTCCAGTCCCTGAGGATCCCAAATGGTCCCTGAGCGAGCAATGGGGGTGAATCACACTGGGCGAGTCCAGAGCGCTCAGAGAGAAGGCTCCCCCAGTCCCTGAGGATCCCAAATGGTCCCTGAGCGAGCAATGGGGGTGAATCACACTGGGAGAGTCCAGAGCGCTCAGAGAGAGGGCTCTCCCAGTCCCTGAGGATCCCAAATGGTCCCTGAGCGAGCGATGGGGGTGAATCACACTGGGAAGGTCCAGAGCGCTCAGAGAGAAGGCTCTCCCAGTCCCTGAGGATCCCAAATGGTCCCTGAGTGAGCGATGGGGGTGAATCACACTGGGAGAGTCCAGAGCGCTCAGATAGAGGGCTCTCCCAGTCCCTGAGGATCCCAAATGGTCCCTGAGCGAGCGATGGGGGTGAATCACACTGGAAGGGTCCAGAGCGCTCAGAGAGAAGGCTCTCCCAGTCCCTGAGGATCCCAAATGGTCCCTGAGTGAGCGATGGGGGTGAATCACACTGGGAGAGTCCAGAGCGCTCAGATAGAGGGCTCTCCCAGTCCCTGAGGATCCCAAATGGTCCCTGAGCGAGCGATGGGGGTGAATCACACTGGGAAGGTCCAGAGCGCTCAGAGAGAAGGCTCTCCCAGTCCCTGAGGATCCCAAATGGTCCCTGAGCGACCGATGGGGGTGAATCACACTGGGAGAGTCCAGAGCGCTCAGAGAGAGGGCTCTTCCAGTCCCTGAGGATCCCAAATGGTCCCTGAGCGAGCAATGGGGGTGAATCACACTGGGCGAGTCCAGAGCGCTCAGAGAGAGGGCTCTCCCAGTCCCTGAGGATCCCAAATGGTCCCTGAGCGAGCGATGGGGGTGAATCACACTGGGAAGGTCCAGAGCGCTCAGAGAGAAGGCTCTCCCAGTCCCTGAGGATCCCAAATGGTCCCTGAGTGAGCGATGGGGGTGAATCACACTGGGAAGGTCCAGAGCGCTCAGAGAGAAGGCTCTCCCAGTCCCTGAGCATCCCAAAAGGTCCCTGAGCGAGCAATGGGGGTGAATCACACTGGGCGAGTCCAGAGCGCTCAGATAGAGGGCTCTCCCAGTCCCTGAGGATCCCAAATGGTCCCTGAGCGAGCGATGGGGGTGAATCACACTGGGCGAGTCCAGAGCGCTCAGAGAGAGGGCTCTCCCAGTCCCTGAGGATCCCAAATGGTCCCTGAGTGAGCGATGGGGGTGAATCACACTGGGAGAGTCCAGAGCGCTCAGATAGAGGGCTCTCCCAGTCCCTGAGGATCCCAAATGGTCCCTGAGCGAGCAATGGGGGTGAATCACACTGGGAAGGTCCAGAGCGCTCAGAGAGAAGGCTCTCCCAGTCCCTGAGGATCCCAAATGGTCCCTGAGCGAGCGATGGGGGTGAATCACACTGGGAGAGTCCAGAGCGCTCAGAGAGAGGGCTCTCCCAGTCCCTGAGGATCCCAAATGGTCCCTGAGCGAGCAATGGGGGTGAATCACACTGGGCGAGTCCAGAGCGCTCAGAGAGAGGGCTCTTCCAGTCCCTGAGGATCCCAAATGGTCCCTGAGCGAGCGATGGGGGTGAATCACACTGGGAGAGTCCAGAGCGCTCAGAGAGAAGGCTCTTCCAGTCCCTGAGGATCCCAAATGGTCCCTGAGCGAGCAATGGGGGTGAATCACACTGGGCGAGTCCAGAGCGCTCAGAGAGAGGGCTCTCCCAGTCCCTGAGGATCCCAAATGGTCCCTGAGCGAGCAATGGGGGTGAATCACACTGGGCGAGTCCAGAGCGCTCAGAGAGAGGGCTCTTCCAGTCCCTGAGGATCCCAAATGGTCCCTGAGCGAGCGATGGGGGTGAATCACACTGGGAGAGTCCAGAGCGCTCAGAGAGAAGGCTCTTCCAGTCCCTGAGGATCCCAAATGGTCCCTGAGCGAGCGATGGGGGTGAATCACACTGGGAGAGTCCAGAGCGCTCAGAGAGAGGGCTCTCCCAGTCCCTGAGGATCCCAAATGGTCCCTGAGCGAGCAATGGGGGTGAATCACACTGGGCGAGTCCAGAGCGCTCAGAGAGAGGGCTCTTCCAGTCCCTGAGGATCCCAAATGGTCCCTGAGCGAGCGATGGGGGTGAATCACACTGGGAGAGTCCAGAGCGCTCAGAGAGAAGGCTCTTCCAGTCCCTGAGGATCCCAAATGGTCCCTGAGCGAGCAATGGGGGTGAATCACACTGGGCGAGTCCAGAGCGCTCAGAGAGAGGGCTCTTCCAGTCCCTGAGGATCCCAAATGGTCCCTGAGCGAGCAATGGGGGTGAATCACACTGGGAGAGTCCAGAGCGCTCAGAGAGAGGGCTCTTCCAGTCCCTGAGGATCCCAAATGGTCCCTGAGTGAGCGATGGGGGTGAATCACACTGGGAAGGTCCAGAGCGCTCAGAGAGAAGGCTCTCCCAGTCCCTGAGGATCCCAAATGGTCCCTGAGCGATCGATGGGGGTGAATCACACTGGGAGAGTCCAGAGCGCTCAGAGAGAGGGCTCTCCCAGTCCCTGAGGATCCCAACTGGTCCCTGAGCGAGCGATGGGGGTGAATCACACTGGAAGGGTCCAGAGCGCTCAGAGAGAAGGCTCTCCCAGTCCCTGAGGATCCCAAATGGTCCCTGAGCGAGCAATGGGGGTGAATCACACTGGGCGAGTCCAGAGCGCTCAGAGAGAGGGCTCTTCCAGTCCCTGAGGATCCCAAATGGTCCCTGAGCGAGCGATGGGGGTGAATCACACTGGGAGAGTCCAGAGCGCTCAGAGAGAAGGCTCTTCCAGTCCCTGAGGATCCCAAATGGTCCCTGAGCGATCGATGGGGGTGAATCACACTGGGAGAGTCCAGAGCGCTCAGAGAGAGGGCTCTCCCAGTCCCTGAGGATCCCAACTGGTCCCTGAGCGAGCGATGGGGGTGAATCACACTGGAAGGGTCCAGAGCGCTCAGAGAGAAGGCTCTCCCAGTCCCTGAGGATCCCAAATGGTCCCTGAGCGAGCAATGGGGGTGAATCACACTGGGCGAGTCCAGAGCGCTCAGAGAGAGGGCTCTTCCAGTCCCTGAGGATCCCAAATGGTCCCTGAGCGAGCGATGGGGGTGAATCACACTGGGAGAGTCCAGAGCGCTCAGAGAGAAGGCTCTTCCAGTCCCTGAGGATCCCAAATGGTCCCTGAGCGAGCGATGGGGGTGAATCACACTGGGAGAGTCCAGAGCGCTCAGAGAGAGGGCTCTCCCAGTCCCTGAGGATCCCAAATGGTCCCTGAGCGAGCAATGGGGGTGAATCACACTGGGCGAGTCCAGAGCGCTCAGAGAGAGGGCTCTTCCAGTCCCTGAGGATCCCAAATGGTCCCTGAGCGAGCGATGGGGGTGAATCACACTGGGAGAGTCCAGAGCGCTCAGAGAGAAGGCTCTTCCAGTCCCTGAGGATCCCAAATGGTCCCTGAGCGAGCAATGGGGGTGAATCACACTGGGCGAGTCCAGAGCGCTCAGAGAGAGGGCTCTTCCAGTCCCTGAGGATCCCAAATGGTCCCTGAGCGAGCAATGGGGGTGAATCACACTGGGAGAGTCCAGAGCGCTCAGAGAGAGGGCTCTTCCAGTCCCTGAGGATCCCAAATGGTCCCTGAGTGAGCGATGGGGGTGAATCACACTGGGAAGGTCCAGAGCGCTCAGAGAGAAGGCTCTCCCAGTCCCTGAGGATCCCAAATGGTCCCTGAGCGATCGATGGGGGTGAATCACACTGGGAGAGTCCAGAGCGCTCAGAGAGAGGGCTCTCCCAGTCCCTGAGGATCCCAACTGGTCCCTGAGCGAGCGATGGGGGTGAATCACACTGGAAGGGTCCAGAGCGCTCAGAGAGAGGGCTCTCCCAGTCCCTGAGGATCCCAAATGGTCTCAAACTGGAAGGATCCTTTTGGCTCACCAGTCCTGCTCCTTCAGATTCTTAGAACTAAGTTCAGTAGCAGCCAAATCTGTTAGGTAGGTAGGGTGGGTAGATGGATAGGTAGGTAGGTGGGTGGGTGGGTGGATGGATGGATGGATAGATAGATGGATAGAAAGATAGAAAGAATAGCGGCCCTTTTTAATTCTAGATGTGGCCGTTGAAATCCTGAGTAGATTTCTTGCCTGGCTTAATATTGGTTCTTAGAACCAGAAAACATCTGAATGGCCCTTTTTAATGCTAAGTGTGCCATTGATTTAGAATAGATTTTATAGTTTTCTGCCTGGCATAAATTTAGCCATGGCCATTGTTCATAGAACCAGGGAGGAAAACACCTGAAAAGCTCTTTTTAATGTTAGGTGATAAATTTATTAGTTATTGATTTATAACTCATTTAACAGTTATTGATAAACGGTTTCTAGTTCTCCACCTTAGAATAATTTTAGCCTGGGCTGTGATTTAAAATGTATGTTGTTTTGACTGGTAAATGTTAATCATGACCAACACTATGTGGACCACACCTCAAGAATTGTGGTTTCTTTTGTCACACACATTTGTCATCTTTATTCCTGAAATATCTGTAAATGGTGATTGAAGCTTGGTAATATTCTGTTTGACATGTACTTTTTGGAATGCAGCTGAATTTTACTTACACTATTGTTAAGTAGCTGTGATGCTTATGGTCGACAAGATATTGCCTATTTTTAATTCCTGTAGTTAATATCCTTTCATATCATCTCTTCGCCAAGAGATACCTGTTGTGATATTAAAATTTTCAACATTAAAGTTGTATTTTCTTTCTTCTGAGAGCTGTGGTTTCTTTTACATCTCACCTTTTTTAAAAAAAAATCAGAAATCAAAAATGTAAAATGTATTTTAAAAAAATAGTTTTTATTAAGTTTCTTTTAAAAAAAACCTATATCAAAAAAGACAATACAATACAAAAATACAAAAACCACAACAACAAAAAATTCAGAATAATATGTAAACTTATATTTTAAGAGGAGGAAAAATAAACCATTCTCTCCGAGTCTTCAGAGAGAGACGGCATACAAATCTAATAAATTATTATTATTATTATTATTATTATTATTATTATTATTATTATTATTATTATTATGACAGTTATCAATATCTATACAATAAAATTTATATAAAATATTTCCATTTTCTGGCTTGAATATTCGGTGTCCTTTGGTATATTGAAAATATGCCCCAATTTTGGTGGAGGGGTATGAACGTTGTTTGATGGTGGGCAATTTGAGCACTGAGCACGATGTTATATGTTGTGTGAATTACCATGTTACCATTATTATAAAAATTAATTAAAATTTTATATATTTTTTCCAAGCAGCACGAAGCTAACAACTTCAGCCTGATGATGGTCGCATGGACACTCAAAATATTACACAGAGTAAAAGCCGAACTCAGAACAATCTACATACATATACCCGTGAAAATCTACGAAAACACACACACACATACATATATATATATTGTTTATTGTTTATATATATATATATATATATTCGTAGATTTTCACGTGTACAGGTATGATGGTCTTGGTATATTCGGGTTTCTTCCCGTGTAGGATTTGGAAATTTCTGGCGACGTTTCGACGATTGGATGGTGGCGAAGTGTCCCATGTGGCCAAAAGGCTGTGGCTGAATTTGGATTTTTGTGGCCAAAAGGCTGGGGCCAAGAGCTAGGGGCCTTTGGGCGAGGGAGTGAAGGCAGCGGCCGATCAGCTGCTGCGGAGGAAAGAGCTTCATCCAACTGGCGGAGGCTAAATGTCCTAAACCCCTTAGGAAGCAACACTGATTGACCATCAATTTCACCTGCTATTGTGCACATTCAATTTTGTACAGAACGAAGTATTCAATGAGAATATTTCATTTATTCAGATCTAGGATGGGTTCTTGGAGTGTTCCCTTTATTTTTTGAGCAGTATATTTTTTTATTTTAAAAAATCCAGACGATAAACATGGAGAAATGGCTCGGGCAAATTGCCTTCCTAATTTAGTGAACCCTAAAGAGAAGGATAGCAAGGTTGTGCTATGATAGCCAATCTCAGTCCAAGTAACTTTAGACTTCTTGCAAAGGTCCAAAGGTACTTCACCAGAAGAGCCCTTCACTCCTCCACTCGTAACACAATACCTTACGAAAATAGACTAACTATCCTGGATCTTGAAAGCTTAGAACTGCGACGCCTAAAACACGATTTAAGTATTGCCCAGAAGATCATATGCTGCAACGTCCTTCCGGTCAATGACTACTTCAGCTTCAACAGCAACAACACAAGAGCGCGCAACAGATTCAAACTTAACATCAACCGCTCCAAACTCGACTGTAAAAAATATGACTTTAACAATTGAGTTGTCGAAGCGTGGAACTCATTGCCAGACTCAGTGGTGTCAGCCCCAAGCCCCAAACATTTCTCCCTAAGACTCTCCACGATTGACCTCTCCAAGTTCCTAAGAGGCCAGTAAAGGGCGTACATAAGTGCACTGACGTGCCTATCGTCCCCTGTCCAATCTTCTTTCCTTATCTCATATATCATACATTTTCTCTCCTTTCCTCCAACCTCTCTTCTTTCTTACTTTCTATCATTATATATATTACTTAATGTCTATTCTCCTTCATATGTATTGTATATTGGACAAAGAATAAATAAAAAAAGTTGAGCTCCTGCTCTGATTTATCCAGTTGGATAAATACCTAGTTGGACTGACAATATTTCATGAAATTATAAAATCAGTCGAGATAGTTTGGATTTAGAATATCAATCCTCTACTTGTTACAAGAATATAAATCAAGTCATTCCTATCCAACGGTTGTCAGAACACATCTTTCAAAGGGTATATCTCCCACCCCTGAGGCACAGGTTTCCTTGATGAACTTTTCTGCATTAGTTTGCAAACATTTCGTACAGCTTCGGTTGAGCACCTTTTAAGTTCTACCTAGAACGGCAGTTCATCATAATATTCCAGCCTCATGGCTGATTAATGTGTTGCAGATCAAATTATCAGTGAGAAAGTTATGTGCTTTATTTTTGCTGTCTGTTTTTTTTTTTTTTAGATGACCCAAAGAGTACATTTTGTAACAGCAAACTAGAAACGGAAGATGCCCTCTTGGGAGATATATTTGTGGAACTGGATATGTTCCTGATTCCGAAGCATTTTTGAGAGTTGAGAGTAAGGGAGAAGGAACCAGAATCTCTATGGCAGACAGTTTAATTCATGGTCATTTATGAGAAGTCTAGAGTTATTAACCTGATCCTATGTAGCTTCTACTCCAGCAATTTCACTCTACTTACCAGAGCTTACAAGACTTTTGCCAGACCCATCCTCGAATACAATTCATCTGTCTGGAACCCATACGGCATCTCAGACCTTGAAAATGTCCAAAGATACTTCACCAGAAGAGCCCTTCACTTCTCCACTCGAAACAGAATACCCTACAAAACTAGACTTACAATCCTGGGTCTAGAAAGCTTAGAACTACGACGCTTTAAAGATGATATAAATATTGCCCACAAAATCATACACTGCAACGTTCTGCCTTTCAACGACTACTTCAGCTTCAGCCACAACAACACAAGAGCACAGATTCAAGCTCAATATTAACCGCTCCAAACTGGACTGTAAAAAATATGACTTTAGCAGTCGAGGTGTCAAAGTGTGGAACTCACTACCGGATTCCGTAGTGGCAACCCCTAACCTCCAACTTTTTCCCCTTAGACTATCCAAGATTGACCTCTCCAGATTTCTAAGAGGTCAGTAAGGCACCAGGGTGCCTTCCGTCCCATCCAGTTGTCTCTCCTATATCTCATATTTCTTTTCTTCCACTCATATCTCTTCCTCTATCCTCCATTGATGTTTTGCATTTTATTCTTATATCTTCACTCCTATCCTTCCTTCCTTCCTTCCTTCCTTTCTTTCTTTCTTTCTTTCTTTCTTTCTTTCTTTCTTTCTTTCTTTCCTTTCTTTGATATATATTCTACATGGTTAATCTCATGAACCTTCATTACCGGAACTCATTACCGGATTCCATAGTGTCATCCCCAAACCCCCAACACTCTACTCTTAGATTATCTGCTGTTGACCTATCCAGATTCCTAAGAGGTCAGTAAGGGGCGAGTACAAGTGCACTAGAGTGCCTTCCGTCCCCTGTCCTATTGCTCTCCTATATCTCCTATACCTTTCTTCTATTCCTATATCTCTTCTTCTATTTTTTCATTGATATGTTCTATTACTATATCTTCTTTTCTATTATTTCTTAGATATATTTTACTATGAGTATCTTCTCTATAACCTTCATCATGTATTTTACTATGTGTATATATATACCCACTAAACCCTCTTTGTGTATTGGACAAAATAGATAGATAGATAGATAGATAGATAGATAGATAGATAGATAGATAGATAGATAGATAGATAGATAGAGTCTAAGCCTTGGCTGCTTCACTCCAAGGATGCTCGGGCTCCCGCTGCAATTCCAGACTTGGGTCTTCCCCCCCGAAGGGGCTTTAATTGGGGGGCGGGGGTTAATGGCCTTGCAGTTTTGCCTTGACTCCTCCTTCTCCTCCTCTTCTTCACCACCACCGCCACCACCACCTCCTCCTCCTCCTTCTTCTTCACCATCTTCATGTCCTTCTTCACCATCTTCTTCATCATCTTTTTCTTCTCCTCCTCCTCCTTCACCATCTTCATCTTCTTGTTCTCCTTCTTCACCATCTTCATTGTCATGTTCTTCCTCCTCCTTCTTCACCATCTTCTTCTTCACTATCTTCATCCTCTCCTCCAATTGTTTGGCCCAAAGTCACCCAGCCCAAATTTGCCCAGCTGGCTTTCATGCCTAAAATGAGACTAGAACTCACTGCCTCCTGGTGATATATTATTTGTATGCCACCCTTCTCCGAAGACTCGGGGTGATTGGTCACCCAGCCAGCTTTTGTGCCTAAGATGGGACTAGAATTCACTGTCTCCTGGTGATTGGCCCAAAGTCAACCCACCCAATGTTGGCCAATTGGTTTTCATGCCTAAAATGAGACTAGAACTCACTGTCTCCTGGTGATTGGCCCAAAGTCACCCAGCCTAAGGCGTGCACTAAGGCGGCACTAGAACTCAGCCTTTCCCAATTTCTAGGTGCCTCGACCCAACATGTTATGAATTTATGACTCTATAGCTGTCCTACACCCCGGGAGAGAAACTAGATCGAACCGTTGACTTGCAAATTCATTAAGAAAAACAGAGGAAAGAGCGGTTGATTCATGCGCTTCCTGTTAGTCACACATGCCGCATTCAACTTCCTTTTGAGCAACACAAGAGGTCCGGATGTGGTGACACTATTGGCCTGTGAAGAAAACGGGGCTGAAAGAGGGGGGGGGCAAGGGCCTTCAGGTGCTCCCTGAGCGTTGGGAATTCGAATTGGGATCTCTAGCTGCCACCAGGTGCCATCCCTGGTCAGCAGCCCCTCCCTTGTGCCTTCGAAACCCAGGTGAATGCACGCTAGGAAAGGCATTGGGGCTTGGATAATTTAATTTAATCTGTAATATGGCAAACGATCTAGCTTTACTAGAGAAGTGGTCAAAGCAATGGAAACTGCAGCTGAATGTTTCCAAATGTAAAATAATGCACTTGGGGAAAAGGAATCCTCCATCTGAGTGTTGTATTGGCAGTTCTGTGTTAGCAAAAACCTTCGAAGAGAAGGATTTAGGGATAGTGATTTCTGACAGTCTCAAAATGGATGAAGAGTGCGGTCAGGCGGTAGGGAAAGGAGACTCAGAATATTATAAGTTATGGGAAATTTTTTTATAATTGGCTAGAGGAAAGAAAAAATAATAAAATGTAAGGATAAATATCCAAAAATCCAAAAATGCAAAGCAGTGTATTAACAAACAAAAAAAAGTTAGGGGGAAACGGAAAATTCTCCAATTGAAAATTCTAAATGAGCAGGGAATGCAAATTTCCCATTTAAAAAAAAAACAGAGGAAGTTATTAAGAAAATATTAGATTGCGCTGAAATGGATATGATGACAAGACGGTTAAAAGACCAAGAAGAAACAGAATATTATGAGATATGGAACAAAGTGTATACATGGATAAACAAGAAGAAATATTAAAATAATGAATATATAAATAAGAGAATTATATTAGTAGTGATATGATTTAAGATTTACGTTAGAATTAGCATTGATATGATTTAAGAGTTATGTTAAAATTAGTTTATGTATGAAAATTTATTATATAAGGTAAAACAAATTTCTTCTTTTCATTTAAGGTAATAAGTTTGCATTTAAGTATTTTTTAAATGTATTCTTTTTCTGTATTGAAATTTTACTTCGAAAATAAGCGGGGAAGATACAACCCCACTTTTATGTTAAATGTATGTGTGTCAGTTTTGTCCATTTTAAGAAAATCAATAAAAATATATTAAAAAATAAATTTAAAAAACCCAGAGTTCATTTCCTTCCATCTCCTCCCACAAGGCCATCACGTGAACGAGACATCTTCTGCCAGTGTATCCTGCAGCTTCCGGCCAGATGCTGAATAAAGGCTGACCTTGAGAACCTAAAAAGTATATGTCATGGTGTACAGCCAAGCCAACCCACCCCCCTCAAGTTCCCAGAGCAAAAAACATTCCAAAAGGACATCGCATAATGTGGCGGGCCAAAACCTCCAAGTATTCTGGCTTCGGCCCGACACCCAGAGTCTCTGTTACTTTCATTGACTCAGTCCATCGATCCATTGACCCAGTCTGCCAACATCTCTGCTCCTTTATCTCAGAGTCTTTCCTGAGCTTGGCTGATGGCTTCCCTGATGGTGGTGGTTATTTCGGCTTCCCTGCCGCCTTTGACTGAGGAACCGGCTGCTGTTTCCGATATCCACCGGTGCTCTCCATGGGCCCTGGGCGAGAAAAAAACAAACCAGGCAGCAGGTGTGATAAATGCCAGTTGTGGTGTGGAGCTTCTTCTGTGGGCCTGGTCAGCTATGGGAAGGAAAACCGGCGCTACAAAAGGACAAGCTCTCCTGCCAGAATTTCCATCAAGAGACCCAGGTTATCTTATTTATTTATTTTTTTAATTGGTTGGTTTTGTCAAGTAAGTATTGGCGGTAGACAAAGATAAAATAATATTTGTATACATGATACTCGTAAAAGAGAAACTTTTATTAGTAAAAGAGAAGAGTAAAATCTTCCCTCCCTATAGTTAAAAAAATGCTGGCATTTTTTAAGACTTGGGGGAGTATATTTTTTCCCTTCTTCTCTGCCTGCCTGCTTGCCTGCCTATCTATCTATCTATCTATCTATCAATCTATCTATCTATCTATCTATCTATCTATCTATCTATCTATCTATCTATCTATCTATTCTGTCTCTGTCTGTCTGTCTGTCTAATCTATCATCTATCTTTGTCTATTTATCTATCTATCTATCTATCTATCTATCTATCTATCTATCTATCTATCTATCTATCTATCTATCTATCTATCTAGTCTGTCTGACTCTCTCTCTGTCTGTCATGCACCCTACATTCAATCATTGGACTAAATGAAAGCCTCGGACTCTGGTTTTGTTTTGAATTTTATTTGGAACCCTGACAGGCGTCCGAGTAAATGGATGCGTTCACTGACCCGACAGCTTCCCAGACTGACCTTTGACTTGTTTCTGGAGAACTTGGCCTCGGGGCTGGTTGGAGTTACTCTGCTGGATGGTACTAGGCACCACGTGGTTTACAAACAGGACCTGTGGTGGGTTTTCTTCTTTCATGGGGGAAGAAGGAGAAAAAAGAAATATATGAATGAGAAAAAAGACCTCATGGTCCATCTAGTCTGCCCTCATACTATTCCCTGTATTTTATCTTAGGGTGATCGGACATTGAGGACTAGCCCTTTATTCTCCCCAATCTTCTTTTGAGGAGGTGACACAAGTCACAATCATCACCATCACCATCTTTTAATGATCAATAATCCAGGGATAGAAACACAGAAGATTGACGGCAGAAAAAGACCTCATGGTCCATCTAGTCTGCCCTTGTACTATTTCCAGTATTTTATCTTAGGGTGGATCTATGTTTATCCCAGGCATGTTTACATTCAGTTCCTGTGGATTTACCAACCACATCTGCTGGGAGTTTGTTCCAGACATCTACTCCTCTTTCAGTCAAATAATATTTTGTCACGTTGCTTATGTCCTACCAAAGCAGGGCCTTGGGTTCTTCACCCTTGTTCTAGGTCTCAGTAAAGCTCTTGTTGAGTCCCATTTTACCTGTTTGATGTCCAGCAGGAAACTTGATTGTTGTGGGTACTGGAAGGAGGTGGGGAAGATTTCCTGTAGGACCATCTGGGGTTTTGACTGGTGGCAGGTGGTTTCCATTGCTGTCCTGACTGGGGGGAGACCGTTGTTTAATCTGCAAAATATGTAAGGGGATTGCGGGGTGGGGGAAGGAGATATTGATCCAGGTTGGCTCATTCAAGTAAGGATTTCTGACAGCACTTTCACTGGGAGCATTATTTTATATTTTATTTATTATTTTATTTTATTTTATTTTATTTATTAATTATTTATTTATTAATCAGATTTGTACGCCGCCCCTCTCAGTAGACTCAGGGCAGCTAACAACAACAATAATACAATGTAAACAAATCTAATATTTAAGTTAATTTAAAAAAATCCAATTTAAGAAACCAATCATACATACTGACATACCATGCATAAATTTTATAAGCCTAGGGGGAAGGGAAAGTCTCAATTCCACCATGCCTTTATTTTATTTTATTTTATTTTATTTTATTTTATTTTATTTTATTTATTTTATTTATTTTATTTATTTTATTTATTTTATTTATTTTATTTATTTTATTTATTTTATTTATTTTATTTATTTTATTTATTTTATTTATTTTATTTATTTTATTTATTTTATTTATTTTATTTATTTTATTTATTTTATTTATTTTATTTATTTTATTTATTTATTTTATTATTTTATTTATTTTATTATTTTATTTATTTTATTTTATTATTTTATTTTATTATTTTATTTTATTATTTTATTATTTTTTATTTTATTTTATTTTATTTTTTATTTATTTTATTTATTTATTTTATTTATTTTATTTATTTTATTTATTTTATTTATTTTATTTATTTTATTTATTTTATTATTTTATTATTTTATTTTATTATTTTATTTTATTATTTTATTTCATTATTTTATTATTTTTTTATTATTTTTTTTTATTTTTTATTTATTTTATTTTATTTTATTTATTTATTTTTTTTATTTTTTTTATTTTTTTGTGTTTGTTGTTTGTTTGTTTGTTTATTGGATTTATATGCTGCCCCTCTCAAAGGACTCGGGGTGGCTTGCAACATATAAAAACAACAATTACAATAGTTAAATCCATTTAAATTTAAACTAAACAATCTAAAAACCCCAGCTGTATTAAAAGTCAGTCATACCCATTCAAACAACAATCATACAAACATTCGTTGGCCAGGGTGCTAAGGTCTAATCGGCCCCAAGCCTGACGACATGAGTCTTAAGACTCTTACAAAAGGCGAGGAGGGTGGGGGCAGTGCAAATATCTAGGGGGAGCTGATTCCAGAGGGCCGGCCCCCCCACAGAGAAGGCTCTTCCTTTTGGCCCTGCCAAGTGACATTGTCTAGTTCAGGGGTAGGCGAAGTTGGTTCTTCTATGACGTGCGGACTTCAACTCCCAGAATTCCTGATCTAGCATGATAGGCTCAGGAAATTCTGGGAGTTGAAGTCCACACGCCATAGAACAGCCAACTTTGCCTACCTCTGGTCTATTGATGGGATCTGGAGAAGGCCGACTCCGTGGGACCTAACCAGACACTGGGATTCATGGGGCAGGAGGCGGTCCCATATGTAATCTGGCCCGATGCCATGTAGGGCTTTATAGGTCATTATCAACACCTTGAATACGTCCTGCCTGCGATGTAACCATGGTTCTTCCCCTGACGCACCTGCATCTGTTGGTGTAGCCACCATAACTTCCTCTGACTTCTAGGTCCATGCTACGCCCATTCTTTACAAAGCCATCTTACCTTGGAGGAGCTAGGTTCAAGAGGTCCCTTCTTCTCGGTTTCCCTTTCTTGGTCTCCTTCATTCTGAACTTGGTGGCATGTCCAAACTTTCCTCTGGAGCATCCCTCCAAGGCGATTGATGTTGGCCATGCCTTTGGTGCGATGTTCTGGAGTGAGACTGAGCTGCTGCTGCAATTTCGCCCTCTCCTCCCCAAAATACTGTGCGGAGGAGGTCTTCCGGCCAAGGTCTTTCTCCTGGACTTGGGATCGACGGTGGGCAGCGATCAACGCAATCCGCTTGGTGCTATCGACCACCTCCTTCAAGGTTTTCAGAGTCAAGAGGCCATTCAGGACGTTCGCCCTGGAATTTTTCCGACTGGAATTTTGGGATGATGGTGATAGTAGCTTGGAGGAGGTCACCTGTTGTGAAGGGATGCCCGAAGTCGTCTTCTAGAAACCAAAGTGTTTAGAATAGAATAGAATAGAATAGAATAGAATTCTTTATTGGCCAAGTGTGATTGGACGCACAAGGAATTTGTGTTTGGTGCAGATGCTCTCAATGTACACAAATGTACATGCTCTACACTTATTGATTGTCATAGGGGTCAAATAAGCAATGAAGAAACAATCAATATTAATAAAAATCTTAGGATACAAGCAACAAGTGACAGTCATACAGTCCTAAGTGGGAGGGAAAGGGCGAGAAAAAACTATTAGAAATAGAAGTGCAGATTTAGTAAAAAGTCTGACAGAGTTGAGGGAATTATTTGTTTAGTAGAGTCCTCCACTCGAAATAGAATCCCCTATGAGACTAGACTTTCAATCCTGGGCCTAGAAAATTTAGAACTAAGACGCCTTAAACAAGATCTAAGTATTGCCCACAGGATCATATGCTGCAACGTCCTGCCTGTTGGCGACTACTTCAGCTTCAACCACAACAACACAAGAGCACACAACAGATTTAAACTTAATATTAACCGCTCCAAACTTGACTGTAAAAAATATGACTTCAGTAACCGAGTTGTCGAAGCGTGGAACTCATTACCGGACTCCATAGTGTCATCCCCAAACCCCCAACACTTCACCCTTAGATTATCTACGGTTGACCTATCCAGATTCCTAAGAGGTCAGTAAGGGACGAGTACAAGTGCACTAGAGTGCCTTCCGTCCCCTGTCCTATTGCTCTCCTATATCTCCTATTCCTTTCTTCTATTCCTATATCTCTTCTTCTATTCTTTCATTGATATGTTCTATTCCTATAACTTCTCTTCTATTCTTTCTTAGATATATTTTACTATGAGTATCTCCTCTATAACCTTCATCATGTATTTTACTATGTGTATATAGATATATACCCACTAAAACCCTCATTGTGTATTGGACAAAATAAATAAATAAATAAATAAATAAGTGATGGCATTCGGTAAAAAACTGCCCTTGTGTCTATTTGTCTTGGTGTGCAGTGCTCTGTAGCGACGTTTAGAGGGTAGGAGTTGAAACAGTTTATGTCCAGGATGCGATGTGTCAGTCAATATTTTCCCAGCCCTCTTTTTCTACCAGCTCTGCGTATCCAGTCAACGAAGCGGTGGAAGTGATGTGCCGGTGCCTGGAGGCTGTTGGGGTCTGGATGGGTGTCAACAGACTCAAACTCAACCCTGATAAGACGGAGTGTCTGTGGGTCTTGCCTCCCAAGGACAATCCCATCTGTCCGTCCATTACCCTGGGGGGGGGAATTATTGACCCCCTCAGAGAGGGTCCGCAACTTGGGCGTCCTCCTCGATCCACAGCTCACATTAGAAAAACATCTCTCAGCTGTGGCGAGGGGGGCGTTTGCCCAGGTTCGCCTGGTGCACCAGTTGCGGCCCTATCTGGACCGGGACTCACTGCTCACAGTCACTCATGCCCTCATCACCTCGAGGTTCGACTACTGTAATGCTCTCTACATGGGGCTACCTTTGAAAAGTGTTCGGAAACTTCAGATCGTGCAGAATGCAGCTGCGAGAGCAGTCATGGGCTTACCTAGGTTTGCCCATGTTTCAACATCACTCCGCAGTCTGCATTGGTTGCCGATCAGTTTCCGGTCACAATTCAAAGTGTTGGTTATGACCTTTAAAGCCCTTCGTGGCATTGGACCAGAATATCTCCGAGACCGCCTCCTGCCGCACGAATCCCAGCGACCGATCAGATCCCACAGAGTGGGCCTTCTCCGGGTCCCGTCAACTAAACAATGTCGGTTGGCGGGCCCCAGGGGAAGAGCCTTCTCTGTGGCGGCACCGGCCCTCTGGAACCAACTCCCCCCAGAGATTAGAACTGCCCCTACTCTTCCTGCCTTCCGTAAACTCCTTAAAACCCACCTTTGCTGTCAGGCATGGGGGAACTGAAACATCTTCCCCTGGGCATGTTTAATTTATATATGGTATGCTTGTGTGTATGTCTGTTAGTATATGGGGTCTTTTAAATCTTTTAATTTTAAATTTGTTAGATTATTTATGATTTGTTTCCACGTGTTGTGAGCCGCCCCGAGTCTTTGGAGAGGGGCGGCATACAAATCTAAGTAATAAATAAATAAATAAATAAATAAATCTAACTGTACCCATGGAAGCCCATTACTGGGCAAAAGGCTGATTCTGTAAACTGCTTAAAGAGGGCTGTAAAAGCACTATGAAGCAGTAGATATCTAAATACTATTGCTATTTGAAGATCCAGGACAAGATGAAACAAACACAAACAAGGGCTTTTGATGAACTAACCTGATGGACAGGTGTTAACAGAATAGGTGTGTGGTTCCACTCACGAGTCACCTTTCTTTTTGCCGGGGTGTTTTTAGAAGATGACCGGTAACTGTCACTAAAGAAATGCAAGATAAAAGACACACCAACATGAAATATTGGCCAATGAGTTAGCAAATCCCCATTGGGAAGGAGATTGAATCTTTGGAGGATAGGCATGGTTGAGTAAAAACCCAACACAAATCAAATGGAAAATTGGGGATTTTTTAATTAGGTCAGGGAGACACAGAAGAAAAATAGTTGAAGCCCTGCAAAAGCGGAAGACGAAAAGGACCATGGATTCACTTAGAAAGAAATTCCACAATATTCCCTTTAACAAATTGGTCCCATCTCTATCATTTGCAAAAAAACAGGTTTGTATACAAAGTTCCAATTACACTGATTTATTGCTAATTATTATTATTTATTATTATTTATTAGATTTGTATGCCACCCCTCTCTGAAGACTCGGAGAGGGGCGACACAGGAATCTATTTTTAAAACAATAATTTTATTGAAGTTTAAAATTTAAAATAAAACATAGACATACAAGAAGACAAAACTCAAAAGAGAAAACATAAAAGAAATCAATCAGATACATACATATAACAATAAATACATTTACAAAAACAATATTGTATCAAACACCTTCCTTATATTCTTTTGTTTTCTTGTTTTGGCAAATACACTTGGTAAAAAAGAAAAGGTTTTGGTTATTAAGTTCTCTGAATATATACATCTGTTATCATTCCTACTGCCTTATCTTAATCATTAATACAAGAGTTCGTGTAATTAAAATAGTCAACTTCAATATATAATTTTAAAAAAGAAAAAAAAGAATTGATATTTTAATATTCTTAATTTTCTGGATATTTGTAATTCATACACTGTTGTGTTATACGTGTAGTTTTCCTTCCTTTTTTTTAACTTATCATAAAATGAGCTCCAAACTTCGTAATAGAGTCCTCATTATTTCTTGTTGTGGTTAGCTCTGGCCCAGCTCCTGCCCCAAGGACTGTGGATGTGGGGGAGACATCCACATGCTGCAGGCCTGTTTTGCCCCTGGTGGAATCTGCTGCTGAAGGCTCCTCTGACCAAGAAGACATGAGTGACAGGGAGGAGGAGAGTGTGGCAGACAGCTCAGAAGGAGATCAATTATCTCTCTCCTCCTTGGATTCAGAACAAGAGTTAATGATACAGCCACGCATGCGGAGAGCGATGCATAGGCAGCAACAACTGAGAGATTATTATCAAAGAAAATGAGGCCACCTGTGGTTGGGTGGGGCTGTGGTCATTAGTGAGGCTGCTATAAATAGCAGCCTGTGGGTTTGGCCATTGTGGAGGATTATCTGATCGTTGTGTTTCATGACTGCTTGACTGACTTTGACCTTTTGTGTGCTGATTTTTCCCCGCTTTGAAACTAAACCAGAGCAAAGTGTGTTTCACTTTGTGAAAGAAGAAGGACTGTGAATTACCTCACAGCTGCAAGCTAAGTATCACAGAACTGATAAGGGACTTGTACAAATTACCAGTTTGTTTGGAGACGAGTGCTCTTTGCTATCCCAAAAGAGGGTTTGGTTTCAGTGAATTTTCATTATAAAGAACATTGTTTTGAATTTTCAAACGTGTGTGTGTCTGAAATTTGTACCTGTGAATTTTTGGGAGGATTCTACCAGAGAGCCCGACAGAACAATTTCTCAATTTTAATGTTAGCATGTCTGCCTCTATGCAGTCAATGATTTTCTTAATCACTATTAAGCACTATTTTGGTACTAGGAAAGGATCAAAGGAAGTCAAGAGAAGTTGGGCTTAGCCTCTTTGTGGCTACCTAGCGATTCTAGGCTGGTTCCTCTTATGACTCCACCCCCAGGTTCTGCCATTTCTCCTATGACCTCCAATTTGATAAAAGTCATCAAAGTGTTTTTGTTCTAGAAAAGAAAACCCGTAAAAGCTGTTACTACCTGTCTGAATCCACAACAATTGGGGGAAGTTCAAATTTGGGCCCTGGAAGGAAAGATTTCTTGTGATCGATGGATCCTTCTGGGTTTTCCTCTCTGTTACGATCTGGTTTCGGCATCTGTCCAGACTGAAACTATCCCACAAAACCAAAAATATTTTTTTTAAAAAAATGAGCTTATTAGTTTATCAGCTGATAGATGCATCTCATGCAAAGTTGACATTGCCTAGTGTTATTTCCATATCTCATTTCGTATAAAAAAACTCAATATTTAATAATCCATATAATAACAGCAGCAAGGGTTTGTTTGTTTATTTATTTATTAATCAGATTTGTATGCCGCCCCTCTCCGCAGACTCAGGGCGGCTCACAGCAATAATAATACAATGTAAACAAATCTAATATTTAAGTTAATTTAAAAACCCCAATTTAGAAACCAATCATACATACTAGCATACCATGCATAAATTTTATAAGCCTAGGGGGAGGGAAAGTGTCGATTCCCCCATGCCTGATGACAGAGGTGGGTTTTGAGGAGCTTGTGAAAGGCAAGGAGGGTGGGGGCAACTCTGATATCTGGGGGGAGTTGGTTCCAAAGGGTCGGGGCCACCACAGAGAAGGCTTTTCCCCTGGGTCCGGCCAAACGACATCGTTTAGTTGACCGGACCCGGAGAAGGCCAACTCTGTGGGACCTAACTGGTCGCTGGGGTTCGTGCGGGAGAAGGCGGTCCCGGAGATATTGTTATGCACAATACGGGAAAAACAATCAGAAAACATAACCATAGATAAAAGTGTATAGATGTTCAGAAATGGACAGGCTGATGATGGAGATTAAGGGATTAAACAACTCAGAATATTATGAAACTTGGAATAAATGGATGGAAAACAAAACAAAAAACAATGTGATATAATGTGAAAGAAGGTATGAAAAATGGAAACATATAAACATAAACAATATAGGTAAATATATTGGAAATATAAACAACAATAGAACATTATAGAATTGATATGACATAAGAGATCGGGTATTGATCTGTGTAAATGTTTTTTTAAATGAAAAAGCAAATAAATAAAGCTTTAAAAAATTAATTAATAAATAATAACAAGATGATAAGCAATTCCCCCTACTCCGTCTCTGAGGAATCTCCATCTTGGGAAATAGGGGAGAATTCCATCTTACCTGCCAAGCATTGGACATCAATGAGTGTAGCACCATCAGGCGATCCAGAGTTCCTCCTTCTAGCTCATGGAAATACAGCTGGTACAGTTTTTCAAGAGGTTCTGGGACTTGAATATTGTGATCTACACAAAAGACAGAAAGCTTCCAGGTCTGATGCCCCCCGTTCTGTTTCTGGGCTTTCGGAGTGAAACCACCGACTAAATCCCACTATTTTCAGTTTTAAATCACACTCTTTATTGGGAAACACAGCATTGAGCCGAAAGCAGTTTGTTAAAATTGTTTTGGCGAAAATGAGATATGAAAATTGAATAAAAATATTGTTAGCAAGAGGGCAAGATACTACTACTACTACTACTACTACTACTACTACTACTAATAATAATAATAATAATAATAATAATTATTATTATTATTATTATTATTAATTAGATTTGTATGCCGCCCCTCTCCGCAGACTCGGGGCAGCTCTCAACACAATAAAAACAGTTTATAACAAATCTAATAATTTACCATTTAAAATATTTAAAAAAACCATAATTAAACAGACATACACACAAACATACCATACATAAATTGTATAGGCCCGGGGGAGATGTCTCAGTTCCCCCATGCCTGACGACAAAGGTGGGTTTTAAGGAGTTTGCGAAAGGCGAGGAGGGTAGGGGCAGTTCTAATCTCTGGGGGGAGCTGGTTCCAGAGAGCCGGGGCCGCCACAGAGAAGGCTCTTCCCCTGGGGCCCGCCAACCGACATTGTTTAGTTGACGGGACCCGGAGAAGGCCCACTCTGTGGGACCTAATCGGTCGCTGGGATTCGTGCGGCAGGAGGCGGTCTCGGAGATAAGAATTGGTGGCGGCACTATATAACGATATGACACAAAAACTTACTTATTGATAAGAATTTAAACATAGAATTTTCTAATATATTCTATGTGACATATTCTGAGAAGTTTCCTTTCTGTTTTAGATATATATAGAATCTCTAGCAATTATATGATAAGTTGATATTGGATTAATTACTTTAATGGAGAAATGAATGTTTGAATTAAGATAGATTTGCATAAAAGAGAGTTTGATATTGTTTATACTGATGTAATGTAAATTTTTTAGTGTAAGGTGGGGAAAAGATTGTTATTTTGAGGTTTTTGACTCGATAATGTTGTATAGGTTTGATAGCATTTTTTTTAAGGGAAGAAAGATAAGAGTCTCCATGGAATGATTAACAGAAAATGATTTTTTTTTCAATAAAAAAATTATACCACCCCCCCAGAAAAGAAATATATATATATATATATGTTTTATTACAAGCATGGTTTTAGTGTTTGTACTTACGTATTGTTTTTTATTCTATGTTGGAGAAAAATAATATATATATATCTGCAAATTCCCTGAGAAACTCAACAAAGATAGGGATGATCTAATAAATAAATCTAATTAATAATAATAATAATAATAATAATAATAATAATAATAATAATATGGTAGTAAAATCCCCTCCTTTTTGGAAAGCCACGTGTGATGTTTTTAGTGCAGTCTGACTGGAAGCTAGAGAAAAGTAGAGAAAGCTCTTGAGATACCAGTTGAAGTCCTCCAGCCCTACCTTGGATCAGGGCCCACTGCTGTTGAATAAGCTCTTCGCAGAGATGTCGGTACTGTTGGTGGCTCTGGATGATGAAATTCTTCTGACAGAGGAGGTTGTCCTTGTACAAGGCGTTGGCTTGAAGTTCTGTCTTCCCAACTTCCAACTCATGGGTCTTGCACAAGAGGCTCAGAACTTCCCGTTGGTCCTTGCTGGTAGTTTGTTCGGGGAGCAACTTCTCCATTTGGGAAACTTTCTTCTTGGCGTTGGCCAACTTTTGCTCCAGGTCAGCCTAAATTAGGAAAGGAGAAATTTGGAAATTCCACTGGATGGATTGAGGACAAAATTCTCCATTTCTGAAGAAAGCTCTCAATATTAAGAAGTCCTTGAATACTAAAGTGAAAGAGGAGCTCTTATTATTTTGAAGTGAGACAATTCCTTTGCGGTGGTTGCATCAATAATAATAATAACAACAACAGACTTGGAAGGGACCTTGGAGGTCTTCTAGCCAGTCCCCTAATCATTCAGTTGATTGCACAACTGCTAAAAGGATGTTGAGACTCTAGAAAGAGTGCAGAGAAGAGCGACAAAGATGATTAAGGGACTGGAGGCTAAAACATATGAAGAACGGTTGCAGGAACTGGACATGGCTAGTTTGATGAAAAGAAGGACCAGTGATGACAGGATAGCAGCCTTCCAATATCTCAGGGGTTGCCACAAAGAAGAAGGAGACAAGCTATTCTCCAAAGCACCTGAGAGTAGAACAAGAAGCAATGGGTGGAAACTAAATAAGGAGATAAGCAATTTAGAACTAAGGAGAAATTTCCCGATGGCTGATAAGTGGAACTACCTGCCACCAGAAGTTGTGAATGCCCAAACACTGGAAGTTTTTAAAACAGATGTTGGATAACCATCTGTCTAAAGTAGTGTAGGGTTTCCTGCCCAAGCAGGGGGTTGGACTAGAAGACTTCCAAGGTCCCTTTCCAACTATGTTGTTGTTGTTGTTATAATGATGATCAGTGGAACAGCTTGCCACCAGAAGTTGTGAATGCTCCAACACTGGAAGTTTTTATGAAGATGTTGGATAGCCATCTGTCTGAAATGCTGTAGGGTTTCCTGCCTAAGCAGGGGGTTGGACTAGAAGACCTCCAAGGTCCCTTCCAATTCCAATATTCTATTCTATTTAAATATGTCAATAAATAAGTACCGCAATTTTTTCCCCATTTGCCCCCCCCCCAGGGTTTTGGATGTAATGAAAGTGGTTGTTCCCAGGGACACGTGCTGACTGAGTGTAACTGAACAATTTTGAGCCTATTGCGAAAACTCCTTCCTGCCGTTACCTTCAAGGCTGCCGTTTTCCGCTGTTCTGCCACCAGTGTGTTTATCTCTTCCCTGCCAATTGTGATCTCCACAGGTTCCAGGAAATCTCCCTCCTCGTCTTCTTTTTCACCTGGGTGGTGTGTGTTGGCACTTTGGCCCCTTTGATGAACTCTCTCACGTTCCCAGCTGGAAGGAAGGAAGAAAGGAAGGATGGATGGAAAGAAGGAAGGGAGGGAGGGAGGAAGGGAGGAAAGAAAGAAGGAAGGAAGGAAGAGAGGAAGGAAGGGAGGAAGGAAGGAAAGAAGGGAGGAAGGGAGGAAGGGAGGAAGGGAGGAAGGAAGGAAGGAAGGAAAGGAGGGAGGAAGGAAGGAAGGAGGGAGGGAAAGAAGGAAGGAAGAAAAGAAGGGAGGGAAGAGGAAGGAAGGAAGGAAGGAAGAGAGGAAGGAAGGAAAGAAGGAAGGAAGGGAGGAAGGAAGGAAGAAGGGAGGGAGGGAAAGAAGGAAGGAAGGAAAGAAGGGAGGGAAGAGGAAGGAAAGAAGGAAAGAAGGAAGGAAGGAAGGAAGAGAGGAAGGAAGGAAAGAAGGAGGGGGAGAAAGAAGGAAAGAAGGAAGGAAAGAAGGGAGGGAAGAGGGAGGAAGGAAGGAAGGAAGGAAGGAAGGAAGGAAGGAAGGGAGGAAGGAACAAAGGACATTGTGATTAGGTCTGTTCCGAGCTCCAAGCTTGGGAGTCTACATCAGTTCTTCTCCATCACTTGGGAACCCTTGAGTTGAAGTCAATGCCCTTACTTGCAAGGAGTGACTGTTCTCCAGTTCTGAGCCGCCAATTTTTTGAAAGGAAACTTTGCAACCATGGTTGATTTTTCCTACAGGGTCTCCATTCAACTGGGATGGGTCTAAAGAACTGTTGCTTTGATCTCCAATTCTTAACTGCTTGTCTAAACTTGACCCCCTTGCCTTTAGCCCAAATCTGCTTTGCTGGGATCTCCACTCTTATTCTAATTCTGCTGTCCCTCAACAATCTAAAAATGGGTTTCAAAAAAACAACAACCCAACAACAACCAGGTCTTTTGACTCACTCTGCAATCATGAGAAGATGCCTGGAGGTATCTACATGGAGCTCCATGTTGGTATTCTCCAACTCCATTAAACTGCGTCGCATGTCCATCTGTTCCTTGAAGGCCCCCACCAGTTGTTTCCGTAATTTCTGCAATTGTTGATGGCCATCCTCCTCCAAGTCCAGAGGACTCTGCCCTGCGGACAACAAGAAATCAGGCCTTCTACACCTCAGATTTACAATTTCCTTTCTAGCTTCTACAACAGTGTTTCCTCAACCGTGGCGGTTTTTAAGATGGGTGGACTCCGATTCCCAGAATTCCCCAGCCAGCCAGAATTCTGGGAGTTGAAGTCCATCCATCTTAAAACTACCAAGATTGGAGAACTTGTATTGTTCTAGAATGAAATATCATGGACATTAAGCTAAGGGTAAACCTTGATTAAACCAAGGCAGGGTTATTTCCAATGAGCCATTTATGGGTTAATTGAGGGGTCCTACTTCCCCAACCTTCAATAAAACCACATAACAATTTAGTCCCCTGAAGATGCCAAAAACTCACCTTGAGCTTGTCCATCTTTGGCCCCGGAGTTCAGGAGCTGTTTTTCCTTCTCCTGGTTTTCAACTTTGGCCTTCAAGCATTCAATCTCACGCCGGAGATTTGATATGATGCTGGTGTACTGAGCGATGTGGTAAGAGACACTGAGAAGATTACGCTTTACCTGTTGGGGCAGAAACATCTGGTCAAGGAATTCCAAGAATACTAATTAAGCCAGTAGAATGCCTGGCTGCATGGCTAGATGTTGTGGTTGGCTCTGGCCCAGCTCCTGCCCCCAGGAATGTGGAGGTGGAGGTGGGGGAAACATCCACATGCCACAGGCCTGTTTTGCTTCCGATAGAATCTCCCGACGAAGGCTTCTCTGACGAAGGAAGCATGAGTGACAGGGAAGAGGGGAGTTTGGCAGACAGCCCAGGAGGAGATCAATCATCCTTATCATCCCTGGATTCTGAAAAAGAACTTATGACGGACCCACGCATGCATAGAGAGAACAATTGAAGGATTATTACAGGAGATAAGTGAGGCCACCGGTGGTTGGGTGGGGCTGCTGTAATTAGTGCTACAGATAAAAAGAGCAGCGTGCTGGTTTAGCCTCGTGGAAGTTTATCTGATTCATAGTTTCGTCAAGATCGTGGTTTTGCTGTTTCCCTGTTCAAGACTGTGCGTGGACTTTCTGGACTTTGGAATTGGACTCAGTTTCCCAGTTATTGGGTGAGAAATTGGATTGCATTTAACCTGAGCCTTGTGTGTACCAGAAAATCCCTTTGACATTTAAAAAGGGAATTTTTTCTGCTTTTCTGTTGATAAAGAATTTTGGTTTTCCTTCTATCGTGTGGTGTGTGTCTTTTTGGACTAATTACCCTGTAATTACGGGCGGTTGGGACACAACGGCAGAACAGCTAGAGGTATAACAAGCAGGAAGGGGGAGATTGTGATCCCGCTGTATAGAGTGCTGGTGAGACCACATTTGAAATACAAATCACATCTGACCCTCGTTTTGATATTCTTGGCTCGATAGGCATACATCAGTGTTGTCCGAGATTCTTCAAAGCAGCTGCTGGCTGGGCTGATGTGAGTGATCATAACGGTCCTGCTGTTGCCTCCTAAGGAATCCTAAAGAGGTAAGATTCTTATGAGCCTCTGGCTCTTGGAGCCAACAAAAGTAAACTCTAAAAAAGTGAATTGGAAAAGGGTTGAAGCCATGAAAGTTCAGAATATTATAAAACTAGGAATACATTTTATGAATGGCTAGAAAAAAGGAAAGAACATTAATATATAATTATGATAAAGAAAATTAATGTATAATTATGAATTAGATATAAAATAAGAAGGATAAACTTTTTAAAGATTGATAATGAACCATTTGATTTGTATTAATTGACTTAAGATGGTTAAAAGCAGAACAAACATGTATATAAATTAAATAATGAGAATTAACTCTTTTTTTGGTATTGACTATGGAAATAATGTGTTTAATGGATGAGAATAATTCAATTGAATATCTTCTTTTTGTGTGTGTATATAATTGTCTGTCTTTAAGGGTTTATATGTTGTGTTTTTAATGTATATATTTCAATATATACTGTATATCACTTGTTTTTGCTGAAATTTTAAAATTAAGGGAGACTAGGATAGCGCTATTTTGGCCTTGTTCTGGCCTCATCAGCTAGCCATATCCTTACTGGGATTTGATCCTGGGGCCTCTGCCTTGTAAGGCAGAGAATTAACCTCTAGGCCACCAGATCTGATCCCTTCAGCTTTGTACCAGGGAGGGGCTATATGTTTTTTCTGTTGGATTACCCTGGTATATTGAAGGAACGTCACAGCTCCTTTTTGCCTCTAGGCCCAACCCAGGGCCATTTCAAGGCAGTTAATTTATTCATAGCCAACAAACTATGTTCTGTATGTATCACTTGTTTTTGCTGAAATTTTAATATATATATATATGTCACATTTTTTTTTGCTGAATTTGAAAATTAAGGGAGACTAGGATAGATCTATTTCAGCCTTATTTTGGCCCCATCAGCTAGCCATACCCACTGGGATATGTATTATATATTAAATATATATTATATATTAAAAAGGAAGATGGTTGTACAGCAGTATGGAAAGCCCTCGACTTAAGACCACCATGGAGAGCCCTATGTTTCCATTGCTAAGCAAAACAGAAAGATGCTGCAACCATTCATAAATATGATTTAGTTGCCAAACACCTGGATTTTGATCCCATGGCCATGGTGGTCAGTGTGAGAAGGAATCATGAGCTATTGTAACTTTCAATGGTCACTAAACAAATTGTCGTAAATCGAGGTGTGTTATCTTTTTCCTATTCCCAAGCAACCAAAAGCATCTGTAGGTGGAAAAGAGCTGTAATTTGTTACCTTCAATAAACGGGTCAGTTTGCTGTCTCGGAAATTGACGTATTGACTCCGACTGCTGCCCTTTTCGCTCAGCGCATTGATGCAGTTCCCCAGAGCAAGGAGGGATCGGTTGATGTGGGCCCCCTCCTGCCTCCTTTTGCCCTGATATTGCGTCTGGGGAGAAGGGAAAAAGACATCAGCACCAGGAAGGGGAAAAAAGAAACATAATGATGATTATAACGATGAGCCGGGGTGGCGCAGCAGGTAGAGTGCTGTACTGCAGGCCACTGAAGCTGACTGCTAGATCGGCAGGTCAGCGGTTCAAATCTCATCACCGGCTCAAGGTGGACTCAGCCTTCCATCCTTCCGAGGTGGGTCAAATGAGGACCCAGATTGTGGGGGGCAATAGGATGGCTCTGTTTTTAAAAAAGTGCTATTGCTAACATATTGTAAGCTGCCCTGAGTCTAAGGAGAAGGGCGGCATAAAAATCAAATGAATGAATGAATGAATGAATGAATGAATGAATGATTCAGCAGCAGATGGTGGAGTCAACCTTGAGTCTACTGAGATTCGATCTGCCAAACTGTTGGCAGCCAGTGAGCAGCAGAAGTAGCCTGCAGTACTGCACTCTAACCACTGAGCCACTGAGGAAGGAAGGAAGGAAGGAAGGAAGGAAGGAAGGAGGAAGAGGGAAGGAAGGAAGGAAGGAAGGCTGAGTCAACCTGGAGCCTACTGAGATTAGATCTGTCAAACTGCTGGCAGCCAGTGATCAGCAGAAGTAGCCTGCAGTACTGCACTCTAACCACTGAGCCACTGAGGAAGGAAGGAAGGAAGGAGGAAGAGGGAAGGAACGAAGGAATGAAGGAAGGAAGGCTGAGTCAACCTGGAGCCTACTGAGATTAGATCTGTCAAACTGCTGGCAGCCAGTGATCAGCAGAAGTAGCCTGCAGTACTGCACTCTCACCACTGCACCACCCAAGGCTGTGATGTCGTGGTAGGTAACATAATTGGGTAGAGAACTGAAGGATGGTTGACCTCACCTGAGCAGCTCTTTCTGACCCAGCCAGGTCGACCATGAAGAGCCTTCCGACATGCCCTTCCTCACCGTCGCCTTTCACTTGGTTGATCTGCTTCACGGATACTTGTAGGACAGCGTGAGACCGCGAGGAAGTCTTGTTGGCGGCCGTGGGCTCTTGAGTACGTTCCTTGTTTCCTTTGGTCAACAACTGCATAATCTTTCAAACCACAAACACTCTACATTGTCTACAAAGGTTTCGTAATGTTTTAAAAACTCAGCTTTGTGATAGGATGAATGTGGATGTCTGTCTGTCTGTCTGTCTGTCTGTTTGTTTTTAAAAAGTTTATTTATTGAAGAAAGAACAATACCACAATATATATGTGTCTACATGTACAAATCACAAAAGAGAAATTTGAGCATCAGGAGTATAAAAACAAATACAAATACAGTGGTACCTCTACTTACGAACGCCTCTACTAACAAAGTTTTCGAGATACTGACCTGGTGTTTAAGATTTTTTTGCCTCTTCTTCCGAACTATTTTCACCTTATGAACCCGAGCCGCCACCACTGGGATGCCCCGCCTCCGGACTTCTGTTGCCAGCCGAAGCGCTGGGATTCCCCTGAGCCACCCTTTGCTGGGAATCCCCGCCTCCGGACTTCCGTTGACAACCGAAGCGCCTGTTCTTGCATTGCTGGGATTCCCCTGAGCCTCCCCTCGCTGGGATTCAAAGCAGCGCCGGGAAAAATGAAGGGAATTCCAGCGACACAAGAGCCTCAGGGAAATCCCAGCACCGCAAGAATGGGCGCTTTGGCTGGCAATGGAAGTCCGGAGGTGGGGATTCCCAGCGGTGCAAGGCAAAAGGGGTGACTTTAGGGATGGGGTTGCACACATTATTTGCTTTTACAGTGATTCCTATGGGGAAACTTGCTTCGTCTTACGAACTTTCCTACTTACGAACCTGGTCACGGAACGAATGAAGTTTGTAAGAAGAGGTACCACTGTACTGTATATAGTTTTTGCATGAAACCTCTAACATAATAGTTTGTTAATGTCCTAACTGAATAAAAAGGAGAGAACAGTGCAACAATATATATATAGAGCTGAAGGGATTGGATACTGTAGCCCAGAGATTAATTCTCTGCCTCACAAGGCAAAGGCTGCAAGTTCAAGTCCCAGTGAGGGTATGTCTAGCTGAGGATGCCAGAACAAGGCCAAAATATATCTATCCTAGTCTCCCTTAATTTTCAAATTTAGCAAAAATATCACACACACACACACACACACACACACACACACACACATATATATATATAAAAATAAAGATTTTTTTAAAAAGAAAGAACGTTAGCGATATCTACTTCTTGGGCATTTGTCGTGGAGACTTCAGTTATTCCTGCAATCTGGATGCAGCCTTTGGAATCTTCTCTCAGCTCAAGGTAGCCTGTGGAGGGATTGAGGAGGTCACGGATAATTTCATTATAAACCTGAAAGGAAAAGGAGAGAAATGAGGACATTAAAACTTCCTCTTTGCCCATCTTGTCCAAAAGGGCTTACTAAGTGTTGTGGTTAGCTCTGGCCCAGCTCCTGCCCCAAGGACTGTGGATGTGGGGGAGACATCCACATGCTGCAGGCCTGTTTTGCCCACGGTGGAATCTAATGATGAAGGCTCCTCTGACCAAGAAGACATGAGTGACAGGGAGGAGGAGAGTGGGGCAGACAGCTCAGAAGGAGATCAATTATCTAGCTCCTCCTTGGATTCAGAACAAGAGTTAATGATACAGCCACGCATGGGGAGAGCGATGCATAGGCAGCAACAACTGAGAGATTGCTATCAAAGAAAATGAGGCCACCTGTGGTTGGGTGGGGCTGCGGTCATTAGCGAGGCTGCTATAAATAGCAGCCTGTGGGTTTGGCCATTGTGGAGGATTATCTGATGGTTGTGTTTCATGACTGCTTTGCTGACTTTGACCTTTGTGTGCTGATTTTCCCCCGCTTTGAAACTAACCCAGAGCAAAGTGTGTTTCACTTTGTGAAAGAAGAAGGACTGTGAATTGCCTCCCAGCTGCAAGAACTGATAAGGGACTTGTACAAATTACCAGTTTGTTTGGAGACCAGTGCTCTTTGCTATACAAAAAGTGTGCTCTGTTTATTTGCATTTTTGGTATAAAGAACATTGTTTTGAATTTTCAAACGTGTGTGTGTGTCTGAAATTGTATCTGTGCATTTTTGGGAGGATTCTACCAGAGAGCCCGACAGAACACTAAGGCTCAGTATTCATTCTTCTACGTTCAGGATCTTTCCCATCAATTGCTTCTACATCCCATTCCGCCCCCCCCCCCCATGAAGATTCAACTGGGCCATTCTCTTCCTGAGTGAGTAGAGGACCCAAGGATGGGGCTTCTCTCCTTGAAGGACAGATGTTTTCCTTTTCGATAGAAGGGGATGAGAAGATTTGGGGATGCTTGGTTTTATTTCATTCCTGCCACCCCTTCGGATGCTCCAAGCCTGGGGTAGGCAAAGTTGGCTCTTCTATGACTTGGGGACTTCAACTCCCAGAATTCCTGAGCCAATCATGCTAGCCCAGGAATTCTGGGAGTTGAAGTCCACATGTCAGAGAAGAGCCAACTTTGCCTACCCCTGCCCAATGTCTCTTCTGGCTTTAACCTGCAGTCCTCTAAATGTGTAAATCTCACCTCCAGGTACGACATGCAGACCGAATAATTCTGGTCGTCTCCAGTGGACTCGATGGCTTGAAAGAGATCGTGGAGGGTACGGATGTATATCCCAGGTTCTGAATCTGTCCCCAGCATAGTGTAGGTTTTCCCAGCTCCTGAGAGAAGGGAAGGAAGGAAGGAAGGAAGGAAGGAAGGAAGGAAGGAAGGAAGGAAGGAAGGAAGGAAGGAATGGTGGGTAGGAGGGAGAAAAGGAAGAAAGATGATAGTAGGCATGTAGATGATAGATGGGAGGGAGAGATGATATATAGATAAATAGAGAAAGAAACATAGGAAGGAAGGAAAGAGAGAAGGAAGGAAGGAAGATAATAGCATGTAGATAATAGATGGATAGAGAAAGAAATGAAGGAAGGAAAGAGGAGAAGGAAGGGAGGGAGAAAGGGAGGAAGGAAGGAATGGTAGGTATATAGATGACAGATGAGAGATGATATATAGATGGATAAATAAATGGAGAACAAAACAAAGGAAGAAAGGAAAAGAGGGAAAGGGGAAGGAAGGGGATAGTAGATATGTAGATGACAGATGAGAGAGATGATGGAAGATAGATGAAGGAAGGAAGGAAAGATGGAAGGAAGGTAGGTGATAGGTATGTAGATGACAGAGAGAGATGATGGATAGATAGTGGAAGGAAGGAAGAAAGGAAGGAAGTTGATAGTAGGTATGTAGATGACAGATGAGAGAGAGAGATGATAGATGGATAGATGAAGGAAGGAAGGAAAGAAGGAAGGAAGGTGATAGGTATGTAGATGACAGAGAGAGATGATGGATAGATAGTGGAAGGAAGAAAGGAAGGAAGTTGATAGTAGGTATGTAGATGACAGATGAGAGAGAGAGATGATAGATGGATAGATGAAGGAAGGAAGGAAGGAAGGAAGGTGATAGTAGATATGCAGATGACAAATGATAGAGAGATGGATAGAGCAAGGAAGAAAGGAAGGTAAATGGACATCCTCAGTTCCAGTTCCAACCAGTAAGTTTTGGGTGGAATTCATAAACGAGACAATCTCCTTCCATGACTCTCTCTCCCCTTCGTTCCACCAGCCCCAACCTCAGCAAGACGACAGAGCTATTTACCAGTGGGTCCATATGCAAAAACGGTAGCGTTGTATCCCGAGATGACCCCTTCGATGAGGCTTTTTGTAGTGGACAAGTACACCTCCTCCTGGCAAGAATCAGAGGAGACAATCAGGGTGGCTTTCAAAACCTCATGCCTTGAAACTTCTCAAGGCCAGCTACAGGGTTCAACCTCCAGACGACTTTATGGCCCTACAGTTTCAGTTCAAACTCATAATATTGAGGCTGTGTGCTGTCCTCCAGTTATGAGCGTAATTGAACCAGGCAATTACGGGTCATAACTTGCGATCGTCGTAACCCAGTTACATTGGGGGACAAACCAGGGGTGGGTTGCTATTGGTTCTCATGGGTTCGGTGAACCGGTAGCAGCAGGATGAGGCTTCGCCCACCCACCTGGACATCATCACAATTGCGGTGCACATACGCAAAAGCATTGTGTGCATGCAAAGTGCTCCTCCACACTCCCATTCCTGAACCCACTACTGGGACAAACCCATCATCCTCAGCCATTCTGGGTAAGGATAAAGGGGTTTCCATTCCAGTGCAGCTGCAGGGATGGATGGGTGGGTTTGTTTTCCATTTATTCATTCATTCATTTATTCATTCATTCATTCATTCATTCATTCATTCCAATACAAATGGAAAGTTAAAGAGAATAAAAACATGTAGCAGTAAATATCAGGGAAAGGATAGAAGAAAAGATATGAGAACAGATTATGTCAATGAAGAATAGAGGAAAAGATGTATGAATGGAAGAAAAAATATATAAAATATAGGAGAGACAATTGGACAGGGGACGGAAGGCACTCTAGTGCACTTGTACTCGCCCCTTACTGACCTCTAAGGAACCTGGAGAGGTCAATCGTGGATAGTCTAAGGGTTAAATGTTGGGGGTTAGGGGTTGACACCACGGAGTCCGGTAATGAGTTCCACGCCTCGACAACTCGATTGCTAAAGTCATATTTTTTACAGTCAAGTTTGGAGCGGTTGATATTAAGTTTGAATCTGTTGTGTGCTCTTGTGTTGTTGCGGTTGAAGCTGAACTAGTCGTTGACAGGCAGGACGTTGCAGCATATGATCTTGTGGGCAATTCTCAAATCGTGTTTTAGATGCCGGAGTTCTAGGCTTTCTAGACCCAGGATTGTAAGTCTAGTGTCATAGGGTGTTCTGTTTCAAGTGGAGGAGCGAAGGGCTCTTCTGGTGAAGTATCTTTGGACGTTTTCGAGGGTGTTGATGTCCGAAATGCGGTGTGAGTTCCAGACAGATGAGCTGTATTCAAGGATGGGTCTGGCGAAGGTTTTGTAAGCTCTGGTGAGTAGTGTGAGATTGCCGGAGCAGAAGCTACGTAGGGTCAGTAGGATTTTTTAAAGGGCTGCTATGTGTTTGATGCAGAAGCTCCTGGAGAATTGCTTGGTGGCTGCAGTTTCTACAGCACGTAGCCGCCAATGATGTGCTATGTAGTCCAGAGCATGTCATTGTATGAACACCTCTCTCTCTCTCTCTCATCTGCCCAACCCCCCAAGCCGTAGCGCAGCTTCCTGGCCTCTTATTATTGAGACTTTCCCATTCTCAAATATTTTGACACTTTCATGGCTCAGGAGGTTTCGCCTCTCCGGGTCAACAAGCCACAGGGCGACTTCCATTTTCTTAGCACATTTTCTTAGCACCCCTGGAGCCTTTCTTCACACCCTTCCTGAGTGTGAAAAGAATTTTGTACTGCGTAGGGCTCTTAATGAAACGGCAATGTCAGCAAAGCAGAGAAGGCAGCCTTTTAATCAAGAGATGGGATAATGGAAACCCTTCTCCTTCCTTCCCTTCCTCCCTCCCTCCCTCTTTTCTATTTCCCTCCCTCCCTTCTTTTCTTCCATCCTTCCTTCCTTCCTTCCTTCCTTCCTCCTTCCCTCCCTCCCTCCCTCCTCTTTGTTTACTTTTTTTCTTCCCTTCCTGGTTTATTTTCCCTTCCTTCCTACCTTCCTTCCTTCCTTCCTTCCTTCCTCCCTCCTTTCCCTCCAACTCCTTCCTTCCCTCCTTTCCTTCCTCTCCCTGCCATTCCCCCCTTTCCCTTCCTCTTCATCTCACCCTTTCCTCCCTCCCCCTTCCTCCCTCCCTCTCTTCTTCTCTTCCTCTTCTTTTCTTCCTCCCTCGCTCCCTTTTCTCTTTTCTTCTTTCCTTCCTTCCTTCGTCCTTTCCCTCCAACTCCTTCCTTCCCTCCTTTCCTTCCCCTCCCTGACATTCCCCCCTTTCCCCCTCTCCCTTCCTCTTCCTCCCACCCTTTCCTCCCTCCCCCTCCCTCTCTTCCTTCCTTCCTCCCTCTCTTCTCTTCTCTTCCTCCCTCGCTTTTCTCTTTTCTTCTTTCCATCCTTCCTTCCTTCTTTCCTCCTTTCCCTCCAACTCCTTCCTTCCCTCCTTTCCTTCCTCTCCCTGCCATTCCTCCCTTTCCCCCTCTCCCTTCCTCTTCCTCCCACCCTTTCCTCCCCCTCCCTCCCTTCCCTCCCTCCCAGTATATTTTTACACCTATACCTGAGCAGACAATATTTTTAGGATTCTCAAAGTTATAACTCCAACCCATCCCTTTAAAGAAAGCTGATAAGTGAGATGGTTTTTTTTTTGCATTCTCTTATTTGATGGAGGGATATTTTTCTATTTTTAATTGTAATAGCTTCTGCTTTGTTTGAACAACCAAATTATGATCATGGGGCTTTTTAAAATCATATTCTTTCTTACCATGGAAACTCAAAAGGAGGCACGAGCCTGCCGAATTGGCCCCAGCAGAGAAAGCTTCCAGAGCTACTAAGAGGCATTCGTGCTGGAAATTTTTCAAGAGTGGTACCTAGGCATCCCCAGTAAACATGACTTCATCCCTCTGGAGGGTTTGCAATTTTTAAACTTCGCTGCAGGTTTGAAAGGCAATAATTTCATCCCAAGTGACTTAAAACAATCACAAGAAGCGACTGATGGCAAATTTACAACAGGAAGAGTAAAAGGGAGACGAGAGAATTTGAAGCCTCTTCTTTAATATTAGGTGCAAGAACCTCAATGTAATATTTTGTAATCTCACTTATTTCAGATCAAGAGGTACTGATAATTGCAAATTTTGGTTGTGGGCTTAGAAAAGATGAATGGAGTCGGAATGCGTTATGGAGGAAAAGAACAAACTGTGAAAAGATAACACACTTGTGGCAAGCTACAACTGATGCAATAACCATTCTGTCCTTTAACCTTGTGTTTCTTAACCTTGGCAACTCTTAAGATACCTGACCTTCAAATCCCAAAATTTTTCAGCCAGTCTGCTCATCTGAAAATTGCCAAAGTTGAGAAACATTGATTTAACCAATATGAACCTGCCCTATGTTTTCAACTTCACCTCCGGTTCAGATAAAATATCTTTGAGATTTACATCTGTTGAGCAAAATGTAAATTCTCTTATGGATGGTAATGAAGGACATATCTGCAGGAGCTTCACCCAATCATGGGAGATGCCTTCAAGATACAGTAGGACAACATTCATATTGGTTGGCTGATAGGACATCTTCCTAAAACGACTAAGCAATGCATTTAAAGATAACATGAAATAAGATTTGGAAGAAGAAGAAGAAGAAGAAGAAGAAGAAGAAGAAGAAGAAGAAGAAGAAGAAGAAGAAGAAGAAGAAGAAGAGAATGAAAGAGAAAGAAAGAAAGAAAGAAAGAAAGAAAGAAAGAAAGAAAGCGGTTAGATTAGCAGTTTCCAAGTTATTCAGCCAAGAAGACTTCATCACCTGGGTTGCTTGAGGACCAAAAACCATGTCAAAAATGAATGTTTTCTCCCTCGACCGGTTGGCACGCAAAATATCCTCTGGATCTTCTGTTGGGTCCATCAAGACCATGATCTATTTCAGAGAAGTAGATTTGGTTGTTGATAGCCACGATGCCAGCACCAAACTCCATAAAAACCACAGAAGTGGAAAGGGTTCCAGGAGATCATCCAAACTCAACCATTGGCAAATTACGCTTTGCTGGATGGAGAATTTACCGCAGTGTTTCTCAACCTTTTTAAGGTGTGTGGACTTCAATTCCCACAATCCCCCAGCCAGTTGGGAAAGGAGAACCTGTCTCCATTCTTCTCCATTAAAACACACCCAACAGAGGCACCAAAGAGTTACCGTCAAGGCAATTTCCCAACAAAACCTTGGCAGCTTTGCAGATGAAAGCATACAATTAAGCAAAGGGCTTGCAGTATAGATTATATATCATTTGCCCTTCAAAAAAAACAACCCAGAACAAAATTGCTGCTGAATGTATGGAGATATAAATGCCAAATTTGGACAATAAACCAACTGAAAATTAAAAAGACAACATTTATCCAATTAACAGACTTGGAATATCAAACTATTATGTCTTGCCCCACCATATTCCAGCTTCTGATTATCCTCATAGCTCACAGCAAAATCCAATTTCTGAGGATGCTAGTGGATGACTACATATTTTGTAAGTTTTTTTGCCTGGCTGGGGGCTATTAGCTTTTTCACGTAGCAACATACTGATTAAGGTTGTTTAGAGCCCTAACTCCTTTGATGTTTTCTCCTCCTTCAAAATTAGAGTTTAAATTAAACATGTTTGGCCATGGGCTGAGAACCTTGTACGAAAGAAGCAAAATCTCTGGAGTTGTAGGGGAAATATAAATTTAAGGACTCTATACTGCTTATCCACCACATCTCCGTTTGAGAGAATGTGTTGGCATGAAGATAACATCTGGTATTCCAGCCTGTAAATATTCTTCTGGATATAAGAGTTTACTTCCAAATAAAGTAACGAATTGCAGCCAGGCATCATTTCCAAACACACACCATCTTTAAGAACTGGCCCTTTGGTGGTATGTTGATTTATTAGCATTGATTTTTTTTAATTTTTATTTTTTTTGGTAAAAGGAGAGGGGGTAAAAAAAAACCCTGGAAGTACCATAGAATTGCTAGGCATGCAACGAAAGGCAGTTCTCTTCACAATTGGGATTTTTCCTCTCCAAATTTGTCGACTTTTAAAGTGTGGACTTTCATTCCCAGAATTCCCCAGCCACGATGCTGCCTGCGGAATTCTGGAAGTTGAAGTCCACCCTTGTTTAAAGTGGGGGAGTTTGAAAAAAATAAACAATATATTTAGATAAATAGATTGGTAACTCTGGTGGCCCAAGTAAGCTCAGAGTATGTTTTCAACTCATAGAAACATAGAAGATTGACGGCAGAAAAAGACTTCCTGGTCCATCTAATCTGCCCTTATACTATTTCCTGGATCTATGTTTATCCCAGGCATTTATTTATTTATTTATTTATTCATTCATTTGTCCAATACACAAATACATAGGAAGAAAGATAGACATGTGATAATATTTCAATTAAGTTCCTGTGGATTGACCAACCATGTCTGCTGGACGTTTGTTCCAAGCATCTACTCCTCTTTCAGTCAAATAATATTTTCTCACATTGCTTCTGATCTTTCCCCCAACTGACCTCGGATTGTGCCCCCTTATTCTTGGGTTCACTTTCCTATTAAAAACACTTCCGTCCTGAACCTTATTGAACCCTTTAACATATTTAAATGTTTTGATCCTGTCCCCCCTTTCCCTTCTGTCCTCCAGACCTTTAAGACTTGTGGACTTCAACTCCCAGAGTTCATTTGCTTTGCTTTGCTGAGGAACTCTGGGAGTTGAAGTCCACAAGCCTTGAAACTGCCAAGGTTGGAGACCCCTGCTCCAGACTATACAGATTGAGTATAATTTTGATGCTTAAGACCTTCCACCGTTTTTGTAGCCCATCTTTGGACCTGCTCAATTTGATCCATCTCTTTTTGTAGGTGAGGTCTCCAGAACTGAACATAGTAGTATTCCAAATGGAGTCTCACAGCTCTGTATATACTCTGTCGAAAGCAAGAGGAGTAACATGCAGTATAAACAAATATATAATTTTGGATCTGGTTTCCCCAGCTTCTATCATTCCCATGGAACCCAAAGCCCCCATCTCTCCCCCCCTCTCTCCTTCAGCTTCTCACCTGGTCTCCCACTCTGTGGCCAATGACCATGGCCCCTTCCTCCAACTCAATTTCGTTGATGGGACGAACACGGACAGCCACCTACGAGCAAGACCAAGAGTTGGGTTTTGCAGAACTTTGGAATTCCTGCAAGGTTTCACACCTATCTGCACCACTGCTACAGGTACAGAGTGTTCTTTTTTTTTTGGGGGGGGGGGATATTTTTTTTTATTTTTTCCTTCTACACCTTACAGAAATACAAATTCACATACCTTCAGATTAGAATTCAATACAATATAGTATCAATTGCCAAGTTCTTAATCAAAATTCTTAATTGTTTATCTGTTTTGTTTTGGTATACATCGTTGATCTTGTGCTACCTCTTTTTCTAAATTTGTCATCTAGATTTCAAAGCTTCTTTTCTGTTCTCATTCGGGTTCCAAATGTTATTAGCTATCAAAATTTCTCTTGGCTATTTGCTTTTTTCTACTAAAACTATGCCATTGTGCTGCAATCCATTCCTTATACTGTATTCTTACTTATCTCATTCATGTTTTTTTAAACCCTTGTTTTAATATAACATATAATATTATGCATGATATGACTGTATGTATGTTTTTAATATTGGGGTTCCTTGCTTTTTAGACTTTTTAAATGTACTATTGTTATTTTAGATTCTAATTATTAGATTTGTCATTATGTATTGTTTTTATCAACTGTTGTGAGCCACCCCGAGTCTGCGGACAGGGGCGGCATACAAATCTAATAATTGACTTGTATTTTGTCACAAGCAGACAGGAATAGATGGTTTAAGATTTGAGCATCGGGTTAAAATATTGTACGATAAAATATGCATCAAGATAAAGAAAGGTATAGTTTAGTTTTGCTTTGCACTTGTTTTGATAATGTTAATTTGTTTATTATTTTTACTTTCTTAAATATAGAATAGAATTCTTTATCGGCCAAGTGTGATTGGACACACAAGGGATTTGTCTTGGTGCATATGCTCTCAGTGTACATAAAAGAAAAATATAGATTTGTCAAGAATCATGTGGTAAAACTTAATGATTGTCAAATAAGCAATGAGGAAACAATCAATATTAATAAAAATCTTAGGATACAAGCAACAAGTTACAGTCATACAGTCCTAAGTGGGAGGAAATGGGTGATAGGAATGATGAGAAAAAACGAGTAGAAGTGCAGACTTAGTAAAAAATTTGACATATTGTGAAATATGTAATAAATAAAATCTAGACTTTACAATTTGGGGGTGGGGGGGCAATACAGCCTGCATGATAAATCATTGAAGTATATATGAAATTATTTTGTTAATGGGGAAAAAGCATGTACTAATTTATATACTTGAGACAAATTATAGGCTAGGGTATAATTAATATATAGTGACTTTAATGCTAATATCTGTATATACTATTATTAATTTGATTTTCTTCTGTACTTATTATTGTGTTCTTTCCTTTTTTAACTGGAAAATTAATAAAAATATTTAAAAAGGAAATGTCGTTTGAATTGGGCTCATCCTACAGTTGTGCAGCTTGGAAAGGAAGCTGAGCCCCTGGGGGGGCATCTTCTGTGTCAGTAGCCCCCCCCCAACTCATTTAAAGCCACAGCTGCTAACTCATAAAGGGTGGGGTGATGGGGAAGGGCAGGGGCAGCGTTTCACTAGCTCTGAAGGACTTACCACCATCCCGTGTTCTGTTCTTAGGTCCTTCATAGTAGCCGAGCCCCCCAAGATCCCCCTCCTCTGGGCTCCACGGGGAGAAGCAGAGGGGGTCAAGATAGCCATCCAGCTGCCTTCAACCAGTTTGCAAGAACAGGAGGAGGAACTGGAGGCGCGGCTTGCAATGGGAAAAGAAGGCAAGATTTCCCAGGGGGAGTGAAGAACAGGTGATGCAAGAGAGACGCAGAGAAGGGTTTTAAAAAATAAATCAGCATTTAAGAACCCTCCTGGATTTGCTAACCATTGGATAGTCCTCAAATGTGGATGGATGGTTTGGAGCCCACCATGGCACAGCAGTCAACTTTTCCCCGTTCTACTATCACAGTGGTTCTCAACCTTTCTAATGCCTGTGACCGCTTAATATAGCTCATGTTGTGGTGACCCCCAACCATAAGTCTAGCGCCAATTCTCCCAACAGCTGATTGGCAGGAAGGTTGAAAGACAAGCGATAAAAATGGTGGAAGGTCTTAAGCATAAAACTTATCAGGAAAGATTTTTTAGAGGTTTAATAATTGATAATGTATGAATTTTACAGGGTTTTTTTCCTCTAGAAGAGTAATGAGAGACAAACACCCTCCATTGAAGGTTTATAATAATACTAATAACAGATTTTAAAGGGACCTTGGAGGTCTTCTAGTCCAACCTCCTGCTTATCAGGAAACCATACATAATTTCAGACAGATGGTTATTCAACATCTGCTTAAAAACTTCCAGTGTTGTGACATTCACAACTTCTAGAGGCAAGCAGTTCCACTGATTAAATGTTCTGACTGTCAGGAAATTTCTCCTTCGTTTTAAGTTGCTTCTCTCCTTGTTTAGTTTCCACCCATTGCTTCTTGTCCTACCCTCAGGTTGCTTTGGAGAATAGGTTGACCCAGTTCCTGCAACATGGAAAAGTTTTATATAGGTATGATTATATGTATTGTTTTAGGGTTTGTAATTATGTATTATTTCACGGTGGAGAAAAAGTTTAAAAAATTATACCGAAAATAAAAACGGCGGTCTGAACCAAGGCACGGCAAACATAACACCAGAGACGGCTGCGTGTTTGGCTTGTTTTTATTTCCAATCTTCAACCCATGGAGAGATCCTGTCACAATCGGAATGTGGGGGGGGGGGGGGGGAGTTGAGTCCACCGCGGTGCGGCTTCAACACAACCAGTCACACGGGAAAGAAGAGCCTGTGTCTCTGGGTCACACCAGCCCCCCACTCGTGCCGGTGTGGGACGCAGCCACCGTCCTCGGCCCGACGGAAGCGCTGGAGTTTCCCCCTCTGGAGATCCTGGGAAATGTTCTCAAGGCTGCTTTAGGATAGCGGGGAAACCATCCCTACAAGGAGCCTTTGAGCAGCAGCAGCAGCAGCAGATTCCGGTGGTAGATTGCTAAAAATCAGACCGAACCCTCCCCCTCGCCCCCCCTCCCCAGTAAAGAAATACAAAATTAAAAGCAGTGCCTTTCGAGGGAGCCCAGCAGGGATGTTGGGGGTCAAAAGGCACTACAGTTATGTCAGAATGAATGGATGCTGTGCAGTCACCGTCCAGAGAGAGAGAGAGAAAAAATATACGGATTTAAAAAACTTCCAAAGATGACACCTCCCGAAAAGGTACAACTCCCTTCCTTCCCAGGACGATCGATGGTGGTGCTGTAAAGAAAGAGGAAAAAGGGGTTAGTAACTCTTGTATTATTATTATTATTATTATTATTAACAACAGCAGAGTTGGAAGGGACCTTGGAGGTCTTCTAGTCCAACCCCCTGCTTAGGCAGGAAACCCTACACTGCTTCAGACAGAAGGTTATCCAACATCTGCTTAAAAATTTCCAGTGTTCCATTCACAACTTCTAGAGGCAACTTCTGTTCCTTGGATCAACCGTTCTGACCGTCAGGAAATTTCTCCTTAGTTCTAAGTTGCTTCTCTCCTTGTTTAGTTTCCACCCGTCGCTTCTTGTTCTACCCTCTGCTGCTTTGGAGAATAGATTGACTCCCCTTTATTTGTGGCAACTCTTGAGATACTAAAAGGCTGCTATCCGGTCTCCCCTGGTCCTTCTTTTCATTAAACCAGCCATGCCCAGTTCCTGCAACCGTTCTTCATATGTTTTAGCCTCCAGTCCCCTCATCATCTTTGTGGCTCTTCTCTGCACTCTTTCTAGAGTCTCAACATCTTTTTTGCATCGACCAAAACTGAATGCAGTATTCCAAGTGTGGCCTTATCAAGTGGTATTAACACTTTACGTGATCTTGATTCTATTATTATTATTATTATTATTATTATTATTATTATTACTACTACTACTACTACTACTACTACTACTACTACTACTACTACTATTATTATAGTCTGTGGAGAGGGGCGGCATACAAATCCAATAAATTATTATTATTATTATTATTATTACAATTATTATTTCTCCGCCCTTCTCCAGAGACTCCGGGCATAAAAATAAATACACAAGATAAAAGAGTAGAAATCAAAGATTGAGCCAGTTTAAAAACTAAATCCATTAAACATGCTAAGATCCCACCATCCCCCTCCCTCGCCCGGGCTTTGTTCACTAAGAGGAAGGCTCTTTACCAGGGCTTTGGGATTACTCGGCCTCTACCACTGTGAGGATTTCTTCATTGATAAAAAATTCAACGGTCTCCTCCTCCCAGTCATCCACGTTGCTATCCAGCTCATCTGTGTCCACACCTAGAAAGAGAGAAAGGAAGTTCAAATGAGGTGGATCTGAAGGCAGAACTCTGCGGGTCTGTGACCAGAATGAAGATTTGACGGCAGAAATGCTGTCCTTCGTTTGGAAAAAAAAATGCAGCCAGAAGAGGATTCTTAACATAGAAACCTAGAAGATTGATGGCAGAAAAAGACCTCATGGTCCATCTAGTCTGCCCTTATACTATTTCCTGTATTTTATCTTAGGATGGATCTATGTTTATCCCAGGCATGTTTAAATTCAGTTACTGTGGATTTACCAACCACATCTGCTGGAAGTTTGTTCCAAGGATCTACTACTCTTTCAGTCAAATAATATTTTCTCACGTTGCTTTTGATCTTTCCCCCAACTAACTTCAGATTGTGTCCCCTTGTTCTTGTGTTCACTTTCCTATTAAAAACACTTCCCTCCTGAACCTTATTTAACCCTTTAACATATTTAAATGTTTTGATCATGTCCCCCCTTTTCCTTCTGCCCTCCAGACTAGACAGATTGAGTCCATGAAGTCTTTCCTGATATGTTTTATGCTCAAGACCTTCCACCATTCTTGTAGCCCGTCTTTGGACCCCTTCAATTTTGTCAATATCTTTTTTGTAGGTGAGGTCTCCAGAACTGGACACAGTATTCCAAATGTGGTCTCACCAGCGCTCTATATAAGGGGATCACAATCTCCTTCTTCCTGCTTGTTATACCTCTAGCTATGCAGCCAAGCATCCTACTTGCTTAACCACTTTCCTACTACAATCTTACATCTTTGATAGGGTTTGGTCACAGACTTGTGTTCTTCGTGAACATCCCCACTAGTCAGGCCAATTATAGCTTTATAAACAAGCATCTATCTTTATCAGACTCACCCAAGGCCTGGCATAAGCAACAGCACTGCTTCAGAGCTCTCTTACAGCCCTAAGCGGTTTATAGAGTTAGCAACTGTCCCCCAACACTCAGGGTTCTCCTTTTACTGGAAGGCTGAGTCCACCTTGAGCCAAGTGAGATTCGAACAGCTAAAGTGCTGGCAGTCAGCAGAATCAGCCTGCGATACTGCATTCTAAAGGTGTTAAGGTGGCATACTGCATACTAAACAATGTCGTTTGGCGGGACTCAGGGGAAGAGCCTTCTCTGTGGCGGCCCCGGCCCTTTGGAACCAACTCCCCCCAGAGATTAGAATTGCCCCCACCCTCCTTGCCTTTCGTAAGCTTTTTAAAACCCACCTCTGCCGCCAGGCATGGGGGAATTGAGATACTCTTTCCCCCTAAGCCTTTACAATTTTATGCATGGTATGTCTGTATGTATGTTTGGTTTTGATAATAAGGTTTTTTTTAGTTGTTTTAGTATTGGATTGTTACATGCTGTTTTTATCACTGTTGTTAGCCGCCCCGCGTCTACGAAGAGGGGCGGCATACAAATCCAATAAATAAATAAAATAAATAAATTCGAACTACTGCGCCACCACGGCTCTTTCAATATTTAAATGTTCAATATTAAATATACACCCAATTATGCTCTACTTCTCGAAACAAGCCTGCATAATTTTCCTTTTCAGACCAGGGGCTCTGCAGACATTTGGGATCTCAGCTCTCAGATCCAGGCTGGTCAAATACACCTGGGAATTAAGAGATTAACCCAAGATAAACCAAGTTTCCCCGCCCCATTTACCTCCTCGGAGCTCCAAACGCTCGTTCCTCTGCTCCATGTACAGCTCCTGGGCCATCTTGCGGTATTTTTTGAAGTCCTCCATCATTGTTCGCCGTTTGTCGACCAGTTCCTGTAAGAAGCAGGTGTCATTTAAACCATCCATCTGGCCACTGGTCCAAAGGTGCAATTTCCAAGGACCTTTCTTGTTAAGTATTTCCATGGGGAAAAAAATGTCAATGTGGACGCCCAGCTAAATACACAAAGGACTGGGGCTCCCCATGTTGTTAATGGGAGGGATCAATAAAAGGGACGGGGGCTGATGGGCCCCAAAGGCAGCTGCACAGTTGGCCCATATCCATCCCAAATAAGCTTCGCTTCGTGTCCCCCCGGGGCAATTTACCTTCGAGGCCTTCGTTTGGCTCAGCCGATCTTTCTGTTCAAATATCTTGGAGTATCTCTTCAGATCTTTCTTGATTAGCTGCAGCAAGGAAAGAGAGAAATGCTTCACACCTGAAAGGGGGTATATATCACTGGCAACCTTCGGCCTCGAAAGACGATGGCGTCGTGCTCAGGAAAGAGATCCTAGAACAGCACCTAGTGTGGTTAAAAAGCCCTTCATGGCACCGGACCAGATTATCTCAGGGACCGCCTTTTGCTGCACGGATCCCAGCGACCGGTTAGGTCCCACAGAGTTGGCCTTCTCCGGGTCCTGTCGACTAAACAATGTCGTTTGGCGGGGCCCAGGGGAAGAGCCTTCTCTGTGGCGCCCCCAGCCCTCTGGAACCAGCTCCCCCCAGAGATCAGAGTTGCCCCCACCCTCCTTGCCTTTCGCAAGCTCCTCAAAACCCACCTCTGTCGTCAGGCATGGGGGAATTGAGATATTCCCTTCCCCCTAGGCTTATAGAATTTATGCGTGGTATATCTGTATGTATGATTGGTTTTTCTTAAATTGGGGTTTTTTAAATTACTTTTAATATTAGATTTGTTTATATTGTCTTTTTTACTGTTGTTAGCCGCCCCGAGTCTGCGGAGAGGGGCGGCATACAAATCTAATTGATAATAATAATAATAATAATAATAACAACAACAATAATAATAAAGGCCAATCCGAGAGCGGCAATCCTTTCCCCACTGAGGGCAGATCCATTTGGTCCCCTGTCCGGCCCCCAGATTTCACTGATTCCTTGGCCTGCAGCACAAGTGTCTCCTCGAAATGGAGAAGGCCAAGCTGCATCTTTAGCCTCCAAGCTGAACGACCAGAGGTCAAGGTTTCCCGGCTGTAAATGTCCATTCCCAAGGCCTTTAAATCCTTCTTACAGGCGGTCCTGGACCAGAATACCTCCGGGACCGCCTTTTGCCGCACGAATCCCAGCGACCGGTTAGGTCCCACAGAGTTGGCCTTCTCTGGGTCCCGTCGACTAAACAATGTTGTCTGGCGGGACCCAGGAGAAGAGCCTTCTCTGTGACGGCCCCGACCCTCTGGAACCAGCTCCCCCCCGGAGATCAGAACTGCCCCCATCCTCCTCGCCTTTCGTAAAGTTCTTAAGACCCATCTCTGCCGTCAGGCATGGGGGAACTGAGACATCTCCCCCGGGCCTATACAGTTTATACACGGAATGTTTGTGTGTATGCTTGCTTTTAATAATGGGGTTTTTAGTGTTTTTTAAATTATTAGATTTGTTCTTACATCGTCTTTGTTATTGTTGTGAGCCGCCCCGAGTCTACGGAGAGGGGCGGCATACAAATCTAATAAATAATAATAATAATAATAATAATAATAATAATAATAATAATAATATCTGAAAGGGGAGGTACGCAGAGAGAAGCCACTCTCTTCAGCCAAGGAAAGTTTATCCAGTGATGGAACTGTTGCTAGCTGCCCTGAAGATTGTCAGCTATTTAAGCCAAGGCTTTCTGCAGGCCAAGCCCTGTCCTGTCCCTCCTCCATCTCTTTTTGCAAAAATGCTGCCACTTACTTTTGGCAACAGCCTTCTTAAAAGCTTTCCTTCCAGCGGATTTCTGCCTCACCTTTATTTGATCCTGGGTGAGCAGAGTCGGTGGCCTGGGTCTCCACAGCAACTGGCAGAAGCGGTCTTTGTTATTTTTCTGCAGGAGGCGACCCTGGAAAGTCCACAGCCAGTAGGCATTGTCCACCTAAGGGGGGACATTTTGGTCAGGGGAGGGCATCCAAGACGAAGCAGCCGGGCAGCAGCTGGGATTCGGCACCCCAGCGCTGAGAGGGGGACAAGCCACACCAGCCTGGTGTGGAGTGTGATGTTCCATCTAGGTGAAGGATGTGTAATCTTGGCAACTTGAAGGCATGTGTGGACTTCAACTCCCAGAATTCCACAGCCAACATTCTGGAAGTAGAGGGGTCCACACGTCTTCCAAGTTTATTTATATATTTGTTTGTCAGACATGTACAAGATAGCAGGTACAGGTATAAACTTAAACATAAGCAAAGTAAGTACAGTGGTACCTCGGTGTGGTCAAGAACCGATTTGGTCGAGAACCGAATTATTTATCCCATAGGAAATAATGGAAATGGATTTAATTGGTTCCCAGCCCATTGACTTGCTGGGAACCAATTAAATCTACAGTATTTCCTCCATTTCCTATGGGATAAAGATCTGAGGGGACGAGGTGAGAGGGAATGGGAGTCAGAATCCCGACACGCCCCTCCTGGCCGCCCTCTTAACAGCCGCCCAGTCTCTACCTTGTAACTGCTCCAAGCTGCAGGAAGGGTAGGGCTGGCTGCAATACCGGCAGCTTCGGGGGGCTCCTTTCCTCAGCGGTTCAGTTGGTTACCTCCAGGCAGCTGCACCAACTTTTTCTTTCCCGCTGGCGGCGGCTCCGGTGGCTTCCCTTTGAGGAGCAGCAGCAGCGTCAGGAACGTCACGTGATGAAGGGAAGCCGCCGTAGCCGCCGCCGGGAAAGAAAAAGTTGGTGCAGCTGCCTGGAGGTAACGAACTGAGCCGCTGAGGAAAGGAGCCCCCCGAAGCTGCCGGTATTGCAGCCAGCCCTACCCTTCCTGCAGCTTGGAGTAGTTACAAGGTAGAGACTGGGCGGCTGTTAAGGGGGCGGCCAGGAGGGGCGTGTCGGGATTCCGACTCTCATTCCCTCTCACCCCGTCCCCTCAGATCTTACATTTTGGATAGTAAACAAAATTTTCTGTTCAGTATCTGAATTTTTGTTCGGATACTGAAGCAAATTTGTGCAGAAAATTTTGTTCGGTATCCGAAATGTACGAAAACCAAGGTGTTCGAGAACCGAGGTACCACTGTACAGATAAATGAGGACAACCGGACAGGAAGAGAGGGAGCAAGACAGTTAAGATTTATTCAGTTAAGATTTGACAGTAAGGCAAACCTTGACAGTAAGACAGTTGTCAAAGGTGGGCAGCCCTGATCTAGATAGGTGAACTGACCTGTCAAGAGAGAGGGATACGACATGCCTGAAATCTTTAATGTACTCAGGAGATGTTGGTAAAGATGGCATCTGCACAGAAGGCTTAAATAACCACAGCCAAGCCTGTGCAGGTGAAGAAGGAAAAAAAAGACCAGGAGACACAGCCTCCGGGGTTACCTTGTGACTCCACCAAGACACGGATGTCACCAAAAAGCGGCCGGTGGGGTCCCATTCCACGTCTGAGGCTGTGTAGTGCTCAGCGATGTTCATCATGGTGCAGTCAGAGGTATCCACAAAGGCTAAGGCACCATTCATGCTGAAGAGAGACAAGAGAGGAGAGGCAGGTCATAGCACTGGACCCCTTCAACATTGTGGCCAGGCTGCGGGGTGATGGGTGGGATTCTCCTAGAACAGGGATGGCGAACTGTGTGCGTGTTGGGTGTGTGTGCATGTATTAGCACATGCGCCTCTACCCACACCCATTCCCCATGCACACACACCCCTGCGCTGCCCCTACGCACAATTCCCCATCCCCCCACAGGCCTCACTGAAGCCTGGGATGGTGAAAAAACGGCCAAATCGGAAGTTCGGAAAAACAGACTTCCGGTTTGTTCCTTGTGCTGTTTTTTTGCACTCCGTAGGGTTCAGGAAAGCTTCCTGAATCCCCAGAGTGTGAAAAACAGCAAAATGGGCAAACCGGAATTCCGTTTCTCTGAACTTCCAGTTTGCTCATTGGGCAGTTTTTCACACTCTAAGGCAGTGATGGTGAACCACAAGTGGCAGGCGGAGCCACTGCCCTAGCTCAGCTGATTTGTGGCTCACACAAAGGCTGTTTTCACCCTCCAGAGGCATGGAATTATGGGTGGGGGCACTTGCGCTTGCATGGTAGTGCGGGCGCATGATCTTTTGGCACCTGAGGGGGAAAAAAGGTTCGCCATCACTGCTCCAGGGCTTCAGGGAAGCTAAAACTCCAACTCTCTAAAATTGGGCTTAGATTCCAAACTATACAAGTTTCATTGGGGAACCTCCCTTGATGGACTGTAGTTTTTTTAAATAATATTTTTATTGGTTTTGCACATTGTATATAACATAAAACAAACATAAAACAGTGCACAGTGCATGTGCCCATCACCCGACTGACAATACCCACCACCACCACCACCAATTAGGGGGTTCAAATATTTACTAGTTTATGTTCTTTTACTCCCTTAGCTCTAATTTGCATTTGTTTACTATTCAAAGAGTGATTGGAGTTTATTTTTCACATTTTCGTCACAAATTCTACTCAACATATAATCTTTCACCTTATTCCATCGTACCATCAGCTTCTCCAATTTGATGGATAGTAGTGAGAAAGTATTTTAAAAAAAGAAAAGAAAAGTGTGTTCCCAGGAGGGGTGTGTTTGTGGAGGTAAGTGGCAACTCAGCCCAGAGATGAGGTGTGAGAGAAAGGGGGCGAAGACTGCCCCTCCTCAATAGTTCCCAGAGTATATCATCAATGCAGATAGTAGAATCTCCACTCTCACAACTACAAGTGTAAAACAGTAAAGAACTCAACTTGGAAGATTCACACCTATCATTCTTGGTTTTGGGATCTGCTAACTTCTACATGAAGGAAGCTTCAAAGGAGCCAGATATTAATATTTCTGAGGGGAAGAAACTCAAGAATGTGCCCTTTCACTTTGTTTCTAATTACTAGAGACATGTTACATAGATGATCATAGAAGTGGATACCACGTGTTTCAATGCTGACAGACCGAGACAATGGCTTAAATTCTTCCCCAAAGCAAGCACTCACCTTCTGAGACCAGCCAGCACTAAAAACTGTCCCTGAGGGCTCCAGAATATCGTGTTTGCCTGCTGCTTGTCAAAGATTTCTAAGATTAAAATGAAAAACAGAGAACTGATTTGACTTTCAAATTCTTAAAACAGCCACGCTTAGAGTAACAAGGCTGGAGTTGTCTCCCACCTCCTGCTGACGTTACTTTTGGAATTCTAACCCTGGAGGATTCAGGAGGCGATCTTAAAACAACATTGGAGAAAAGCAGACCAATTCTGTCATCACCATCAGGTGCTCGAACTATTTAGTAAATCCAGAGGTTTAATTTATGCCGGCAGCGCTGGAAACTCCAGTGGCATGATGTTTTTAACAATACAGCTACAAAATTATTGTTGTGAGCCGCCCGAGTCTTCGGAGAGGGGCGGCATACAAATCTAATATAATAATAATAATAATAATAATAATAATAATAATAATAATAATAATAATACCCACTTCACAGAAAGTTCTATTTCTAATGGGTATAATTGGATAGACTATTTCCCTACCCCACTTTGGCCCAGGTAATTCACAATGCAAAAATATGCCAACACTGGTATTTAGCTGGGGAGGGATGTTGTGGAAAATGCTTTCCCGTTTACATATTTACGATTGTAGGGTTAACAACCAACAACATCCTGGAAGCAGGTTGCTAACAAAAAAAAGAAACAAGAAGCAACATACAGTGATACCTCGTGTTACAAACGCCTTGTCATACAAACTTTTCGAGATATAAACCCGGGGTTTAAGATTTTTTTGCCTCTTCTTACAAACTATTTTCACCTTACAAACCCACCGCTGCCACTGGGATACCCTGCCTCCGGACTTCCATTGCCAGTGAAGCACCTATTTTTGCGCTGCTGGGATTCCCCTGAGGCTCCCCTCCATGGGAAACCCCACCTCCGGACTTCTGTGTTTTTGTGATGCTGCAGGGAAATCCCAGCAGGGCAAAAACGGGCACTTCGCTGGCAACGGAAGTCTGGAGATGGGGTTTCCCAGCGAAGGGAGCATCAGTGAAATCGCAGCATCGCAAAAACACAGAGGTCCGGAGGTGGGGTTTTGAGGACTTTGGTGTTTTTGCGATGCTGCGATTTCACTGATGCTCCCTTCGCTGGGAAACCCCACCTCTGGACTTCCGTTGCCAGCGAAGCACTCATTTTTGTGATGCTTGGATTACCCTGCTGAGATTCCCCTGCAGCATCGCAAAAACCTAGAAGTCTGGACGTGGGGTTTCCCAAGGAGGGGAGCCTCAGGAGAATCCCAGCAGCGCAAAAACGGGCGCTTCGGCTGGCAAAAGGGGTGAATTTTGGGCTTGCACGCATTAATCGCTTTTCCATTGATTCCTATGGGAAACATTGTTTCGTCTTACAAACTTTTCACCTTAAGAACCTCGTCCCGGAACCAATTAAGTTTGTAAGACAAGGTATCACTATACAGTACTCTGAAAAAGCCACCCCCACTGCGTTTTGCCTCAACCGAAGATCGCAACACACTTAAAAGCAGCCGCGCACCAGGCGTGTGCAAAATCCACTTACTAATCAGCTCTATTTTCCCGTTGTTCTTCACGTGATAGAAGGAGCAGGATATCCGGGGCACCTCCCCGTGTAACACGGCAAACTTGCTTCCGTTTGGCTCCCAAGCAAAGGCGATGATGCTCTCTGAAAGGCAGGGAGATTCAATCTGTCGGGACTACAGTAATTTTCTAAAATATCCAGTAGGCAACCCGGTCGTTGAAGGTGGAAAAGGCAAGACAGGTAGCCTGAGGCCGGAAGCATTGCACTCCAACGGCTCAGTTCAAAATTCTGTCCCAAGGGTTTCAAAATGAAGGCCTGGGGGTCGGACCTCAGTCTGCTGTATCTAACATACAACATGAGATAACCACCTCCCAAGGAAAAAAATCATTTGGAGGACAGCAAACAAGGCAGTCCTTTTACCTTTCATTTCCATCACGTCCACTGGAACCTGCTTTTCTCTCATGCGGAAGATTTCAAAGTTGGTCACTACACCCTGGGATGGAGGAAAGAAAGCATGACCGATCCGAAGTGGGACTTCGGCCAGAGGTTTATCCTCGCTGACCACACGCATCACAGTTTTAGCTAAAGGAGCACGATATGTAAATAAATAGGGCTCTTATACAGACAAAGCTGAACAAGATATTATATTTGAAAGAGGGCTTTCTATTGGATACCAGACACAGGCTCGTGCTGGCTGGGACTTGACATGCCCTACATGGCATTGGACCAGAGTACCTCCGGAACCGCCTGCTACCGCACGAATCCCAGCGACCGATAAGGTCCCACAGAGTTGGCCTTCTCCGGGTCCCGTCAACTAAACAATGTCGTTTGGCGGGTCCCAGGGGAAGAGCCTTCTCTGTGGTGGCCCCGGCCCTCTGGAACCAACTCCCCCCGGAGATTAGAACTGCCCCCACCCTCCCTGTCTTTCGTAAACTACTCAAGACTCACTTATACCGCCAGGCATGGGGGAGTTGAGACACCTTTCCCCCCAGGCTTTTTTATACTTTGTTTTATGTTTGGTATGAATGTGCTGTTTGGGTTTTTTTAAATAAGGATAGGGTTTTATATGTTTTTTAATATTAGATTTGTTCCACTGCTATATTGTTTTTATTACTGCTGTGAGCCACCCCGAGTCTTCGGAGAGGGGCGGCATACAAATCTAATTAATAATAATAATAATAATAATAATAATAATAATAATAATAATATAATAGGTGCTTGGGAAGTGCCCGACTGGTGATGAAATACGAAATCCAGCATAGTGATCTCGTTTGCTGTGTTGTACTGACATAATAATAATAATAATAATAATAATAATAATAATAATAATAATGGTAATGGTTAGAAACATAGAAACATAGAAAACTGACGGCAGAAAAAGTCCTCATGGTCCATCTAGTCTGCCCTTATACTATTTTCTGTATTTTATCTTAGGATGGATCCATGTTTATTCCAGGCATGTTTAAATTCAGTTACTGTGGATTTACCAACCACGTCTGCTGGAAGTTTGTTCCAAGGATCTACTACTCTTTCAGTAAAATTAGGGAATTAGGGATGTAACCTACGCTGGTTGCAAGAAAAGGATTGCTTAATACCAAGCAACAAAAATAGAAGGGTCACAGGCTGCATTTTGGGCCCTTGGCAACCAGCCTGCATTTACAGCTGTTTGCAACATCAGGTGAATGATTTGCACAGTGTCTTTTGTGGGATGGTGATGCTTCCCATTTCTCCCTTTGAGAACACGGTTTGCTAAATGATCAAGGAGACTTGTTTAACCACCATTACAAAAAGTGTTGTATGGGGAGGTTTGTCATGCGATGACCCACTCAATGACCAGCGTAGGCTACATCCCTAATTCCAGGCTCAATGAAAAACATAAGACTATCTATAATAACTAAGGGAGCCCTAGAGCAGTGTTTCCCAACCTTGGCAACTTGAAGATGTTTGGGCTTCAACTCCCAGAATTCCCCAGCCAGCAAATGCTGGCTGGGGAATTCTGGGAGTTGAAGCCCAAACATCTTCAAGTTGCCAAGGTTGGGAAACACTGCCCTAGAACACCTTGACAAGAAGCACATATTCTCCACCTGGCCAGTTTTAACGAGTCTGCGTGAGAAAAGCAAATACCTGGGTGCCCTTTGGGGTCCTGTCTACTTTCACGCAGAGGTAGTCCCCGTTCTTCTGCCAATGGAGTTTGCAGTCCACCACGTTGAACAGGTTTCGCACCCGGATCTCCTGCCGGGAGGGGAGCTGCATCAGGGTCACCCTCGCTGGGATGTCTTTGTCTTCAGGGACCCAAAAGGTAATGATGTTTCCTCCCGGGGACCAGGAGAAATCTCTGAGGGGACAGCAAGAAAGGAGCACCTCAAAGTGGAGAAGGCGTATTTCACAAACAGCCACCCAGCCCAAGCCGTGAAATCTCCTTTCTCAGTTTTTGGAAGAAGGGAGGAGATGATTTTTAGGGGACCTGCCGATTTCTTCGGACACCTTCATGAAAGCAGCACCAAGCAGATTCAAAAAGGGGAGCACTTACTTGATCCCTGTGATTTTCAAACTTTTCTTATCCAGCAGGCCCATGGACTAGAACGGCAAAAAAAGAGAAGACAACGTAACAATCCTGCAAATCACACCGAGATGATACTTAACACAGTGATTTTCAACCTTTTTTGAGCCGCGGCACATATTTTACATTTACGAAACCCTGGGGCACATTGAGCGAGGGGGGGGGGGGATAAAAAAAATTTGGACAAAAAAATTCTCTCTCTCTCTTCCTCCCCTTCGCTCTATTTCTTTCTCCCTCCCTCTTTCTCTCCCTTCCTCCCTCTTTCTTTCTCTTCCTTCCTTCCTCTTTTTTGCTCTCTGTCTCTCTCCCTCCATCCCTCTATGTCTTTCTCTCTCCCTCCCTCCTTCCCTCCCTCTTTCTCTTGTTCTCTTTCTCTCTCTCTCTTGCTTTCTTTCTCTCTCTCTTGTTCTTTCTCTCTTTCTCTCGTTATCTTTCTCTCTCTTGCTTTCTCTCTCTCTTGCTTTCTTTCTCTCTGAGCTTCGCGGCACACTGGTTGAAAAACACTGACTTAACAAATAGATGTTTCCCCACGAGGAAAGGATACTCTTAAGGTCCCAAAAAGATAGCTCTTCCCCCTAGGCCATTACAAGTTATGCATGGTATGTTTGTGTGTATGTTTGGCTTTATAATAGGGGTTTTTAGTTGCTTTTTATTATTGGATTGTACATGTTGTGTTTATTATTGTTGTTAGCCGCCCCAAGTATACGGAGAGGGGCGGCATACAAATCCAATAAATTATTATTATTATTATTTGCATCCCCGAGCCTAGGAATGCATCTATGAATTCATTTATATCTCCGAATATCTCCGGGACCGCCTTCTGCCACACGAATCCCAGCAACCGGTTAGGTCCCACAGAGTGGGCCTTCTCCGGGTCCCGTCGACTAAACAATGTTGTCTGGCGGGACCCCCAGGGGAAGAGCCTTCTCTGTGGTGGCTCCGACCCTCTGGAACCAGCTCCCCTCCAGAGATTAGGATTGCCCCCACCCTCCTTGCCATTCGGAAACTCCTTAAAACCCACCTCTGCCGTCAGGCATGGGGGAATTGAAACATCTCCCCCTTGCCCATGTAGTTTCTGTGTATGATTTGGTTGTGTGCTTGTTTTTTATATATTGGGGTTTCTTTTGGATTTTTTAACCTAAAACTGTAATTTAGATTGCTAAATATTAGATTTGTTACTATGTATTGTTTTTTACCATTGTTGTGAGCCGCCCCGAGTCTATGGAGAGGGGCGGCATATAAACCCAATAAATCTTCCAGAAATATTTTCTAATTTAGTTTCTTGTATTTTATTCATATTTTTAGTTAAGAAAAAAGTTTTGCTTTTATTTATCTTTAAACCTGCTACCTTTCCGTAGTGTTCAATAGTTTGCAATAACAAAGAAACTGTTGTTATCGGTTCTTCAATTATAAACATTAAATCATCTGCAAAAGCTTGAAGTTTATAAGTTTCGCCTCCTATCGTTAAACCTTTTATTTCAGAATCCGCTCTTATTTTAATTAATAAAGTTTCAAGTGTCATAATAAATAGCAATGGTGATATAGGACATCCTTGACGAACTCCCTTATTTATATCAAGTGTTTGTAATTGGTTATTATTTAATATTATCTTAGTCGTTTGTTTTGAATATATAGTATCTATTAAGTTAACAAATTTTGGGCCAAATCTCATTTTGTTTAGTTGCATTTTTATAAATGTCCAGTTGACGTTGTCAAAGGCCTTTTGAGCATCTAAAAACATTAAAGATGCTGTCTTATCTGAATGTTGTTCATAATATTCTAATGTATTTATTATAGTTCTAAGATTGTTTTTAATTTGTCGCCCTGGTAGAAATCCATTTTGGTCTTGGTGTATTATTCCATTTATAATTCTTTTAAGTCTATCTGCATAAATGGCAATAAATATTTTATAATCTACATTTAATAAAGATATGGGTCTATAATTTTTAATTTTTACTGGGTCAGTACCGGATTTGTGTATTAAAGTTGTCAACGATTCTGACCAAGATTTCGGAATTTTACCCTCAAGTCTACATAAATTAAAGGTTTCTAACATATGATTTCTTACTATTTCGTTTTCTATCTTATACCATTCTGCCGGTATAGCATCCGGACCAGTGGCTTTGTTGTTTTTCTGTTTTTTAATTATAGATAGGAGTTCTTCCATTGTTATTGGTCCATCCAACATAGTCTGTTGGTCTTCTGTTATTTGTGGTAATTTTGAAGCCTGTAAGTAATTAAAAACTTCATCTTCACTAACATTGTCTTTGGCATAAAGATCTTTATAAAAGTTATAGACAATATCTGCCTTTCCTTCTGTATCGTATTTTATTGTACCATCTTTATCTTCTAATTTTTTTATCAATTTGGATTGACTCTGCTTTCTAAGTTTATATGCTAACCATCTGCCTGGTTTATTTGCATGTTCAAAATAATGTTGTTTTGCTCTTTTAATTTTTTCAGTTATTTGATTTTGTTCTATAATTCTAATTTTATGTTTAATTACATTTATTTCTGTTTTAAAATCTCTGTTCTTGGTGTGTTGCTGCGATGCAAATTCCAGTTGTTTTAATTCATTTATTAATTGTAGATACTTTAATTTATTTTCCTTATTATATTTTGTTTTTTACCATTGTTGTGAGCCGCCCCGAGTCTATGGAGAGGGGCGGCATATAAACCCAATAAATCTAAATCTAATATACAAAAATAAATAAAACCATGATGTGAAAGATCCCAAAAGGGGAAACAGAAGGAGGGAGAAGAGCTAAGCATGTACCTTTTCTCGTTGTTTACATTTGCAACGAGTAACGTTTAGATTAAAGCATGATCAGACTTACAGGCGTTTCGTAGATGCTAAGGGTGTCGGATGTCATCCGGGCAAAGAATTTGCCATCGTGACTCCACCTGAGCAAGCAAAATTTCAAAGGTTTAGAGGGTGTATGTGTGCGCGCGCATGTCATATTTTCCAGTAGTCAAAAGTGTACCCCAATTTGTTTTTAGTCCTCTACAAACATACTTAAATATGGGCCAGTGGGCAGAGCTCTCGCAGTGGAATCCTCGTTTCTTCTGTCCAGTTAGGATATCCCAAATGATGATGGCTTGAGGGTCATCTTGGGTGTCCATAAGGGGGCTGAACGTTACCAGGTACCTTCACAAAGACAACAGAATTGATTGCAGGAATACAAACGCTGTGATCCATTTAAGATTGATTTTAGTAAGCAAGGTGGCTTCAAACAGCCAACAGTCGGCATCAAAGCGAAGTTTTGCCTTCGTTCACATACACGAAGGTGATATGGCAGCAGTTAAGAATCTTAACATTGTGCAGACAGGAGTGATTCCCAAGCAATCACGCTAGAGACGCCTCTGGGACCGATACAGGTAGTCCTCGACTTGCCACCAGTTCACTTAGTGACTTTTTTTTCAAAGTTACAACAGCACTGGAAAAAAGCGACTTATTTACGACTGTTTCTAGCATGATTTACATTCAGATGCTTGACAACCGATTCACATGTATGACAGTTGTAGCGTGCCGTGACCATGTGATCCCTTTTTGTGACCTTCTAACACGCAAAGCCAATGGGGGAAATCAGATTCCCTTAACAGCTGCGGGACTAATTTAACAGCTGCAGCGATTCGCTTAACAAATGTGGCAAAAAAAGTTACGAAATGGGGTAAGACTCACTTAATGAATTTCTCACTTAACAACATAAACTTTGGGCTCAGCTGAGGTCATTAAATTCAGGACTACTTGTACATTTCCACCACCAGGTTATAATAACCACAGTTAGATCATTAAGGCAAGAGACCCAAGAAACTGGGAATGTGGAGATTTCCATACAGAGAACCCAAAGCAGTGATGGTGAACCTATGGTACAGGTGGCATGCGGAGCCATATCTGCTAGCACACAAGCCATTGCCCTAGCTCAGCTCCAATGTGTATGTGCATACTGGGCAGTCGATTTTTGGCTCATACAGAGCCTAGGGGAGGGCGTTTTCAGCTTACAGAGGGTCTCCAGAGGAATGACGGGGTGCATTTTTGCCCTCTCCAGGCTCCAGGAAAGCCCCTAGAGACTAGAGAGGACAAAAAACAGGCCTACTGGGCCCACAAGAAGTTGGGAAATGGGTCATTCTGGCCTCTGGGGGGAGAGGCGGAGGCCATTCTCACCCTCCCCAGGCACTGAATTCTAAGTGTGAGCACTCGTGCACGCGACGATAGGAAATCGTCCCATAGGAACCCATAGGAAAAAAGATTTGCCACCACTGACCTAAAGCAGCCATTACGTACTCCTGTAGTTTGCAATTCAGCGACACCCTATCAAGGAGAGCGAGGCTGCCAGGTCTTTTGAAGCGCAAAATTCCCAAGAATACCTTTCGCAAGGTGAGAAGTCAATGAGCTGCACTCCCTGGTGGCTGAACCTCTGGATCTGCTTGAATTTCTCGCCACCCCACAGGGCAATGCCCCTCTGATGGAAGGTAGCCAGGTAAGTCCCTCTTGGAGACCAGCGCACGTAGGTTTCCGTCCATCGCTGCGGGAGGAGAAACCTACATTAATCGGGTCAAGCTACATTTGAATACCAAAGTTATATGAACATTTTACTTCTGAAAGTTTGCATGGATTTTTTAAAAAAAGAAGTATTTTAATGGGGAAGGTGCACCAAACTGCAGCTGATTGTTCACTGGAACTCCCCTCGTCACAGTTGGCATATTAATTATGTAAATAACCTGATAATTTAGTAGAAAAAAAATCAGATATCAAATGCAAAACAAAAACGATCTATTTTGGCCAAGTATAAAACCCCTTACATCTTGTAATAAAGAGCATCTGAATAATGTTGGACAATTTTTGCACTTTGTTTTTCGACAAAGATGTTGAAATGTGAATCTCACAATCAGAGACAAATTTTCACTGGCAAAAGCGATTTAGGACTGGTGAAATTTATGGCTCAGTTCCATAGCTATTAGGCTCATAAAATCTTTTTCTGTGCATTGACTAATGTAAGCATTTAATTTCATTACAGATTTGGAATTGCTTCTTACAGCTGCCAGCGCACGAAACGTTATCAAGAGAAACTTGCCCCAAACACTCACAGCTCTCTCCTCAATTGTAACAGGATCTTTAGCATCGTTCCAGTATATAGAGGTTCGATCTCCAGATTCAAAAATTACACTATACTGATCTCTACAATCTGGGTCCTCCAACCAGTAACGCAAATTCCCCTAGGAAATAAATCAAAAGGGAAAAAAAAGATGAAGAAAGAGGTTGCAAAAAAAAAACAGAGAACGATCATTCTATTGCAAAAGAAAAATAAAAACACCTGTCAGATTGGAAACCATGTCTCCATGATAGAAATATGACTTTTGTTGTAGCAAACCATGTACACTCTTTCCATGAAGCAAAGTGAATTTAAACTGTGGAGTTGATGTTTTCCTTTGGACTCCAACAGTTCAGACAATTTCTGCAATACTCCAGCAAACGGCATGTAAATCAGTTCTCTCACTCAAGACACCTTGCAGGATTTTTTAAAAAAAAAACATTTTCAGGAGTTTCAGTGTTATGCGTATGAATTATTGAGCTCACAGCTCTTGCTGAAAACTCATTTTCTAAAAAACTGAGACAGGCATCCTGGGAATCATCAGAGTTTGCTGGCTGGGGAATTCTGGGAGTTGGAAGTCCAGATCTCTTCAAGTTGCCAAGGTTGGGAAACACTGCATTAGAGAACAGTGTAATCTTGATTAGGGCAAGTCTGTTTCTCCTGATCAGCTAGGAAGGTTGTATCCTGAGGAACCCAGGGGAAGAGCCTTCTCTGTGGCGGCCCCGACTCTCTGGAACCAGCTCCCCCCAGAGATTAGAACTGCCCCTACCCTCCTTGCCTTTTGTAAACTCCTCAAAACCCACCTTTGTCGTCAGGCATGGGGGAATTGAGACATCTCCCCCTGGCCTATATAATTTATGTATGGTATGTCTGCTTAAAAATGGGTTTTTTTAAACTATTTTAAATTTTAAATTGTATATTATTAGATTTGTTATGAATTGTTTTATTGTGCTGTGAGCCGCCCCGAGTCCACGGAAAGGGGCGGCATACAAATCTAATAAATAAACAAACAAACAAACAAACACCTGCAGCGATCTCTACATGCCATTTGGTCTTCTGAATACTTACCAGATCTTTAAATGGCTGTTTCTCTGGAATTTCCCACTCGTCGCTGATTGTCATGTACCTGAAAGAGCAATAAAATTAGTCACGTATACATATGGGTAGGCATTTTTGAGGACGTTGTGGGGATAAAACTTTACTCACTTGTCAAAGTCAGTGAAAAGATTGACCCTGAAAGTGTGCTGCTTGTCCAACTTGTAACCATCTGTGTTTTTGACAGCATCCAGAGCATGAGTGGGAGACATGTATTCCAGGAAGATATACCTGCAGCAAAAGAAAACCAGTTCATTTACATTCCACCTTTCACTCAGAAGTGAGATGCAGCATAGAAATTATCTTATTTTTCGCTCCACAGCAACCACTCTCATTATCTACCAGAGTTTATAAAACACACCTTTTTCCTCCCTAAAAGAGGCTAATAATTTGGGTGCGGCTTATACTCTGAACGTAGCCTTTTTCCCCCTTCAGCCCTAACTAGCTGCTAACGATCTTCCCAGCTTTCCTTGCAGGCTCTTTCATTGTTACTCTCTGTAAAGAATGTTTTCCAAGCCCTAAGTCTTTGCAGGGGTTTTTCCCATTCTCTCTCTCTCTCTCTCTATTTATTTATTAGATTTGTATGCCGCCCCTCTCCGTATTTGCTGCAAATGTTTCTTTCCAGGTGCTAACAATGTTCCCAGCTCTTACCAGCTTGCAAGCTCTTTCATTGTTAGTCTGTGAGGAATGCTTTCCAAACGCTATCTTTATAGTTTTTTTTTTTAAAAAAAATTGGTCTAACTTGCTCCAAATGTTTCTTTCCAGCCTTAACCAGGTGCTAACGATGTTCCTAGCTTTTGGCTTGCAAACTCTTTCATTGTTACTCTCTCTGAATAAAGTTTTTTTAAACAGGGGATAAAATAATGTACTGAAGCTGACCAGACTAAGGACACTAGCCAGATGAATACCTGGTATGCAGATTCTTTTTCCCTATTTTCCTCCCCAAAAACCAAGGTGTGTCTTATAGAAACATAGAAGACTGACGGCAGAAAAAGACCTCATGGTCCATTTAGTCTGCCTTTATACTATTTCCTGTATTTTATCTTACAATGGATATATGTTTATCCCAGGCATGTTTAAATTCAGTTACTGTGGATTTACTGTGGATTTTACTCCGAAAAATATGGGTAAACTTTTAAAGAGACCTTGTTCATTGTGGGAGAAGCTCCCACGAACACAGCAAGTAACCAGCTTTCCTATCCTTTCCTTTTTTTCTTCCTAACATGTCTTGTGTGTTACCCAGTGTGCTTTCATTCCCATCAATCTTTTACAAAAGAAAAGTTGCCCAAGACTTTGCTTGGTTACTGCCGGGGAGCATCGTAAAGTGTTTTATATAAGAAAACTTTAGCAAGGTGCCTTCGAAGCAGGATAATGCGGTGATCAGCTTGGAGGAATGTGTTGGAGATGTGCACATGCCCCAGCTATTCTTCTGGCTTGCTGGATGGGCTGGAAGATTATGCTCCCTTGATGGAGAGACTTGGCTACAAAAACAAACAAAGATATGGAAAAAACCCCATCACCAGCACTCACCCTTTAGTCTGGCCATCAGCTTCTGGGTAATATTCATTGGTTATCTTCCCAAACTTTGAGAAAAACTTATGGATAACATTCTTCAGTTTCTCAAGACGGTCTGGCCCAACCTGGGGGACATTGTCCACCACAATCACAGAATCAATTCCATCTGCTTCCTGAGGGAGCTCTTGCAGAATATCCCCCAGTAATTCTGTGGACAGTGAAATAGAGAGAGACCAGTGAGAAAAGTCCGGTGAAGGACAGAGTCAATGGCTGCATTCCTAAAACAAAGCCAATAATCTACATTAGGTTTGTTAAGTGTCCTGAAAACGTGCAGAAAGGACTGAAGAAAAGCCCAGGTTGGAATCATTGGGTGGAAAGGGACTTTCTTGTTAAGCAGTTTTGAGTAATGAAGGAGAAAGTTTGGGAAGCAATGCTTTGGAGGGCTTGTATGCTTTGACTCTTACCAAAAGGCCATTGATAACTGCTTTGAGATGAACTCTGAACAAATTATCTCAGCTTGTTTCCTCCCTCAGTCATCTGCATTATTTTATTTCATTTCATTCTATTGGATTTGTATGCCGCCCCTCTCCGTAGACTCGGGGCGGCTAACAACAGTGGTAAAAACAACATACGACAATCCAATACTAAAACAGCTAAAAACCCTTATTTTAAAACCAATCATACATACAAACGTACCATGCATAAATTGTAGAGGCCTAGGGGGAAAGAATATCTTAATTCCCCCATGCCTGACGACAGAGGTGGGTTTTAAGAAGCTTACGAAAGGCGAGGAGTGTGGGGGCTATTCTAATCTCTGGGGGGAGTTGGTTCCAGAGGGCCGGGGCCGCCAGAGAAGGCTCTTCCCTTGGGTCCCGCCAAACAACATTGTTTAGTTAACTGGACCTGGAGAAGGCCCACTCTGTGGGACCTAACTGGTCGCTGGGATTCGTGCGGCAGAAGGCAGTCCCTGAGATAGTCTGGTCCGGTGCCATGAGGGGCTTTATAGGTCATAACCAACACTTTGAATTGTGACCGGAAACTGATCGGCAACCAGTGCAGACTGCGGAGTGTTGGTGTAACATGGGCATATTTAGGAAAGCCCATGATTGCTCTCGCAGCTGCACGATCTGAAGTTTTTCAATGTTCTAAACCTGAAGAGCTGCAACACTCCCAAACTGTCATTGAGGTATCTATGTGGAATGCTTTGAACACTACAGCATAAGTGTAATCTATGAGAAATACTCTGTTGAAATATTCTAGTCATAGCAAGTTATCTTGGCTTTTAAAAGTGCACTTTAATCTATATGTACCACAGCATATGATCACACATATATCCCACCCTTCTCTTTTAAAGCCAGCTGAATCCTTCAGTCTTTTGTACTACAACAAGGTCTTAATTTATCAGCCACGCACAAATGTGGGTACTGAACATCCTAACAGTAAACACAAATTGGACAAAATGTTCAACTGCCTATTAGGGCATGTCACCCGATTTATTCACATAGTTATTCCAGATTGCTATTCAACTCAGGACAGTCAGAAATAGAAGCTTCTACTGTCCCAAGTAATCTTGGCTGATTAACTGGGATCACTTTGTTCTGCTCTGTGGTTAAAATAACTCATCATAAAGCATCAGATTCTAATCTGGGATACCTGGAGCCAAACCCAGCACATCTACAGTTGTGGGTCCCTAATGCAGGACACAGAAGCGCTCGACAACTGTGGAAGGGCTTCTCATCCAACAGATTTGCCTAAACTGACCCCAGAAAACACAACAGATCTGAACGCCACAGCTCTGGTTCTCTTCTAACTCAACCTACAGGTTAGGTAACTATCACAACCTTCGTGCTAGCAGGTTTCTAAGAAAAACCTCAAGGGTTTTTTGTATGAATACATTTAATAATGCTAGGATTTTTTTAAAAAAATTGAGGCTTAATTCAACGTTCTCAAAGATAACAACTGGCATAGCTGCTGTTTGACACAGTTTTCCTTTTATACTGATAAGGAAAACCAAGACTGCTTGAAACTGACAGCAGCTCTTTACCCACATTCAGTCAATATTGTACAAATATTACAAATACAGTCCATGCACACACACACACAACCACTTCCCTATTTCTTCAACTGTGCTCACCCACCAAAAGGCTGGACAAGAAGCAACGGATGGGAACTAATCAAGGAGAGAAGCAACCTGGAACTAAGGAGAAATGTCCTGACAGCAAGAGCAATTAATCAATGGAACCGAAATTGTGGTACTCCATCAATGGAGGCTTTCCAGAAGAGATTGGACAGCCATTTGTTTGGGATGGTCTAGGCCCGGCTTTCCTGCCTGGGGTTGGATTAGAAGATCACCAGGGTCCCTTCTAGCACTGCTATTCTATGATGTGTATGTATCCCATCAAGACTCCTCCCAAAATAGTATAAGGTATCCTGCTTGACCAGAGGGTTGGACTAGAAGACCTTCAAAGTCCCTTTTGCTAAAGTACTCCATGTGACTTTCACAGCATTTTTAAAAATTACTTGGGGTTCCTGGAGAGCAAGAATGACTGGTCAGAAACAGGAATACGCTACCTCAACCCCAAAGACATCTGTCATTCCCACCTCATCCAAGACCCTCCCCACACCATGGGAACACCCAACCATGCCTTCCTTGCCAGCTGGGAACCCTGGGACTTGTAGTCCAGCCCGGCTGGGAAAAGCAAAGTGCAAAGAACTCATTTGCCTCTTCCTGACACCCTCAGTCCCAGGTAGGTGTGTGCTTGGGGTTGGACTAGAAGACCTCCAGGGCCCTTCTAACTCTTATTCCACTGTTATTCTGTCTATACCACAAAACGGTATCAACCCTCCTGCTCCAGCAGGGAATTGGACTAGAAGACTTCAAAGGTCCCTTTCAACCCCGTTATATTCTGTTCAACCACCCCATGTGGACTTTTTAATCAAGGTTGGTTTAGGGCTTTTTTTTGTTTGCTTTGGGGTTCCTGGAGGGTAAGAACGATCTCCAGGAAGCAGGTAGGAAACCAGGGGGTTTGGGTTCCCCCAACCCAAAGACACTCCCACCTCACCGAAGACCCTCAGTGACACAGTGGTTAGAGTGCAGTGCTGCAGGCTACTTCTGCTGATCACAGGCTGCCAGCAGTTTGTCAGATCGAATCTCAGTAGGCTCAAGGTTGACTCAGCCATCCTTCCAAGGTCGGTAAAATGGAGACCCAGATTAATAATACTACTAATAATATTAATAATACTAATACTAATAGCAACGCCTTGGAGATCTTCTAGTCCAACCCCCTGCTTAGGCAGGAAACCCTACACTATTTCAGAAAAACAGTTGTTCAACATTTTTTAAGTACTCCATGTGAGAGGGGCGGCATACAAATCTAATAAAATCTAATAAATTATTATTATTAAAAATTTCTAGTGTTGGAGTATTCACAAGTTCTGGAGGCAAGCTGTTCCACTGATTAATTGTTCTGTCAGGAAATTTTTCTTTAGTTCTAAGTTACTTCTCTCCTTAGTTTTCACCCATTGTTTCTTGTCCTACCCTCGGGTGCTTTGGAGAATAACTTGACTCCTTCTTTGTGGCAACCCCTGAGACTTTGGAAGGCTGCTATCCTGTCTCCCCTGGTCCTTCTTTTCATAACTAGACATACTCAGTTCCTGCAACTGTTCTTCATATGTTTTCGCCTCCAGTGCCCAGATTGTTGGGGGCAATATGCTTACTCTCTGTAAATCAGCACTGTGAAGCGGTATATAAGTCTCAAATCGTATCGAATGATATGTATACATTTTGATTGGGTTGCTGAACTGTGGGTTTTAACCAGGGTTATTGTTTTCACTTGTACTTCTTTTTATTGTTAAATGTACGTTTTTATATTGTCTGTAAGCCACCCTGAGTCCTTTGGGATTGGGCGGCATAGAAGTTGAATGAATGAATGAAAAAAATAAATAAATGATAAATACTATTGCTACTCTCTTCTCCTGTCCAGCTGGGAACCCTGGGACCTGTAGTCCAGCCCTTGACGGGTGCAATGGGACAACACACACACCCACACCAGCCCCAGATGTGTGTATGTGTGTGTGAACCAGCTTGCTTTGGGTCACACTTCCAGAACAGCCGTGCAGGCCAGGTGAACATCTGGAGGGCAGGAAGGTGTCCTTTCTCTCTCCCATTTACACCCCCCTCTCTCGCGCCCCCTCCCAACAAAGACTCCCCCTCCTTTTCGGGGTGGGTGGTGAGTGGGCCGCCTTCCTCCCTCCCGCGCAGCACCTTCGTCGTCGACGTCGTCCACGAAGTCCTCGGGGTCGCTGAAGGAGGGCTCGTCCTCATCTTGGCACGGAGGAGGCCGGAGAAGCGGGACCGGAGGAGACGAGGGCTGCGGCTGCTCCTGCTCGGATCCTTCCTCTCCTCCTTCCTCCCCTTCTTTTTCTTCCTCCTTCTCTTCTTTCTCTTCCTTTTTCTCCTCCTCCTCTTCCTCCTCCTCCTTCTCGTCTTCCTTCTCTTCCCTCGGCTCCTCGCAGGCGTCGGCGGCGACTACTACCGGCGACTGTTCCCCGGCGGGCGTCGGCGGCTCCTCCTCGTTCACGGCCGGCGGAGTCGGCGGCGGTTCCTGAGGGGGCTGCTCGGGCTGCTCTCCGGCTTCTTCGTCCCCGCTGCTGCTTTTTACCTCCTCTTCCTCCGCCTCCTCTTTTTTCTCCTCAGCAGCCTCGTCGGCCTCGACTTTCCCAGCCGGTTGGGGCTCCGGCGGAGCGTCCCGCCCCTCAGGCGACTCCGCCGGCGGCCGCTCGGCCTCCGAGTCGCTGCTGGTACCGCTGGTGCTGCTCCCTCCGCCGCCTCCTCCGGACCGCTCCGCGTCGGAGGGGGAGGCCGCGGCCGCCGCTTCTAGGCTCTCCTCGGTCTCCTGCATGGGAAACTCGGGGGAGGCTGCGCGGCCTTCCCGCTCGCCTCACGCGCACGCCGCTGTGGAGAGAGAGGCCTCAGTCGGGAAAAGGAAAGGGCGCAGGCGCGCACGCACGCGCACAGGCGGGGGAGGCGCCCCTTCAGCCATGTGCGCGAGAGCGGCTTCTCGCGAGATCGGGGGAGACCATTCCTCGGGGAGAAAAAGCGCGGCCTTTCAAAGAAAAATTTACTCGGCCTTAGTGAAGGTGAACTTAGTCCCTCGAGTCGTTTTTCCCTCCTTTTCCCGTGCTTTCCCCCCACCATTACTTTCTTTGCGAATAGTTATTTTGGGAATGATACACAATCCTCCCCACCCCTTCTGGATTCCTCGCGGTGAGACAGTCCAAGATGGCGACCGATTTGAAAAGCGCCCTGAGGTGAGGCTTGCATCCGGCAGATGACAGGGGTGGTCTTGGCAGGGCACTGTGGATAAAAACTATTGCTTTACGCTTATGTCGTTGAACGGAGTAGGGAATCCTTTATTTAGGAAGGCGGTTTATGAAAAAAAGAAAAATACAGTAGCGCTGAACAAGGAATGCTTTACCATAGTTACATATCATCACCCTTTCAAGGGTCCACAATGGTATCGTCTAGGAATTTGACGTATCGGGACTATGGACCATACCAAGTGTATCGTAGGGGAGCTTTTAGCTAATTATTGGCACATATCCCCAAATCCCTAAGATAAGCAATGCCTGGAGTATGTACTCCCTTTTACAAATTGAATAGTATATACAATCCTATATTGTGATGGGCGTTTTTCTCGATGCTTCATTTAAGAAAAAAAAATCCCTTGGAATGGTATCGGCCAGACTCCGCCACATCAGCTGTTTCTTGCTCACGTGATCTTTCTCTTAAAGAAACAGGATACTTAACACAAAAAGTACTGTGAGCCATTAGGTCCTATGCAGGAAAGGTATATTAACCTTTAATTAAGAGTTGTAATTATTTTATATACCGGTGCTCTATTCTTTTCTGCATTAACTGGCATTTATTTTTGTTGAAAATCCACTTAGGACTAACCATGCATATATCCCTAACTAGGTTGCCTCCAATTGCACAAGAATAATATTTTTTTTTGCAACTTTTGCAATTTCCAATATGACATTTTGGCTGGGAATTAGGGCATTCAGTGTCTCAAATATCTGGAAATCAGATGCTTGGGGCTGGAGAAGGCTGGCTTCTGCCATTAAGGTATTCTGTTGCCTTGCCAGGTTTCTCCTTATACAAGCGATGCAGCAAAACAAAAATCATGGATAATTTTATAAGCACTTTAATTCTGATTATCCCCCCCTCGAATATGACAGACAAAATTTTATGTTTATAATACAGTCACAGTTAAGTTCAAATCCATTGGCTCTTTGCTAAACTGATAAGAGGGACATTGACCCACGGGAAGGGAAAACTCCTACGACAAAAAGCAAAGTAAAACTGTTAAAATACCACTGTTGGAAAATGAATATTAATATCAATGTACCAACAAAGTGGCTTTCAAATAACAGTTTTTGAATCAGATCAACATGACACTGTACTTATTAATCTTCCAGAATCACACTATAATGGTTGAACAATATAGTACAACATACTGATCAAGAAAAAGTTTTGACTTTTTTTGGTAAGCTGCTTTTTCTTTAGCCAGATCAAAAGAGTTTAATGCAAAGTTCTTAAATAGAAAGTGGTATCTGAAGCAGAGCAACTACTTCTCTAATACTGGTAGCTTAGTTTCTACCATTTAGCATCAACCTTATTAACTGTCAAGAATCCCTTTTCTCCTATTTATGCAAAATGGGCTGTGATTAATATATATAGATGTGTGTATATATACATTTATACTTTGCTTTCCTCAAAATAAGACTGATAATAAGCCCAATTGGGTTTTGAGTGCATGGCAATAAGGCCAAGCACTTATTTCAGGGTTCAAAAAAAATAAAATAAGACAGAGTCGTATTTTTCAGGGAAACACGGTATGTGCACATATGTGCTTTATATGTGAGCTTATGCACTGAAGAAAAAATATTTATGTGCCCAATCACACTTAGCCAATTCTCCCTTCCCTTTCTCTGTGTCCCTTCCTTTCCCAGCATATGTATATGTGTGTATGTACTGTATGTGTGTAGATATATGTAGATATACATATATGATAAATTTCTGGCGACGTTTTCCAAATCCTACACGGGAAGAAACCCGAATATACCAAGACCATCATACCTGTACCCGTGAAAATCTATGAAAACATATACATATATATACATATTTGGGGGAAAGATCAAAAGCAACATGAGAAAATATTATTTTACTGAAAGAGTAGTAGATCCTTGGAACAAACTTCCAGCAGACGTGGTTGGTAAATCCACAGTAACTGAATTTAAACATGCCTGGGATAAACATACGTATATCCATCCTAAGATAAAATACAGGAAATAGTATAAGGGCAGACTAGATGAATCATGAGGTCTTTTTCTGCCGTCAGTCTTCTATGTTTCTATGATATATAGATATGGGCATCAGAACTTCATTTTTAAGATGTGCAGTGTCAACACAGTATAAGTGACAATGAAGATTATTTTATCTACTTTTCTTATGGTGTTTTAGATTCCAGCAGTCTTTCTCAACCTTGGCAACTTTGGGGTGGCCTTCAATTGGTGTTGGCTGGGGAATTCTGGGGGTTGAAGTCCACCCCTCTTAATAGAATAGAATAAAATTCTTCATTGGCCAGGTATGATTGGAAACCCAAGGAATTTGCCTTTGGTGCAGATGTTCTCAGTGTACATAAAATATAGATTTGTCAAGAATCATGAGGTACAACACTTAATGATTGTCATAGAATAGAACAGAACAGAATAGAATTCTTTATTGGCCATGTGTGATTGGACACACAAGGAATTTGTCTTGGTGCAGAGGATCTCAGTGTACATAAAAGAAACAGCATACAACACTTAATGATTGTCATAGTGGTCAAATAAGCAATGAAGAACAATCAATATTAATAAAAATCTTAAGGATACAAGCAACAAGTTACTGTCATGTGGGAGGAAATGGGTGATAGGAATGATGAGAAAAAACTAGTAGTAACAGTAGTGCAGACTTAGTGAAGAGTTTGACAGGATTGAGGGAATTATTTGTTTAGCAGAGTGATGACGTTTGGGAAAAAACTGTTATGTCTAGTTGTCTTGGTGTGCAGTGCTCTGTGGTGTCGTTTTGAGGGTAGGAATTGAAACAGTTTGTGTCCAGGATGCGAGGGGTCAGTAAATATTTTCCCAGCCCTCTTTTTGACTCGTGCAGTATACAAGTCCTCATTGGAAGGCAGGTTGGCAGCAATTGTTTTTTCTGCAGTTTTAATTATCAGTTGAAGTTTGTGTCTTCAAAAGTGATTTTAAAACACCCTCTGTGTCTTTAAAAGCCGCTGATGATACAGCATGCCAAGTCCACCCATCACCTCCAGAAAGGGTGTGTCCCTTTTAGGTACAGCTAAGGAAGAGTCTACCCCAGGCTCTTTCTTTTTCTTTTTTGCACAATCAACTGTGCAACCCTGGCTGGCAGTTGCCCCCATCTGGGCGTTCCAGGCAGCGCTCCCCCCTCCCTCCCCCCCATTGACGCACATCTGCTAAGTCAGAGCCTTCCGCTCCAATCCGGCCTTGCCAATTGCAACTGGGGTTTGGGGTGCCCACGCTTGCACCAGCCGAAAGGTGTTGGAAAGGGGGGGGGGGGAGGAGGAGGAAATCGCCTTATCGTTCAACCCAGCCTCGTGCAAACCTGCTCCTCCTTCCTACCCCCCCCCCCCCCTTCAGCCCCGCGGGACTTCCTTGCGGGGAGTTTTTGCAAAGTCTGCGCAGCCTTGCAAAGCGCCTCGGGTTTGTACGTCTCCTCGCGGGCGCTTAGCCCGAGAAAAAAAAAAGGGGGGGTGTCTCTTACTACTACCACCCTCCTTCCAGCCCGTTGAAGAAGCCCCTTCCCCGCTTCCAAGGCCCAGCCGAGCCGTTGCAGCAAGGCGGCGGGGGCGCAAAGCCGCGCGCAAAAAAAGCGATCCCGCAGCAGCACGTGTCGGCCCGCCTCGGAAGCGCCTCCCCGGCCCGGCCCACCAGCCCCCTGGCCGGAGAGCCCGGAGGAGGGACGCTCCCCCGGAGGCTCACATGACCGAGGCCAGCGATGGACCGAGAAGAAGGGCCCGAAGCGAGCCCGGGAGGAGCCGCCGGTAAGCAGCCTCGCCAGAAGGCGCACGGCGCGCGCTCTTCCCTTTTGCGCGCCCCCCTGCAGCCTCCGCCTCGGCCAGCTGCGCCTGTCTGTCTCTCTTTCCAAAGCCCCGGCCTCTCCTTAGTCGACCCCCGGGGCTGGGGACGATGGGCGAGACGATCCTCAGCCTTGGAGACCCCGACGCGCCCCGGCCGGGTTTTGGGCACCTGGAGCGCATGGACAGCTCCCGGATTCCCATCCTCGGGGTCTCTTCTTCCCATCTGGAGGAGCCTCGGCGGCGCAGCCGGAGGGCGAAGGAGCTCGGCCCGGCCGCGCGGGTTCGGGTGGGGCTTTAACGCCTCCCCCCCCCAAAAATTCTTCTCCTTGCGCAGCAGTTCGGGTTTCGTAAGCGCTGCGCCTAACCTTGGGAAGGCGGCTCAGGGAAAGCGAAGGCGTGGAAGGGCGGAATCGAGGCAGCTGTGCGGGATGGGAGGTGTAGTCATCGCCTGGTTGGAGGGCTCCGAGGCAGGAAGACCTCTACGGGGCTCTCCCTCCCTATAATTTCAGATTTTGAAAAGGAGGGCCTCTGCGCTCCCCCCCATTCTTTTTAAAGGAGGTTGTTTTTATCCTACCTACCTACCTACCTACCTACCTACCTATCTATCTATCTACTTATTATTATCTACCTTTCTGTCATCTACCTATTTATCATCTATCTACCTATTTATCTATCTATCTAATCTAATCTAATCTAGTCTACCTACCTATTGTATTCCTATGGGGCCTAATTCCCGAAGGACTCTGGGTGGCTTATAACAAGATATAAAATACATTTAAAAACATCATTAAAAAATTAAGCAAAATGTTTTGAGTGTAGGAGTTGAAACAGTTTATGTCCAGGATCCGAAGGATCAGTCAATATTTTCCCCGCCCTCTTTTTGACTCGTGCAGTCTACAGGTCCTCAATGGAAGGCAGGTTGGCAGTAATTGTTTTTTCTGCAGTTCTGATTCTCCTCTGAAGTCTTTGTCAGTCTTGCTGGGTTGCAGAACCAAACCAGACCGTTATAGAGGTGCAGTTGACAAACTCAATGATTCCTTTGTAGACGGTGCCAAAGTTCCGAGAAGCCTGGATTAGAGGTTGGGCTGAAATGATTTGCCTTTGGAAGCAGCTCAGCAAGATCTGCTTGACCATTAATGTCAACTTGCCATTTATGTCAACTGACCTATCCTCATGGTTAATTCTGCTGCCTTCTTGACATGTGGTTGAGCCGAGCTGTTTATGTGGATCATGAGTTGCCTATCATGACTTTGCACAACTGTTGTGACAGCCCCATGTGCTGTGTAGGAGGGTATGGCCGCATCTAGATAAGGCCAAACTTTGTGGCTTGGAAACTGCTTGGTGGTTTTTCATGCTGCGTTAGCCCAACCGAAGGTGCTTTATCCCCATGTCCAGTCAACGATGTGCCGGTGCCTGGAGGCTGTTGGGGTCTGGATGGGTGTCAACAGACTCAAACTCAACCCGGATAAGACGGAGTGGCTGTGGGTCCTGCCTCCCAGGGACAATTCCATCTGTCCGTCCATAACCCTGGGGGGGGGGATCACTGACCCCTTCAGAGAGGGTCCGCAACTTGGGCGTCCTCCTCGATCCACAGCTCACATTAGAGAAACATCTTTCAGCTGTGGCGAGGGGGGCGTTTGCCCAGATTCGCCTGGTGCACCAGTTGCGGCCCTATCTGGACCGGGACTCACTGCTCACAGTCACTCATGCCCTCACGATTGTTTATATTTTTTGTTGTGAGCCGCCCCGAGTTCGCGGAGAGGGGCGGCATACAAATCTAAATAATAAATAAATAATAAATAATAAAATCACCTCGAGGCTTGACTACTGTAACGCTCTCTACATGGGGCTACCTTTGAAAAGTGTTCGAAAATTTCAGATCGTGCAGAATGCAGCTGCGATAGCAATCATGGGCTTCCCAAGGTATGCCCATGTTACATCAACACTCCGCAGTCTGCATTGGTTGCCGATCAGTTTCCGGTCACAATTCAAAGTGTTGGTTATGACCTTTAAAGCCCTTCATGGCACTGGACCAGAATATCTCCGAGACCACCTTCTGCCGCACGAATCCCAGCGACCGGTTAGGTCCCACAGAGTTGGCCTTCTCCGGGTCCCGTCGACTAAACAATGTCGTTTGGCGGGACCCAGGAGAAGAGCCTTCTCTGTGGCGGCCCCGACCCTTTGGAATCAGCTTCCCCTGGAGATTAGAACTGCCCCCACCCTCCTTGCCTTTCGTAAAGTTCTTAAAACCCATCTCTGCCGTCAGGCATGGGGGAACTGAGACATCTCCCCTGGGCCTATACAGTTTATACATGGTATGTTTGTGTGTGTGTTTGCTTTTAATAATGGGGTTTTAGCGGTTTTTAAATTATTAGATTTGTTCTTACATTGTTCTTTTTATTGTTGTGAGCCGCCCCGAGTCTACGGAGAGGGGCGGCATACGAATCTAATAAATAAATAAATAAATAAATCCTCAATAAACTAGCATTAACCCAAAGATGGCTTGATAGGGCGTGAATCCAACCCAACTTTTAACGCGCTTGCCTGTGTTAAGTTGCCTGGTTGTCATTTTCTGGCTTTTTTTTTTTTTTTTTTTTGGTGCTGGCTGGTAAAAGCCTGGATTTGATTTTGTCTTATGCCGATTGGCTCACTTACGCGGTCATCTTTTTAAACATTTTCTATGGAATGAACTCAAGTGTCGTATTTCCCAACTTCCCCTTGTGCTGCGTGGATTGGATGGAGTTTTCTAAGCAGGAACTGGATGAGATCAAAGGAAATAAGATGCACTCTGTAAACTTTGGACTTTCTGGCTTTTAACATGAGAAAGTGTCTGATGCATCATATTTCTCCCCCCCTCCCCCACAACACACACCTCCGTCATCCCCTCCCCCAGACTGGATGCAATCTGCAATCTCGTTTCCTAGAAAACTTCTTTTTCCTGTCCCTGAGCTTCTCGGTCGGGCTGACAAACATCCGACCAATTTTTTAACAGTGCTAAGATTTGGGCGCCTGTATTTATCTCTAGCATTTTTACCTCTCCCTTTAGCCAAAAAAAAATAGCAATAGCATTTAGATTTCTATACCATTTCGTAATGTTTTTACAGCCCTCTAAGTGGCTTACAGAATCTGCATATTGCCCCCAACAATCTGGGTCCCCCTTTTAGCCACCCAGGGAGGGAGGGAGGGAGGGAGGGAGGGAGGGAGGGAGGGAGGAAGGAAGGAAGGAAGGAAGGAAGGAAGGAAGGAAGGAAGAGCAATAGCATTTAGACTTATATGCCACTTCCTAGTGCTTTTGCAGCCCTCTCTAAGTGGTTTACAGAATCAGCCTCTTGCCCCCAACAATCTGGGTCCTTATTTTACCCACCAACCCACCCAGGAAGGAAGGATGGATGGATGGATGGAAGGAAGGAAGGAAGGAAGGAAGGAAGGAAGGAAGGGGAATAGCATTTAGACTTCTATACCACTTCATAGAGCTTTTACAGCCCTCGCTAAGTGGTTTACAGAATCCGCATATTGCCCCCAACAGTCTGGGTCCTCCATTTGACCCACCTCGGAAGGATGGGAGGAAGGAAGGAAGGGGAATAGCATTTAGACTTATATGCCGCTTCCTAGAGCTTTTACAGCCCTCTCTAAGTGGTTTACAGAATCAGCCTCTTGCCCCCAACAATCTGGGTCCTCATTTTACCCACCTAAGAAGGATGGAAGGCTGAATCAACCCTGAGCCGGTGGTGAGATTTCAACTGCTGAACTATATGCCGCCCCGAGTCTATGGAGAGCGGCGGCATACAAATCAAACAACCAACCAACCAACCAAACAAACAAACCAACAGTTAGCAGTTAGCTGAAGTAGCCTGCAGTGCTGCACTCTAACCACGCTTTGAGCTGGGAAAAGGATGGTGGGGGAATCTTGGATTTTAGAGGCTGAAAGGGAAGGCCCCTAAGGTACAACAGGTGGGGTTGGAGAAGCGAAAAAGCCAGCTCAAGACACAAGGATTTTCCTGGGATGCTTCTCCATGGAGTAATGTTGATCCTGGAGTAGGTACTCCACGCTGTCTGTGCTTCTCCTCAGGCTCTCAAATCTGCTCCTTTGTGGCTTCTGTTTGTTTTCTTCCATTGTTTTCCCCTGGGGAGCTTAAAGCCTCCAAGGTGCCTTAGGGATCTTGTGCTAACATTTCCAATATTTAGGCTCCAGACAGCGGGGAACATACCATATTTTTCGGAGTATAAAACACACCTTAGTTTTTGGAGAAGAAAATAGGGAAAAGAATCTGCTTACCGTGTATTCATCCAGCTAGCGTCCTTAGTCTGGTCAGCTTCAGCCCATTATTTTATCCCCTGGTTAGGGCTTAAAAAAACTTTATTCAGAGAGAGTAACAATGAAAGACCTTGCAAGCCAGTAAGAGCTGGGAACATCGTTAGCACCTGGAAAGAAACATTTGGAGCAGGTTAGACCAATGGGGGAAAAACCTTGCAAAGACGTAGGACTTTGTTGGCGCCTAGTTAGGGCTGGAAAGAAATTTATTCGGAGCAAGTTAGAGCAATGAAAAAAAAACCTGGAAAGTCTTAGGGCTTGGAAAACATTATTTGCAGAGAGTAACAATGAAAAAGCTTGCAAGCCTGTAAAGGCTGGGAACATTGTTAGCACCCGGTTAGGGTTGGAAAGAAACATTCAGAGCAAATAGAGAATGGAAAAAAAAAACCCAGGGCTTGGAAAACATTCTTTGCAGAGAGTAACAATGAAAGAGCTTGCAAGCTGATAAGAGCTGGGAACATCGTTAGCACCTGGTTAGGGCTGGAAAGAAACTTATTTGGAGTAAGTTAGAGCAATGAAAAAAAAACCTGCAAAAACTTAGAGCTTGGAAAACATTCTTTGGAGAGAGAAACAAAAAAAAAGCTACATTCAGTATACGACACACCCAGCCCTTTTTAGGGAGGAAAAAGGTGCCTCATATTCCAAAAAATACAGTATTCTGCTCAGCATATGGAATGAGTTTACTGGTTGGGGTTAGGGGTTAGGGTCTGTTGCATGTAGGGGTTTGGTCATTAAATATCTTGGCGATGCAGTGTGTGTTTGTGCATGCACACAGGTGTTTTTCTGGGCCTGTTTGTTGTGTTAACTGTAGCAATACAGGAGTTGGAGCATCAAGCATATCAAACACTAAGAAAAATGTTTACCTTATTGTGTATAATCACCATTTGGTAAAAAACAAACAAACAAATATTTGTATGGACACAATTTAACTTGCAGTAACTATTATAGCCTTTGTAGGAATACAATTATTCTTTGTAAACAGTATATTTGGTAAGTTTTGACTTTCCTTTATATGCACAATTTGTATGACTTTTCAGGGTATCCTGTAGCTTAAAAAGTTGACGTGATAGACAAAAACGGTGGTTACTTTTTGGATCCAAAGGCCAAAAAGTTAGTTGAAAAACAAGTCACAGATTTAAGGCAACGAAATTGCTCTTCCCGAGTGGATGAACTTTGGCTGAGCGGTTTTTGAACTCGGCTCTTCCAAGTCGTAAGCCGCAAGGAGGCCATTGCCTACCCCAGCCCACCCTTCCCGAGCTCCAAGCTGTAAGTTCAGTAGCAAAAGATTATTATTTTTTTTAAAGTGACCCTTTCCAACATCTGGAGAGGTTTTCATGTAACTCAACACTGGGATAATTTAAAAAAAAACACACACATTGTGATAATATTTGTTAAGGTTTCTTTACAGGCCTGGAATGGATTGGGGCTGAAATTTGGAGAGGTTAATTGGAGAGGGTTTTTTTTTGCAGGATTCGAACCCAAGAAATGAATCTGGCTATTCGGCTTAAAGGCTGATGCCGTACATTGGTGGTCAGGTTGGCATCGAAATCAGGTTATTTTGTGCCTTGGATCCTGCACAGCCGGTTTTTTTTAAAAAAAAAAAAACCTCGGCCAAACTGAAAAAAATATATATTTCCCCCCCCCCCCAGATGTTTCACGTTGTTGAAAATTATTTGGCAGGAATCTCTTTTATTTTTTCTTTCCCTGGGCCAAAAAAAAAATTGCAGAAGTATGTTAGGCTGTGTTAACTTTCCGAAATCATTTCAGTTCCATTTTCTGATGAATTCTAGAAATGTTAATAGAAGAATGTGGGGGGATTTCCTGAGAAGGTGGGGTGGGGAGGAGAACCCCTAAAACTTTTCCTGATCAGAAACTCTGGATGGGAAATTGCAAAGGCAATTTTTTAAAATTATTTTTAAACGTCTCCTATTTTTCCCCTCTGACAATCTGGATTTTTTTAAAAAAGGAAACAAAACAGCAGTAAACAAGCTAGAATGCTTTGATTTGGGGTGGAATCTCCTTCTTATCCTGTTTCCAGTTATTGCCTTTTGCTGAGGGTTTGCATTCCATTGTGACTTCTTTTCTTCTCTCTCTCGCTTTTCCTCTTTCTCCCTCTCTTCTCCTTTTTCACTCTCCTTTTTTCCTCTTTCTTTCTCTCTCATGCTTTTCGTCTTCTCTCTCTTCCTCTTCCTTCTCTCTCTTTTCCTCTTTCTCTCTTTTTCTCTCTCTTTTCCTCTTTCTCTCTTTTTCTCTCTTTTCCTTTTTCTTCTCTCTCTTCCCTTTTCACTCTCATCATTTTCCTCTTTCTTTCTCTCTCATGCTTTTCGTCTTCTCTCTCTTCCTCTTTCTTCTCTCTCTTTTCCTCTTTCTCTCTTTTTCTCTCTCTCTTTTCCTCTTTCTCACTCTCTTCTCCTTTTTCACTCTCCTTCTTTCCTCTTTCTTTCTCTCTCATGCTTTTCATCTTCTCTCTCTTCCTCTTTCTTCTCTCTCTTTTCCTCTTTCTCTCTTTTTCTCTCTCTTTTCCTCTTTCTCTCTTTTTCTCTCTTTTCCTTTTTCTTCTCTCTCTTCCCTTTTCACTCTCATCATTTTCCTCTTTCTTTCTCTCTCATGCTTTTCGTCTTCTCTCTCTTCCTCTTTCTTCTCTCTCTTTTCCTCTTTCTCTCTTTTTCTCTCTCTCTTTTCCTCTTTCTCCTTTCCCCCTTTTCCTCTTTTTTCTCTCTCTCTTTTCCTCTTTCTCTCTTTTTCTCTCTTTTCCTTTTTCTTCTCTCTCTTCCCTTTTCACTCTCATCATTTTCCTCTTTCTTTCTCTCTCATGCTTTTCGTCTTCTCTCTCTTCCTCTTTCTTCTCTCTCTTTTCCTCTTTCTCTCTTTTTCTCTCTCTCTTTTCCTCTTTCTCCCTCTCTTCTCCTTTTTCACTCTCCTTCTTTCCTCTTTCTTTCTCTCTCATGCTTTTCGTCTTCTCTCTCTTCCTCTTCCTTCTCTCTCTTTTCCTCTTTCTCTCTTTTTCTCTCTCTTTTCCTCTTTCTCTCTTTTTCTCTCTTTTCCTTTTTCTTCTCTCTCTTCCCTTTTCACTCTCATCATTTTCCTCTTTCTTTCTCTCTCATGCTTTTCGTCTTCTCTCTCTTCCTCTTTCTTCTCTCTCTTTTCCTCTTTCTCTCTTTTTCTCTCTCTCTTTTCCTCTTTCTCCCTCTCTTCTCCTTTTTCACTCTCCTTCTTTCCTCTTTCTTTCTCTCTCATGCTTTTCATCTTCTCTCTCTTCCTCTTCCTTCTCTCTCTTTTCCTCTTTCTCTCTTTTTCTCTCTCTTTTCCTCTTTCTCTCTTTTTCTCTCTTTTCCTTTTTCTTCTCTCTCTTCCCTTTTCACTCTCATCATTTTCCTCTTTCTTTCTCTCTCATGCTTTTCGTCTTCTCTCTCTTCCTCTTTCTTCTCTCTCTTTTCCTCTTTCTCTCTTTTTCTCTCTCTCTTTTCCTCTTTCTCACTCTCTTCTCCTTTTTCACTCTCCTTCTTTCCTCTTTCTTTCTCTCTCATGCTTTTCATCTTCTCTCTCTTCCTCTTTCTTCTCTCTCTTTTCCTCTTTCTCTCTTTTTCTCTCTCTTTTCCTCTTTCTCTCTTTTTCTCTCTTTTCCTTTTTCTTCTCTCTCTTCCCTTTTCACTCTCATCATTTTCCTCTTTCTTTCTCTCTCATGCTTTTCGTCTTCTCTCTCTTCCTCTTTCTTCTCTCTCTTTTCCTCTTTCTCTCTTTTTCTCTCTCTCTTTTCCTCTTTCTCCCTCTCTTCTCCTTTTTCACTCTCCTTCTTTCCTCTTTCTTTCTCTCTCATGCTTTTCGTCTTCTCTCTCTTCCTCTTTCTTCTCTCTCTTTTCCTCTTTCTCTCTTTTTCTCTCTCTCTTTTCCTCTTTCTCCCTCTCTTCTCCTTTTTCACTCTCCTTCTTTCCTCTTTCTTTCTCTCTCATGCTTTTCATCTTCTCTCTCTTCCTCTTTCTTCTCTCTCTTTTCCTCTTTCTCTCTTTTTCTCTCTCTCTTTTCCTCTTTCTCCTTTCCCCCTTTTCCTCTTTTTTCTCTCTCTCTTTTCCTCTTTCTTCTCTCTCTTTTCCCTTATCACTCTCATTCTTTTCCTCCTTTCTCTCTCATTCTTTTCGTCTTCTCTCTCTTCTTTCTTTCTTTCTCTCTCTTTTTCTTTTTCTCTCTCTTTCTCATTCTCTCTCTGTTTCTGTTTCTTTCTCTCATTTTCTTTCTCTATTTCTCATTCTCTCCCCTTCTCTCTTTCTCTTTTCACCCACACTTTTTCCTCTCCTTCTTTTACACTTTCATTCTCTTTCTCACTCTCTCTCCCTTTCTTTCTCTTTCCTCCTGCCTCCCCCTCCCTCTCTTTAACCCTAGAAATAGATGAGACCTGGAGAAAAACTGCTTTTCGTGGTTTATTTTGGCGATAACCACGGCAAGGAAACACCTGGGTTTGCATGTTGGGGAGCTCTGTGTTTCCTCTGCTTTGCAAGATCGGAATGTAGTATTTTCCAAAGTGGGAGTTTACCCTCTTCCTTCTGGAGGAAGAATTTTTCATCTCTGGGAAAGGGACTTTGGACTTTGGGGGTGTTGCTGGGTGCACGGTTTGTGTTCTGCGTGCTTTCGAACGCCTTCGCCTGGATAGATGTTGAGAGATTGTGCCACATGGCATCGTAACCTTAAAAGAATGTTTTGGCTTTCAAACCGTTTTATTTTTTAAAAAGAAAAAATTTCTGTTCAATCCTGTCTGATTCTCGGAGAGATGGCCTGGACAAGTCCTTGTTTTTTTGGTGAGGTTTTTCCAGAAAGTCTGCCATTGGCTCCTTCTAAGAGCTTGGAGAGACAGACTGACCTGAGGTCATCCAGCTGTTTCAGTGCCCAAGGGGGACTATTATTATTATTATTATTATTATTATTATTATTATTATTTAGAATTGTATGCCGCCCCTCTCTGTAGACTCGGGGCCGCTCACAACAATAACAAAGACAATGTAAGAACAAATCTAATAACTTAAAAAACACTAAAAACCCCATTATTAAAAGCAAACATACACACAAACATACCATGTATAAACTGTATAGGCCCTGGGGAGATGTCTCAGTTCCCCCATGCCTGACGGCAGAGATGGGTCTTAAGAACTTTACGAAAGGCGAGGAGGGCGGGGGCAATTCTGATCTCTCGGGGGAGTTGGTTCCAGAGGGTCGGGGCCGCCACAGAGAAGGCTCTTCCCCTGGGTCCCACCAAACGACATTGCTTAGTCGACGGGACCCGGAGAAGGCCAGCTCTGTGGGACCTAACTGGTTGCTGGGATTCATGCGGCAGAAGACGGTCCCGGAGATTTTATTTTATTTATTTATTATTTAGATTTGTATGCCGCCCCCTCCGCAGACTCGGGGCGGCTCACAACAGAACAAAACAATTCATGACAAATCTAAATTATAGTTTAAAATACTGTATTTAAAAAACCCCATTTACTAAACAACCATACATACAAACATACCATGCATAAATTGTATATGCCCGGGGGAGATGACTCAGTTCCCCCATGCCTGACGACAAAGGTGGGTTTTAAGGAGTTTACGGAAGGCAGGGAGAGTAGGGGCAGTTCTAATCTCTGGGGGGAGTTGGTTCCAGAGGGCTGGGGCCGCCACAGAGAAGGCTCTTCCCCTGGGGCCCGCCAACCGACATTGTTTAGTTGACGGGACCCGGAGAAGGCCAACTCGGTGGGACCTAACGGGTCGCTGGGATTCGTGTGGCAGAAGGCGGTCCCTGAGATATTCTGGTCCGGTGCCATGAAGGGCTTTATAGGTCATAACCAACACTTTGAATTGTGACCGGAAACTGATCGGCAACCAATGCAGACTGCGGAGTGTTGGTGTGACATGGGCATTTTTGGGAAAGCCCATGATTGCTCTCGCAGCTGCATTCTGCACGATCTGAAGTTTCCGAACACTTTTCAGAGGTAGCCCCATGTAGACTAGAACTCACAGTCTTCTGGTTTCCAACCTAGCGCCTTCACCGCTACGCCAAACCCTCTGCTGAGCGAAACGTTTGTTGAGCGAGTCTTGGACCCTTCCTCGCCGTTTCTTGCAGCGGTTGTTAAATGAATTTCTGCCGCTTTTGAATTGAATTGAATTGAATTTATTCTATTTCTATGCCGCCGAATCCCGTAGGACACAGAGTGTCCTACAACAATAAAAAACAATGCAATGATACAATAATAAAAAAGAAGTCAAAGAACAACAATAATTAAAACCCCCAAACCGTAACAAACCCAGTTAATCTGGCTTCTGCATTGACTTTGTCCGAAAGTTGCAATAACGCCACCCTGGAACATGACCGTCAGTGGCCAAGCGCCTGAATTTTGATCCCGTGGCCGCCGCGGGGATATTGCCATGCTCTTAACTGTGCAAAATGTGTCTGCCACTTTTTTCCAGTGCCGTTGTCACTTTGGACGGTCGCTGAATGACCTGTTGTAAATTGAGGACTGCCTGTAAGAACCTTCATCCAGGTTTACTCATTGCCGTTACCCATGGTTAGTTTAGCCATGGTTTTGGGAACAAACCGTAATCGGCTCCTATGCAAAACTCCGGCGGTTGTGTTGACGCAGTAGAGCCAAATCCCCAAGCCGTGTTCCAGCTGGTTCAGTGAGATGGGTGGAAACTTCGCCTTGAATTATTTTGCGTTCTCCAACCTCGGCCTTTTGGCTCTCTAGGGATTCCCACCGTTCACATCTGGAGAGGCTCCCCTTGGAAAAGGCCCTTGCAGATAAAATAATAACCACGTGGAGCAGAATGGCCTCCAACGCACGCACACATCTGTCCTTCACCCAACCTTCTTGGGCTTCCCAAAATTTGGCCATGGACATTTTGAGCAGATAGGAAGTGTGGGGACTGTGCTTCTTCTCCTGTCCTCTTCTTGTTCTTGTTCTTCTTCTTCTTGTTCTTCTTCTTCTTGTTCTTCTTCTTCTTGTTGTTCTTGTTCTTCTTCCTCTTCTTGTTCTTCTTCTTCTTGTTCTTCTTCTTCTTGTGGTTCTTGTTCTTCTCCTTCCTCTTCCTCCTCTTTCTCCCCCTCCTCTTCCTTCTCCTTCTTCTCCCTCTTCCTTTTCCTCTTCCTCTTCTTCTTCTTTTCCTCCTTTCTCCTCCTCCTTCTCTTTCTCTTTCTTATTTCTCCTCCTCCTCCTCTTCCTCCACCCTCCTTCTCCTTCTCCTCTTCCTTCTTCTTCCTCTTCTACTTCTCCACCTGCTTCTCCTCCTCCTTTCTCCTTCTCCTCTTCTTCCTTCTCCTTTTCTTTCTTCCTCTCCTCCTCCTCCAGAAATCTTCACATTTTTTCTCCCTCCCACCGTCCCAAAGTTGATTGTGAACAGGCACCCAGAATGCCAGCTTAAGTGCTGCTGCTCGGGGTTTTTTTTTTTTATCTTTGCAGGAGCCAGTTCGACGGGAATTACCAGCCTCTCAGCTGGCTCCTTCAAATGATTTTATTTGGCACCTGGCCGAGCGGAGCCAACTGCTTCTGAAGAGGCGAAGGTGTGGGGTTGGAGACATTTCTGGGTAGTTCTGGCAGGTAGAGATAAAACTTCTCCAACCTAGGTATGCGCCTGTTTCGTGCAAGAGCAGTTTACAGATTGGGTAGCACGAGAAGGTCTCTTCCCCCTGCCTTTTTTTCCACCTAGAGCATCTATTTTATTTTATTTTTTGCATTCCTCTTTAGACTTGGGGGAACCTCCCGCCAGCGACCCCAAAGATTCGGAAGACCCTCCGATGCAGAAGCCTCCAGGAAGCCCCTTGGTCCTCGCTCACACCTTACAGGAGCTCTTGAGCAAAGACACCGTTCAAGTGCAGCTCATCCCGGAGAAAAAAGGGCTGTTTTTGAAGCACGTGGAATATGAAGTCTCCAGCAAGGTTGGTGACGAGGAAGAAATTTGATGCGTGGGCTCCGCTTGGAGACGCTTGGTCGATCCTCCAGGCGGGCTGGAATTTGAGGAATATAAGGGGCTGTATTTGGAGAAAAGGCATTTAAGATTGGCCCTGAGGGAAGAGGGAAGCAATTGCTCTCGGCTTTTTAGCTGAAGCTTGTAGAGCTAAAACCAACTGTATCTTGGAAGAGCTTCGTCTCTCTAAAAAGAGAGAATTCTCTATATTTTGCAGTTATCAATGCCGTGCTTAGTTTTGGAATGCAAATTGTACCCCCACCTTGCGCAAATTTACATCGACATTTTAGAAATCATAGTTAATAGGATATAAACTTCTTTTTAAAAAGAGAGGGGCGGCATACAAATCTAATAAATAATAATAATAATAAATAATAATAATAAATCTCTTTTTTAAATTTTTTAAATTTTTTTCTTCACCATATACAAATTCATATCTGTCTGTCTGTCTATCGATCGATCGATCGATAGTAGATAGATAGATAGATAGTAGATAGATAGATAGATAGATAGTAGATAGATAGATAGTAGATAGATAGATATAGTAGATAGATAGATAGTAGATAGATAGATAGATAGATAGATAGATAGATAGTAGATAGATAGATAGATAGATAGATAGATAGATAGATAGATAGATATAGTAGATAGATAGATAGATAGATAGTAGATAGATAGATAGATAGATAGATATAGTAGATAGATAGTAGATAGATAGATAGATATAGTAGATAGATAGTAGATAGATAGATAGATAGATAGATAGTAGATAGATAGATAGATAGATATAGTAGATAGATAGATAGTAGATAGATAGATAGATAGATAGATAGTAGATAGATAGATAGTAGATAGATAGATAGATAGATAGATAGATAGATAGATAGATAGATATAGTAGATAGATAGTAGATAGATAGATAGTAGATAGATTGATAGATATAGTAGATAGATAGTAGATAGATAGATAGATAGTAGATAGATAGATAGATAGATAGATATAGTAGATAGATAGATAGATAGATAGATAGTAGATAGATAGATAGTAGATAGATAGATAGATATAGTAGATAGATAGTAGATAGATAGATAGATAGATAGATAGATAGTAGATAGATAGATAGACAGACAGACAGACAGACAGACAGATAGTAGATAGATAGATAGATAGATAGTAGATAGATAGATAGATAGATAGATAGATAGTAGATAGATAGATAGTAGATAGACAGACAGACAGACAGACAGACAGATGATAGATAGTAGATAGATAGATAGATAGATAGATAGATAGATAGGTAGGTAGGTAGGTAGGTAGGTAGGTAGGTAGAGATAGAGATACAGTATACTGTTCAAAAAAATAAAGGGAACACTTAAACAACACAATATAGCTCCAAGTAAATCAAACATCTGTGAAATCAAACTGTCCACTTAGGAATCAACACTGATTGACCATCAATTTCACAATCTCCAGATTCCTAAGAGGTCAGTAAGGGGCGTACATAAGCGCACTACAGTGCCTTCCGTCCCCTGTCCTATGGTCTCTCCTATATCTCCTATATCTTCTCTACTATATCTCTATAAGCTTCATTGTATATTATTGTGTATTGGACAAAATAAATAAAATAAAATAAAATAAATAAAAATAAATAAATGTTGTCAACACATTCAATTTGGTACAGAACAAAGTATTCAATGAGAATATTTCATTCATTCAGATCTAGGATGTGTTTATTTATTTATTTATTAGATTTGTATGCCACCCCTCTCCGTAGACTCGGGGCGGCTCACAATACAATAAAAACAGTTCCTAACAAATCTAATAATTTACAATTTAAAATTTAAAATAGTTTAAAAAGCCCATTTTTAAGCAGACATTAAGTGTTCTTTGAGTGTTCCCTTTATTTTTTGAGCAGGATAGATAGATAGACAGACAGACAGACAGACAGACAGACAGACAGACAGACAGACAGATAGATACTATTTCTACTTCCTCTTTCACCCTCTTAAACCTTTCCAGAGTATCTCCACTCTCAAATTTGCAGACAGGTATTTTATAACTCCTTTAAGTATACCCTCCCCAAAAAGAAAAATATATATGAATAAATAATAAATCTCTAACGCAGTGTTTCCCAAACTTTGGCAGCTTTATTATTATTATTATTATTATTATTATTATTATTATTATTATTATTATTTATTAGATTTGTATGCCGCCCCTCTCCGTAGACTCGTAGCTTTAAGATGGGTGGACTTCAACTCTCAGAATTCCCCAACCAGCCAGGCTGCCAAGGGTTAAGGGTTAACCTTTGGTTAGAGCTGTTGTCAAATAATATAATGGATTACTTAACATTTTATAATAACACGAATTATAGGACAACAAGAAGAAAGGACTCCTTTTCCGCTATTGTGGAGTCTCTCTGAAATCAGTATAATAAATAATAAAGATTTGGATGGATTGGGTTGGAATTTGAAACCAGCATGCCTAATTAACTATAAAAAAAGTTAACAACTTTTTTAGTTGTCAACAATCAAAGTCAACAGAAATTGCCTTACAAATCGTTCCCCAGTGTAATCTGCAAGTAGTGTGCAAATACTAATGTTGTAGTGTACAAATACTATGTGCAAACTTTGAGAAGTTAAGATTCGCAGTCGGTGGGGTTTGCCAGGTAGAAGAAAGGACGGAACATTAATCCATTTATAAATACAGTTGGAGTGCTTTTAGGGAATTGACAAAGTTGAATCAATTTCTGCCACTTCAGTCACCGATGGGCAGTTGAATCGACCGACTTCCATCCTTTCCTCTGGCTGGTGAAAATCCCCGATTTAAAGCAGGGCTTTCAATTGTCGTGAAAGAAATGATTTCTTCTTTCCTTCTACATTCGCTGTTGGCAGGTTTTTCTTAGCAATTTTTTTTTTCAGAGTGATTCAAACTCCAGCAGTGAAGTCGAGAGGGGGAAGCGTCCAGTTTGTTGCATCATTTAGCTTTTCAAGAGGATTTATTGCTGCAAGATGTAGCCGTTGTAGTTTGTTTAGATCTGTTGCGAAGGGAGGCTGAGATGGATTCTTTGGACGTTTGAACAAAGAGTGAACGGATAAACAGGTTCATTCCAGAGTCCTTTAACTCGCTAGCTGCCCGTCTCAATAAGGAGATCCGGGCAGTAAATGTTAAAGTTAAAATAGAAAAAAAAGGGTCTGTTCTGGGTCCTATTCTTTTTAATATGTTTGTGAGTGACATAGGGGAAGGTTTGGTAGGGAAGGTTTGCCTATTTGCCGATGACTTTAAAGTGTGCAATAGGGTTGATATTCCTGGAGGGGTCTGTAATATGGTAAATGATTTAGCTTTACTAGATAAATGGTCAAAGCAATGGAAACTGCAGTCTAATGTTTCCAAATGTAAAATAATGCACTTGGGGAAAAGGAATCCTCAATCTGAGTATTGCATTGGCAGTTCTATGTTAGGAAAAAACTTCAGAAGAGAAGGATTTAGGGGTAGTGATTTCTGACAGTCTCAAAATGGGTGAGCAGTGTGGTCGGGCGGTAGGGAAAGCAAGTAAGATGCTTGGCTGCATAGCTAGAGGTATAACAAGCAGGAAGAGGGAGACTGTGATCCCCTTATATAGAGCGCTGGTGAGACCACATTTGGAATAATACTGTGCTCAGTTCTGGAGACCTCACCTACAAAAAGATATTGACAAAATTGAACGGGTCCAAAGACGGGCTACAAGAATGGTGGAAGGTCTTAAGCATAAAACGTATCAGGAAAGACTTAATGAACTCAATCTGTAGAGTCTGGAGGACAGAAGGAAAAGGGGGGACATGATCAAAACATTTAAATATGTGAAAGGGTTAAATAAGGTTCAGGAGGGAAGTGTTTTTAATAGGAAAGTGAACACAAGAACAAGGGGACACAATCTGAAGTTAGTTGGGGGAAAGATCAAAAGCAACGTGAGAAAATATTATTTCACTGAAAGAGTAGTAGATCCTTGGATTTACCAACAGACGTGGTTGGTAAATCCACAGGAACTGAATTTAAACATGCCTGGGATAAACATATATCCATTGTAAGATAAAATACAGGAAATAGTATAAGGGCAGACTAGATGGACCATGAGGTCTTTTTCTGCTGTCAGACTTCTATGTTTCTATGTTTCTAAATAACAACAGCAAAAATCAAAAGTAGAGGGAATCCAACACAGATCCAAAAGCTTGGAAGAGTAAACCTCTGATTGGTAGAACTTCTTGTATTTCCAATCTCATCTTGTTCATCTCTGCGATTTCGTAAATATCATTTATTAAATTTAGTGTTGAGGAGACGTTGTTTAATTTCCAGGTCTGCACAAGACTGGCAGCTGTAATTATATGTATTATTAAGTATCATGAATCCCAGCGGCCGATAAGGTCCCACAGAGTCGGCCTTCTCCGGGTCCCGTCGACTAAACAATGTCGTCTGGCGGGCCCCAGGGGAAGAGCCTTCTCTGTGGCGGCCCCGGCCCTCTGGAATCAACTCCCCCCGGAGATTAGAACTGCCCCCACCCTCCTTGCCTTTCGTAAATTGGTCAAGACCCACCTATACCACCAGGCATGGGAGAGTTGAGACACCTTTCCCCAAGGCTCTTTATATTTTATGTTTGGTATGTATGTGTTGTTTGGTTTTAAATATGATAGGGTTTTTATATACTGTACTTCTTTTTAATATTAGATTTGTTCACTATAATATTGTTTTTTATCATTGCTATGAGCCGCCCCGAGTCTTTGGAGAGGGGCGGCATACAAATCTAATTTTTTATTATTATTATTATTATTATTATTATTATTATTATTATTATTATTATTATGTCAGTATAACACAACAAACGAGATCACTATGCTGGATTTCGTATTTCATCCCCAGTCGGGCACTTCCCAAGCACCTAGGACTGCGTGATGTAGCGGCGAATTATGTTTGCCGATCCCAGTAAAGCGGCCTTTTGCAATTGACAGATGGAGATTTTGTCAATTCCGATGGTTTTCAAATGTCCGCTGAGATCCTTTGGCCCTGCGCCCAGCGTGCCAAGTACCACTGGGACCACTTTCACGGGCTTATGCCAGAGTCGTTGCAGCTCGATTTTTAGATCTTCGTATTTCACTAATTTCTCTAGCTGCTTCTCCTCAATTCTGCTGTCTCCTGGGATTGTGATGTCGATGATCCATACTTTCCTTTTCTCCACGATCACAATGTCTGGTGTAGAAAAAGAAACCAGACAGTATTATTATTATTATTATTATTAATTATTATTATTATTATTATTATTATCATCATCATCAATCTTCCTTAGATACTTTTGGTCTAATAATTCCGAGTAGGTATAGTTCTGGTTTTAAAGGGATTTGTCGACCAGTTATTTGCTCTAAATAGTCTTTAATTTTATTCCAACTTTTTTTTCGCCACTGGGCAGGTCCACCATGCATGGTAATATGTTCCATTTTTCTTTCCCTAAGCCAATTTTAAAAGGGGTCCTTCATTCTCCCTACAGCGTTTTCGGTGCTCCGTTTACCGACGGTATAACGACTTTGTGGTTTTCCACGAGATGCTTCTTCAGAAGTTCCCCTACCGTATGGTCCCCGGATTGCCTCCCAAGAGGATGTTAGGAGGTAAGCTTGGAAGGGAAGAGGTGGGAGGTAACCCATCAGTGAGGACCTTCCCCAGCCTGATTTTTCCAAATGGGTTGGAACTACAGTGGTCCCTCTCCTTACAAACTTAATTCGTTGCATGACCAGGTTCTTAAGTAGAATCGTTTGTAAGAAGAAGCCATTTTCCCCATAGGAATCAATGGAAAAGCAAATAAGGTGTGAGATTGGGGAAACCACAGGGAGGGTGGAGGCCCTGTTTCCTCCCAGGAGATTCCTAGAGAAGCTCCACGGAGGTTTCTCCCTGCCCTTTCCGGCCCTGTTTCCTCCCAGGAGATTCCTAGAGAGGCCCCACGGAGCCTTCTCTCCACCTTTTCCAGCCCTGTTTCCTCCCAGGAGATTCCTAGAGAGGCCCCACGGAAGCTTCTCCCTGCCCTTTCCAGCCCTGTTTCCTCCCAGGAGATTCCTAGAGAGGCCCCATGGAGCCTTCTCTCCACCTTTTCCGGCCCTCTTTCCTCCCAGGAGATTCCTAGAGAGGCCCCACGGAAGCTTCTCCCTGCCCTTTCTGGCCCTGTTTCCTCCCAGGAGATTCCTAGAGAGACCCCATGGAGGCTCCTTCCTGTCTTTTCCGGTTACAGTTTCGGAGTCTCGGGTTTATAAGTGGAAAATGGTTCTTGAGAAGAGGCAAAAAAATCTTGAACACCTGGTTCTTATCTGGAAATGTTCGCAAGTAGAGGCATTCTTAGGTAGAGGTACCACTGTATGACTGTCAAACTTCCTAGTCAACCAAGGCATTGTGTTGGGAATTGCAATCCCCGCTTATTGATTTATTTATTGATTGATCAATTGATTGATTTCTATGCTGCCCTTCTCCATAGCCTCAGGGCAGCTCACAACAGCGATAAATACTAAATATAAAGAAAAACATCTTAATTTAAAATGAATCTAAAACCCCATTTCTTAAAAAAAACCCAATAACCCACATTTATTCACATGTCATAAATTCTGTATTCATATCATCACCGCAGCTAGGTGCTCCTGCTGGCAAAGGTGAGTTTTTAAAACCTTGCGGAAGGCCGAGTGTGGGGGCGGTATGAATCTCTGGAGAGCGCTGGTTCCAAAGGGCCGGAGCCGCCACAGAGAAGGCTCTTCATCTAGGCCCCGGCAGATGGCATTGCCTGGGTTTAGAAGTCTCCTATTGAGCATAGTGTGAAGTTTCCGAAAGTTGCCTTAATTAATTCGTGACCCGCGAGCCAAGGTTTCAAAGAAATCCAGTCATTCATTAGGAGCGACATTACGGCGATACTCTGATGGAGTCAGAACTAATTTCACGTTAATTGACGTGGCTGGAATTAGTAGAAGAAGCGGGACTTTAGTCCTTTTAGGAGTAAAGTTATCAGGGAGGTTTTGAAAATTGAGAGTCCCTCAACCTGGCCCTTCTCCTGTCCTCCAGCCGATCGAGAATTTATCGAGACCAGACGCCGTGCCTTGAAGCGCTTCATCAACCTGGTGGCTCGACACCCTCCTTTTTCGGAAGATGTCCTTCTAAAGTTCTTCCTCTCTTTCAGCGGGTCGGTAAGTGTGCCCGAGAAGCTTTACTAGATAAATGGTCAAAGCAATGGAAACTGCAGTTTAATGTTTCCAAAAGTAAAATAATGCACTTGGGGAAAAGGAATCCTCCATCTGAGTATTGTATTGGCAGTTCTGTGTTAGCAAAACCTTCAGAAGAGAAGGATTTAGGGGTCGTGATTTCTGACAGTCTCAAAATGGGTGAACAGTGCAGTCAGGCGGTAGGGAAAGCAAGTAGGATGCTTGGCTGCATAGCTAGAGGCGTAACAAGCAAGAAGAGGGAGATTGTGATCCCCTTATATAGAGCGCTGGTGAGACCACATTTGGAATAATACTGTGCTCAGTTCTGGAGACCTCACCTACAAAAAGATATTGACAAAATTGAAGGGGCCCAAAGACGGGCTACAAGAATGGTGGAAGGTCTTAAGCCTAAAACGTATCAGGAAAGACTTCATGAACTCAATCTGTCTAGTCTGGAGGACAGAAGGAAAAGGGGGGACATGATCGAAACATTTAAATATGTGAAAGGGTTAAATAAGGTTCAGGAGGGAAGTGTTTTTAATAGGAAAGTGAACACAAGAACAAGGGGGCACAATCTGAGGTTAGTTGGGGGAAAGATCAAAAGCAACATGAGAAAATATTAGATTAGATTTATTGGATTTATATGCCGCCCCTCTCCGCAAATTATTTTACTGAAAGAGTCGTAGATCCTTGGATAAATTATTATTATTATTTGAAATTGATTGTTCATCAGTGTTGCTTCTAGTATAATAATAATAATAATAATCATCATCATCATCATATATTATTAGATATCCTTCTAATATAATAATAATAATCTAATATTATTAGATATGCTTCTAGTATAATAATAATAATCTAATAATATTGATATTATTATTTGAAATTGATTGTCCATCAGTGTTGCTTCCTAAGTGGACAGTTTGATTTCATAGAAGTTTGATTTACTTTGAGTTATATTTTGTTGTTTAAGTGTTCCCTTTATTTTTTTGGAGCAGTATATATAAGGTAAAGAAAAACTTATCAGTACTTTACCTTATCAAGCTCATAATCTAAAAATAAATTCTATATGTTTAAGCTAGTATAAATAACTAAGTTTTGCGTTCTATCATTATATAGTGCTGTCACCATTTCTTATTTTCGCCATCCGGATTCTAATATTTATCTCCTTGTTGTCATTCTAGGATGTTCAGAACAAACTGAGGGAGTTGCTCCAAGGTGTGGGGGACGAATTCATGACCTGCAAGTTTGCAATGCAGGCAAAGGTATTGTCTGAATGGACCTCTTATTAATGACACGGACATGGTGTGGCTTCAGTAGAAGGTTTCCCTTCGGAATATCCTGGTCACTTGGGATGGGATTTCTAATGTTGGCCCTTTTAAGAGGAGTGGAGAAGTCCACCCATATTAAAGTATTTATTTATTTATTATTCATTAAACATACAGGGGTACCTCTACCTAAGAACACCTCTACTTACAACTTTTCTAGATTAGAATCGGGTGTTCAAGATTTTTTTTGCCTCTTCTCAAGAACAAATTCCCACCTGAGTGTCCGAAACTGTTACCGGAAAAGGCCGGGAGAAGCCTCCATGGGGCCTATCTAGAAATCTCCTGGGAGGAAACAGGGCCGGAAAATGCGGGGAGAAGCCTCCGTGGGGCCTCTCTAGGAATCTCCTGGGAGGAAGCAGGGCTGGAACAGGCAGGGAGAAGCCTCCGTGGGGCCTCTCTTGAAATCTCCTGGGAGGAAACAGGGCCGGAAAATGTGGGGAGAAGCCTCCGTGGGGCCTCTCTAGGAACCTCCTGGGAGGAAACAGTGCCTCCACCCTCCCTGTGGTTTCCCCAATCACATGCATTATTTGCTTTTCCATTGATTCCTATGGGAAAAATTGCTTCTTCTTACAAACTTTTTTACTTAAGAACCTGGTCACGGAATGAATGAAGTTCCTAAGTAGAGGGACCACTGTATTTATATGCCACCCAACTCCCGAAGTAGCAAACGTTGAGAAGGACGGGCTGGGGAAGACTGGAAAACCTAGGGCCAACTTCTCCAGCTTATGTAAGGCTCTTCCAGTTACCGTATTTTTCACAGTACAGCACCGGAGTATAAGACAAACCAACATTTTGAAGAGATAAATCCCCACACAAAAAGTTTTTGCCCCCCAACCCCAGCCCTCAGGATCACTCTACAGGCCCCTCAAACCTTCTCCATGCCCCGTTTTTGTGTTTGTGTGTGTGTGTTTTCGTTTCCAATAATAATAATACTAATAATAGTATTAGTATTAATAATCGTCTGGCGGGACCCAGGGGAAGAGCCTTCTCTGTGGCAGCCCCGACCCCCTGGAACCAGCTCCCCCGGGAGATCAGAATTGCCCCCACCCTCCTTGCCTTTCATAAGCTTCTTAAAACCCACCTCTGTCGTCAGGCTTGAGGGAATTGAACTACCCTTTCCCCCCTAGGCCTATACAATTTATGCATGGTATGTTTGTGTGTATGTTTGGTTTTAATAAGGGTTTTTAAATTATTCTAAAAATTAGATTTGTTACATGCTGTTTATTACTGTTGTTAGCCGCCCCGAGTCTACGGAGAGGGGCGGCATTCAAATAAATCATAAATAAATAAAAAAATTACACACACACACACACCCAGTCCCCAGGAACATTTTGCAGGCCTCCCGAATCCTCTGGGCACCAAAAATGGCTTTATTCGGTGTATAAGACGCACCAACATTTCCACCCTCGTTTAGGGGAGGGAAAAGGTGCATCTTCTACTCGGAAAACTACGGTATATGGAAGCTGGCTAGGCTGCCGGCATCCCCAACCTGGCGCCCTCCTGGCATCCCCATGTCGTTGGGTCTCTTGATCTTTCCCACCTGTCTTTCAGGAATACCTGCCAACGGACATCCAAATCCAATTTGGGGCCAGCCGAGAATTGATCAGGAACATCTACAACAGCTTCTACAAACTCAGGGACCGGACCGAGCGGATAGCGTCTCGGGCAGTGGACAATGCCTCGGACCTTCTCCTCTTTGGGAAGGAGCTCAGGTGAGCGGCCGTAGACTTGAGCCACTTATTTTCTAAGCTCCAGCCTTGGGGTTGAGACCCAATCTCCGGGACCGCCTTCTGCCGCACGAATCCCAGCGACCAGTTAGGTCCCACAGAGTTGGCCTTCTCCGGGTCCCGTCAACTAAACAATGTCGTTTCGCGCGACCCAGGGGAAGAGCCTTCTCTGTGGCGGCCCCGACCCTTTGGAACCAACTCCCCCCGGATATCAGAGTTGCCCCCACCCTCCTTGCCTTTCTCAAGCTCCTTAAAACCCACCTCTGTCGTCAGGCATGGGGGAATTGAGACTTTCCCTCCCCCCTAGGGCTTATAAAATTTATGCGTGGTATGTTAGTATGTATGATTGGTTTTTAAATTGGGGTTTTAAATTAACTTAAACTTAAATATTAGATTTGTTTACATTGTATTATTATTGCTGTGAGCCGCCCCGAGTCTGTGGAGAGGGGTGGCATACAAATCTGATTAATAAATAAATAAATAATAAATCTCTTTAGAGGTAGCCCTCCGCTTATGACCGGTAGCGATTCTTCGAAGTTAGGACAAGACCTCCTGGGGTTACTCAAAGTTTCCAGTAGCCCCCACTCTTCAATTTTAGATATTTCGCAAATGGCCTTTATTTAGCTGTGGTTGTGCAGTGGTACTGCAGGCTCCTTCTGCTGCCTGCCGGCTGCCTGCAATTTGGCAGTTCGAATCTTACCAGGCTCCAGGTTGACTCAGCCTTCCGTCCTTCCGAGGTGGGTCAAATGAGGACCCAAAATTGTTGGGGGCAATAGGCTGATTCTTTAAATTGCTTAGAGAGGGGCTGTAAAGCACTATGAAGCAGTATATAAGTCTGAGTGCTAAGTTGGAAGGGAGGGAGTTGGAAAGAAGGGAGGAAGGAAGGAAAGATTGAGAGAGATGAAGGAGAGAGCATGAGAGAGGGAGAGAAGGATGAAGAAAGGAAGGAGGGAGGGAGGAAAGAAGGAAGAAAGGGAAGAAGGAAGAAAGAGAGAGATGAAGGATAGCATGAGGGAGGGAGGGAAGGATGAAGAAAGAAAGGAAGGAGTGAGGGGGAAAGAAGGAAGAAAGGGAGGAAGAAAGGAAGGAAAGACTGAGAGTGACGAAGGATAGCTTGAGGGAGGGAGGGAGGGAGGGATGAAGGAAGAAAGGAAGGAGGGAGGGAGCGAGGGAGTGAAGGTGATTCAATGATTAGAATGCAACATTGCTGACTCTGGTGACTGCCATGAGTTCAATCCTGATGGGCTCCAAGTTGTGGCAGCCTCCCATCCTTCCGAGGACGTTAAAATGAGGACCCGGATTGTTGGGGGTCCAGAGGCCGACCCCGTAAACCGCTTTGAGGGGGCTGGATGCTGAATGTAAATGCAGGTTTGGTGCAAAGTTTTGGCTGGGTCTTCACGGATACCCTTCCCCCTCCTTCTTCCGGCAGTGCTTTGGGCTCGGACACAACCCCGCTGCCTTCCTGGGCGGCTCTGAACCACAGCGCCTGGGGCAACCTGAAGCAGGCCCTGAAAGGCCTCTCCGTGGAATTTGCCATGCTGGCCGACAAAGCCGTACAACAGGTGAGCCCGGCCAGGGGAGGGGGAGGGATTTTTGTGGGAGAGGATGGTGGTTGCCCAGGACGATGGGTCTGGTCGCCCTCCCCCTCTGGAGATTCATTGACCGTGTTAAGGAGTGTGCAGAGTATTATTATTATTATTATTATTATTATTATTATTATTATTATTATTATTAAGATTTGTATGCCACCCCTCTCCGCAGAGTAATCATAGAAATATAGAAGACTGACAGCAGAAGAAGACCTCCTGGTCCATCTAGTCTGCCCTTATACTATTTCTTGTATTTTATCTTAGGGTGAATATTATGAATTGCAATGATAGTTTTTCATTAGAATTTTAAAGATTGTTTTTAATGTACTATTAATTGGATTGTTATTACTGTTTTTCTGTGCTGTGAGCCGCCCCGAGTCATCGGATTGGGGCCACATACGAATCCAATTAAATCTAAAATATTATTATTGTTGTTGTTGTTATTATTATTAGTAGTCTGGAGGACAGAAGGGAAAGGGGGGACATGATCGAAACATTTAAATATGTGAAAGGGTTAAATAAGGTTCAGGAGGGAAGTGTTTTTAATAGGAAAGTGAACACAAGAACAAGGGGACACAATCTGAAGTTAGTTGGGGGAAAGATCAAAAGCAACATGAGAAAATATTATTTTACTGAAAGAGTAGTAGATCCTTGGAACAAACTTCCAGCAGACGTGGTTGATAAATCCACAGTAACTGAATTTAAACATGCCTGGGATAAACATAGATCCATCCTGAGATAAAATACAGAAAATAGTATAAGGGCAGACTAGATGGACCATGAGGTCTTTTTCTGCCGTCAGACTTCTATGTTTCTATGTTGTTGTTGTTGTTGTTGTTGTTGTTGTTGTTGTTGTTGTTGTTGTTGTTGTTATTATTATTATTATTATTATTTAGATTTGTATGCCGCCCTTCTCCGTAAACTCGGGGTGGCTCACAGAATAAATATAGAAACAGAGCGTAGAAAATCTAATACATTAAAAAACTACAGCTAAAAACCCTATATGTTACTCAATCAGACAATCCAATCACACCATGCATCACATTTATTGGTCAAGGGGGCAAGATCTAATCTCATGTATGTTTATCCCAGGCATGTCTAAATTCAGTCACTGTGGATTTACCAACCGAACCTGCTGGAAGTTTGTTCCAAGCATCTACTACTCTTTCAGCCAAATAATATTTTCTCCCGTTGCTTCTCATCTTTCCCCCAACTAACCTCAGATTGTGCCCCCTTGTTCTCGTGTTCACTTTCCTATTAAAAACACTTCCCTCCTGAACCTTATTGAACCCTTTAACGTATTTAAATGTTTCAGTCGTGTCCCCCCTTTCCCTTCTGTCCTCCAGACTATACAGATTGAGTTCATGAAGTCTTTCCTGATAGGTTTTATGCTTAAGACCTTCCACCACTTTTGTAGCCCGTCTTTGGGCCTGTTCAATTTTGTCAATATCTTTTTGTAGGTGAGGTCTCCAGAACTGAACACAGTACTCCAAACGTGGTCTCACCAGCGCTCTATATAAGGGGATCACAATCTCCCTCTTCCTGCTTGTCATACCTCTAGCTATGCAGCCAAGCATCCTACTTGCTCTTCCTACTGCCCGACCACACTGCTCACCCATTTGGAGACTGTCAGAAATCACGACCCCTAAATCCTTCTCTCCTGAAGGTTTTGCTAACACAGAACTGCCAATACAATACTCAGGTTGAGGACTCCTTTTCCCCAAGTGCATTATTTTACATTTGGAAAACTCTTAGAAATCCTCACTTTCAAGGTTCTTCCCAGACACCGTCCAATTCCATTTCTAAATACCAAGATCTGAGTTTGTCTGTAATGTTTTATTCCCTTTTAAGTGGCTACTGAAGTCATGAGGTCTTTCCTGTTAAGTTTTATGCTGAAGACCCCCCACCATTTTTGTAGCCCGTTTTTGTAGACCCTGGAATGTGATGGGGGGAGGTTTCCATTCAACAACTGCATCGCTTACTGACGGACGTTTCCATTGCCAATTCTGGCCGACCAGCTGAGGACCAGCCCTATGTGTGCGTGTGTACATATGTATGTGCGTGTGTGTGTATGGATATATGCGCGCACACACATGCCCATACACAGAATACCTGCGCATCTATCCCCCGTCGCTCTTGCTCTCTCCACCTGGATTGCTCTACATCTTCTCAACCCCTTCTCCATTTATCTTCGCTGTTGAAAGATGCCTCTGCAGACCCTCCACCCTCTAAGGGGTCACTTCCCACCGACTTCCTGCCTTTGGTGGGGGGCAGTTGGGTGAGGGAGGGGACGCCGCTGCCCCCTCCCCTATCACAGGGTTCTCTTTGGTTCTCCTGTGCAGGGCAAACAGGAAGAGAACGACGTGGTGGAGAAACTCAACCTTTTCCTGGACTTGCTGCAGTCTTATAAAGTGAGTCCGGTGTTTTCAACCCATCCGTGGGGGGAGAGAAAGTCGGAGACATGGCTGGGGGGGGGGAAGCGGGGGGGTCCGAATCAGGAGAGTCAAGGAATGAAAATTGCGAAAAATGGATGGAGAGAGACAGGTCGACAGGTCTAGAGACGAGCAGGCAAAAATACACAGAGAGATGATATTGATGATAGATAAACAGATAAATAAGATATAAACTGATAGAGAAAGAGATGGACAGATAGATAGATAGATAGACAGTGATAGACAGATAGACAAAGACTGATAGATGATAGAGGAAGAGACAGACAGATAGATAGAGATAGATAGGTAGAAAATGCATAAACATAGACTGATGTATAATACAGGAAGAGACCCAGACAGGCAGAGGGGGAGGGGAGGGGAAATGGATAGATAGATAGACATAGACTGATAGATAATAGAGGAAGAGACAGACAGACAGACAGATAGATATAGATGTAGGTAGGTAGGTAGGTAGGTAGGTAGGTAGATAGATAGATAGATAGATAGATAGATGATAGATAGATAGATAGATAGATAGATAGATAGATAGATAGATAGATAGATAGATAGATAGACAGACAGAGATGATAGATAGTCAGATAGATAGATAGATAGATAGATAGATAGATAGATAGATAGATAGTCAGAGATAGATAGATAGATATGATAGATAGATAGATAGATAGATAGATAGATAGATAGAATACATAGGATAGATGGATGGATGGATGGATAGATAGTCAGTCAGAGAGATAGACAGGGATAGATGCACATAGATAGACATAGACTGATACATAATAGGTAGGAAGAGGTAGACAGACAGACAACTATACAGTTAGAGAGGGATAGATTATGTTTATCTATCCCTCTCTATCTATATTTATTTATTAGATTTATTTATTAGATATTTATTAATTACCTGTATAGTTGTCTGTCTCTGTCTCTGTCTCTAGACTCTGATAGATAAGGTGTGTTGTGGGGGGGAAGACATCTACAAAGGTAGAGATGAACAGGCAGGCAGACCTACAGACAGACAGACAGACAGACAGACAGACAGACAAGATAAAGAAAGAGGCAGACCTAGAGGGAGAAGCCTGCAGAGATCTAGAGAGAGCTCCAGTAGGTAAGAGCTAGGGAGAAACAGAGACAGGCAGATCAAGAGATACAACTCAGCCCCCTTGCAGGATCTGTGCGAGAGGCACGAGAAGGGCGTGTTGCACAAGCACCAGAGGGCCTTGCAGAGGTACAGCCTGATGAAGAAGCAGATGATGAGCGCCACGGTGCAGAACAAGGAAGCCGAGTCGGTGGAGCAGCTGGAATCCCGGATTGTGGAGGTGAGAACGACTCTCGGCGCTTTAGAACCCAGGCTGGCCAACCAGGGGCAAGATCGAGGTTTCTGCACCCTGAAAGTGGTGGGTTTAAAAAAAAAATTGTAGTAGATGCTTGGAACAAACTCGCTCTTCATTTTTTATTTTAATTGTTTTTAAATTGTAATATTAATTGGATTTAATAATTATTGTTCTGTTTTTATATATGCTGTGAGACGCCCCGAGTCCTCGGAGAGGGGCGGCATACAAATCTAATTAATAATAATACTACTACTATTAATAATAATGATGATGATGGGGAGACAGGAACAGTTGCGCAGACGCAGGAGGAGACCTCGATCACAGCTGAGAGTCTTAGGGGAATTCTGCAGCATGAAGAAAAAGGGAGGTTTTGTGGGTGTGTTCTTTGCAGGAGTTATCGTTTGTGGTTTAACAGAGAAAAAGAAACAGATCCAATCCTGAATGTGTGTTTTCCTTCTCCTTTCCCTCCTCCTCCTCCTCTTCCATCTCCTTTTTCTTCCTCTTCTCCTCCTTCCCCTCTTTTTTCTTTATTTTCCTCCCCTCTTTTCTCCTTCCCCTTTCTCCTCCTCCTCCTCCTCCTCTTCCATCTCCTTTTTCTTCCTCTTCTCCTCCTTCCCCTCTTTTTTCTTTATTTTCCTCCCCTCTTTTCTCCTTCCCCTTTCTCCTCCTCCTCTTCCATCTCCTTTTTCTTTCTCTTCTACTCCTTCCCCTCTTTTTTCTTTATTTTCCTCCCCTCTTTTCTCCTTTCCTTCTTTCTGCTTCTCCTCCTCCTCCACCCGCCCCCAGCAAGAGAACGCCATCCTGACCATGGAGCAGCGTAACTACTTCTCCCTCTACTGCCTTCACCAAGAGACTCAGCTCGTCCACATTTACCTTCCGCTCACCTCTCACATCTTGGGGGCCTTCGTCAACTCCCAGATCCAGGGCCACAAAGAGGTGAGGGCCTTCCAGGCGGGGCCGTGTGTGTGTTTGTGCGTTTGTGTGTCCAACAGCTGTCATGTCTGGCCAGCTCCTGCATTCCTCTCCCTTGTTTTCCTCAATATCTGTCTATTGTCTGCACTCTATAACTGTCTGGTTTGGTCTTCAACCCAACAAGACCGACACAGACTTCAGAGGAGAATCAGAACTGCAGAAAAAACTGTTTGTTTGTTTGTTTGTTTGTTTATTAAATTTGTATGCCGCCCCTTTCCGCAGACTCGGGGCGGCTCACAGCAATAGTAAAAAAAACAATGTAAAATACAAATCCTAATATTTAAAAAACCTGCTGCCAACCTGCCTCCTATTGAGGACCTGTAGACTGCATGAGTCCAAAAGAGAGTCGTGAAGATATTGACTGACCCCTTGCATCCTGGACACAAACTGTTTCAAAACATCGCTACAGAGCACTGCACACCAAGACAATTAGACACAAGGACAGGTTTTTTTTCCCCTCAAATGCCATCACTCTGCTAAACAAATAATTCCCTCAACACTGTCAAACTATTTACTAAGGCTGCACTACTATTACTACTAGTTTTTTCTCATCTCCCCCCACTTATGATTATATGACTGTAACTTGTTGCTTGTATCCTTATGATCTTTATTAATATTGATTGTTTCCTGATTGCTTATTTGACCCCTATGACAATCATTAAGTGTTGGACCTCATGATTCTTGACAAATGTCTATTTTCTTTTATGTACGCTGAGAGCATATGCACCAAGACAAATTCCTTGTGTGTCCAATCACACTTGGCCAATAAAGAATTCTATTCTATTCTATTCTATTCTCTACTCTACTATACAAATGTCTCTTTTTCTTTTATGTACACTGAGAGCATCTTCATCAAAGACAAATTACTTGTGTGTCCAATCACACTTGGCCAATAAATAATTCTATTCTATTCTATTCTATTCTATACAAATGTATATTTTTAATGTACACTGAGAGCATCTGCACCAAATACAAATTCCTTGTGTGTCTAATCACACTTGGCCAATAAAGAATTCTATTCTATTCTACTCTACTCTACTCTATTCTAGACAAATGTCTTTTTTTCTTTTATGTCCACTGAGAGTATCTGCACCAAAGACAAATTCCTTGTGTGTCCAATCACACTTGGCCAATAAATAATTCTATTCTATTCTACTCTACTCTACTCTATTCTAGACAAATGTCTCTTTTTCTTTTATGTCCACTGAGAGCATCTGCACCAAAGACAAATTCCTTGTGTGTCCAATCACACTTGGCCAATAAAGAATTCTATTGTTTTCCTCAAGCCACTCCGAGGGCCGCCAATGTCTCTCTCCGTCAAGGGTTTCCCGGCCCTTCTGCTGACCGCTTCTGCCTCTCTCCTTTCTTCTTTGCAGATGTGTGAAGTCTGGAACGAACTGAAGCCCAAGCTCAGCTGCCTCTTCGCGGGAAGCAGCGATGTGCTGATGCTCCCTTTGTCTGCTCAAGAGGACAATTTCCTTCCCAGTTAATGTTTTGGGGGTTCAGGATGGGAGTAACTGGAAGGAGGGGGCTGCCCAGGTATTCTTCTTTTGCCTCCCAGAGCCTGATTTGAAGGGGGGGGGGTTTCCCCACACACTCCAAATATGTACAGATGTGGGGTTTTTCCTCTCTCTTTTGTCTTTTGTCATTTTTAACTTTGACTGTGAAAGCTCAACACAACAGCCCTTGGGGCAGGTTTGGCAATGGGGGGCCTGCCCTCTGTCAAAACTGTCAGATAGGCTTGAGTGACACACTCCATTCCAGGAATAGAACCCATAATTCCATGGGGATTAGGGCCGGGCAGCAAATACCGTATTTTTCAGAGTATAAGACACACCGGAGTATAAGGGGGAGGAAAATATGGAAAAAGAATCTGCCTACCAGGTATTCATCTGGCCAGCGTCCTTAGTCTGGTCAGTTTCAGCATATTATTTTATCCCCTGGTTAAGGCTTTAAAAAAAAACATTTTTTGCAGAGAGTGAGAATGAAAGAGCTTGTAAGCTGGTAAGAGCTGGGAATATTGTTAGTACCTGGTTAGGGATGGAAATAAACGTTTAGAGCAATGAAAAAAACCCTGCAAAGCCTTAGGGCTTGAAAAACATTCTTTGCAGAGAGAAACAATGAAAGAACCTGCAAGATAAGAGCTGAGAAGATTGTTAATAGCTAGTTAGGGCTGGGGGGGGGAGCTACATTCCGAGTATAAGACACACCCAAATTACCAGCCTCTTTTAGGGAGGAAAAAGGTGCCTCTTATACTCTGAAAAATACGGTATATGCACCATGCAATTAAAGGGACAATTTCCCTAAAAGAGCATTCTGAGCAAAGCGACTATCATGAGTTTTTAAAAATCTTATTTTGTTTCAAAAAGCCAGATCTTTCAATGGAACAGAAGCACAACGTTCAGGACACGTAGGCAGGTAGCTACGTGACTCCGTGCCACATAAGAAATGGCCAGCTGCCTCACAGAGGACTAGGCCCATGAATTCATCTCTCAAAACACACTCCCAGCCTTGCCTCGGCTGAAAGCTCTCAAGACTTCTTAGAACTACAGCTAGTTCTGTAGCTCTGACTTAGGCCAGCTTGTTTTAATGACCATTTGGATGGACTTCCCAAAAGCCATTGAATGATGTAGCAAACTTCTTTTAACAAAAAGAAGTGATGTGTGAGGGACCAAACCCAAATGGGCCAACACTGTTTACCCAGATATCTGGTACACAGGAGCACATGTCAGCCGTATGCTGGCTTACAGACGTCAGTACAGTGGTGCCTCTACTTATGAACTTAATTCGCTCCGTGACCAGGTTCTTAAGTAGAAAGGTTTGTAAGAAGCCATTTTTCCCATAGGAATCAATGTAAAAGCAAATAATGCGTGCGATTGGGGAAACCACAGAGAGGGTGGAGGCCCTGTTTCCTCCCAGGAGATTCCTAGAGAGGCCACACGGAGGCTTTTCCCTGCCTTTTCCAGCCCTGTTTCCTCCCAGGAGATTCCTAGAGGCCCCACTGAGGCTTTTCCCTGCCTTTTCCAGCCCTGTTTCCTCCCAGGAGATTCCTAGAGGCCCCATGGAGGCTTCTCCCTGCCTTTTCTGGCCCTGTTTCCTCCTAGATTTCTAGAGAGGCCCCAGGAAGGCTTCTCCCCGCCTTTTCTGGCCGTTTCTTCCCAGGATATTCCTAAAGAGGCCCCACAGAGGCTTTTCCCTGCCTTTTCCAGCCCTCTTTCCTCCCAGGAGATTCCTAGAGGCCCCATGGAGGCTTCTCCCTGCCTTTTCTGGCCCTGTTTCCTCCTAGATTTCTAGAGAGGCCCCAGGAAGGCTTCTCCCTGCCTTTTCTGGCTATGTTTCCTCCCGGGAGATTCCTAGAGAGGCCCCACAGAGGCTTTTTCCTGCCTTTTCCAGCCTTGTTTCCTTCCAAGATTCCTAGAGAGGCCCCACGGAGGCTTCTCCCTGCCTTTTCCGGTTATAATTTTGGAGGCTCAGGTTTGTAAGTGGAAAATGGTTTTTGAGAAGAGGCAAAAAAATCTTGAACACCCGGTTCTTATCTGGAAAAGTTCGTAAGCAGAGGCATTCTTAGATAGGGGTACCACTGTAGCTGGCATCTGACTAGCTTTCAAAGATAAGTTTGTGTCCAGCATTTGTATAAATCGCTCCTTCTCATGTGTATACCTCATACCTGCGTTCCTTTTGAATGAACGCAAACCCAGGAGTTTTAAGAGACAGGATGCTTTGCGTTGCTCTAAAAGCAAATGTTTCTCAAACCTCGCCAACTTTTAAGATAGCACAAGACTTTTGTACTGCTCCACCGTTCTTCGCAGCCCTCTCTTAAGATGTTTACAGAGTCAGCCTCTTGTCCCCAACCATCTGGGTCCTCATTTGACCCACCTCGGAAGGATGGAAGGCTGAGTCAACCTTGAGCTGGTCAGGATCGAAGTCCTGACAGTGGTCAGAATTAGCCTGAAATATTGCAATCAATGCACCACCATGGGAAGGAAGGAAGGAAGGAAGGAATAGCAATAGCATTTAGACTTATATACAGCTCCCAAGTGCTTTTGCACTCCTCTCTAAGCAGTTTACAGAATCAGCCTCTTGTCCCCAACCATCTGGGTCCTCATTTGACCCACCTCGGAAGGATGGAAGGCTGAGTCAACCTTGAGCTGGTCAGGATCGAAGTCCTGACAGTGGTCAGAATTAGCCTGAAATATTGCAATCAATGCACCACCATGGGAAGGAAGGAAGGAAGGAAGGAAGGAAGGAAGGAAGGAAGAACGAACAATAGCATTTAGACTTATATACCACTCCCTAGTGCTTTTACACTCCTCTCTAAGCAGTTTACAGAATCAGCCTCTTGCCCCCAACAATCTGGGTCCTCATTTGACCCACCTCGGAAGGACGGAAGGCTGAACCGTGTGCCAGTGAGAATTGAACTACCAAACTGCTGGCAATCAACAGAAGTAGCTGATGGGTTGACTTCCACTCCCAGAATTCCCCAACCAGCCACCTTGGCCTGGGGAATTCTGGGAGTTGAAGTCCACAAGTCTTAACGGGGCCAAGATTGAGAATCTGTGCTATAAAGATTAATTTGTGGCATCCATTCATGTTCCTCACCAAAAGCTACCCAAAGCTTGGCTGAATATGTTGACCAGCTAAACATAGTGCCTTAAAAACCAATGTAGGTTTTTAAACCTCTAGACAATCATCTTACTAATCAGAACGAACCTGGCTTAGCTTCAGAGTCATGATTAAATTAGCCAGGGACTAGCAGTCCTGAAGCTTTATAAAAAGAGAAATACTGTATTTGTTTGGTTCATGCCTAGTTAAATAAGCAACTGTATAAAAAGCTTGTTCTGCTGGATTAAAAATAAAATAAAATCTAACTGCTACACGAATAGCCATCTGTTCTCTACAAGAAAAAAGAAGATCCTGGAGTTAATTTTTGGGGAAGATCTCTTTAAAGTGGGACCAAGGAACTTTTTTTTTTAAAAAAAAGCAAGATGATTTTTAAGACTTCAGAATAAAAGAAGCCCACCAGTAGGGACCAAAACGCCAAATTCTCAGGCAAGTAAATGGTCTTTTCTGTGTTTTCCAAGTCACGGTTTTGGTTTGGGGGGGTGGATGGGTGGGCTGACTTCATCCAGCCTCCTGGCATGTAATCTGACGTTTGTAAAAAGAGTGTCCGCTTTGGAAAAAGTATTGTGTTTTTTTGTTTTTAAACGAAGCACTTTATTAAACGGCAGAATGTCTTTATTCCCACTTGGTAGACTTTATTAAATGTTTACGGGAGTCTGACAACCCCAGGCCCCCCTGCCTCGAAAGTTGCAAAAAAAATATCTATTTGTAAGAAGAGAAATATAAAGCTCTTATTAAAAAGTTGAAAGTTTATTTTTAAGTTGAATGAATTTATTGCAACGTCAAAGCGTTTTTCTTCATGATATTGACATTTCTTTTTCCGGTTTCACCATATTTTCCCATAATTTAGTATTCATTGGTCACAGAACACATTTCTGTACATAAAAACAAATAATTTCCAGAGGGTTCTACCTCCAAAAAAGTGAGCCATCAATGAGTTGGGCAGAAGAATTGTCTTGCTACAGAGCCGGTAGTGGTTCCTTGCTTGCCAAAATTAAATCCTTTATGTCTCCATCAGGAAATCTTTCTTGCATATTCTCCACCTCTTTCAGGGTATATTCCAAGATAGTCTCTTGCCCCTGAAACTTAAAATAGCCCAGGAAATATTTTTTGTGGAGCAGAAGAGGAAACCAATAGATATCATCCGGCCACATTTCCTTGAACGGTACCTGGTCCACGTCAAACCACCGAGGGCGCATTTCTTGCAATGGGAGAGAATAAAAAAACTTTTAAAACAATTTAAAACCAACAATTAAAAGCAGTTAAACCATGCATGTCCCATTTTCCTACCGTCACTTTCGGTGGGGCTTCCATGGAAACTGTCAGCGCGAAAGATGTGGACTTCCATCAGCTCTGAGTTGCCTACAAACTCAAAGGTAATCTGGCCCATTTTCTGTAAAGTGTCCACGGTCAAACCGCTCTCTTCCTGAAGCTCCCTAAAATGTACACAGAAGAAGACAGTCTGCAAGAGTGGAGATTCTTGGTTTCCACTTGTTCCTTGTGATTATGATGCCACTAAAAAAAACCTGATTTGCTTAGCAGTGGAAATTCTGGTCCTAATTGGGAGCAAATGCTGTGAGTTTTAATGAATCTTAAATTTAGATGAAAACAGGCCATAAACCCAAGCAATCTTCTAATAATCATATAGTGTAGGTCCATGCCTTTCTTTCCTTCTTTCTTTCCTCCCTTTCCTTCCTTCCTTCTTTCTTTCCTTCCTTCCTGCCTTCTTTCTTCCCTCCTTTTCCTTCCTTCCTGCCTTCTTTCTTTCTTTCTTTTTTTCCTTCCTTCCTGCCTTCTTTCTTTCTTCCCTCCCTTTCCTTCCTTCCTTCCTGCCTTCTTTCTTTCTTCCCTCCCTTTCCTTCCTTCCTTCCTTCCCTTCCTTCCAGTCTCTCCCTTCCTTCCTCTTTCTTTTTCCTTCGTCAAACAAAAATTACAAACTCGAGTAAACAAAATGAACAAACTAAAATGTGACACGGATGCCAGGCACATTAGTGCAAGTACACATTCCCTTTTAGTAATCTCTTAAATGCAGAGGTGAGGTCCATAGAAGACAAGTTAGAACGAAAAGAGCAAAAGTCAGTAGCTGAGACAACTGAATTGGGTAAAATATCCCAGGTTTTGACACCGCCCAGAGAGCATGTGTGGCTTCAGGGATGCTACAGGTGCCTTTTGCTTTGAATTGTGCATCTATGTTTACGTCTCTTTCTCACATTCTCATCATGTGCTAAATAATAATGGGTGAAATGACTCCCAGGTGATGAGACGCAGTGAATCCACGCCTATTTGTGGCCTCTCCCAAAACATTCCCTGAAGTCATTTCACCAATTTTTAATTTAATAGAACCCAGCATCTAGGCGAGTCCTTCTGCTTGGGTGATGATTGAGCTAAAAAAAATACCCAAGTGAAATTAAAAGAAAAGAATTAAATTAAAAGAAAAGAAAAATATCATCCAGCAATGAATCATCTCAACTCCATTTGGCCCACAAAGTAGAAGTGGAGCAAGTCACAAGGGTGATTGTGTTGTGCAATTCCAAAACTGCAATCTACAGAAGAATCATTGAGTCCGTCATCTGCATCTCTATAACTGTCTGGTTTGGTTCTGCAAACCAACAAGACCGACACAGACTTCAGAGGAGAATCAGAACTGCGGAAAAAACAATTGCTGCCAAGCTGCCTTCCATTGAGGACCTGTATATTGCACGAGTCAAAAAAAGGGCAGTGAAAATATTTTTACTGACCCCTCACATGCTGGACATAAACTTTTTAAACTTCTACCCTCAAAACATTGCTACAGAGCACTGCACACCAAGACAACTAGACACAAGAGCAGTTTCCCCCCGAATGCCATCACTCTGCTAAGCAAATAATTCACTCAACACTCAAATTATTTACTAACTTTGCACTACCATTACTACTAGTTTTTTCTCATCAATCCTACCACCTATTTCCTCTCACTTATGACTGTATGACTGTAACTAGTTGCTTGTATCCTTATGATTTTTATTAATATTGATTGTTTCCTGATTATTTGACCCCTATGACAATCATTAAGTGTGGTACCTCATGATTCTTGACAAATGCATATTTTTCTTTTATGTACACTGAGAGCATCTGCACCAAAGACAAATTCCTTGTGTGTCCAATCACACTTGGCCAGTCAAGAATTCTATTCTATTCCATTCCATTCCAATTCTTGATTGTTTCCTCATTGCTTATTTGACCCCTATGACAATCATTAAGTATTGTACCTCATGATTCTTGACAAATGTCTCTTTTCTTTTATGTACACTGAGAGCATCTGCACCAAAGACAAAATTCCTTGTGTGTCTAATTACACTTGGCCAATAAAGAATTCTATTCTATTCTATTCTACTCTATTCTAGACAAATGTCTCTTTTTCTTTTATGTACACTGAGAGCATCTGCACCAAGACAAATTCCTTGTGTGTCCAATCACACTTGGCCAATAAAGAATTCTATTCTATTCTATTCTACTCTATTCTAGACAAATGTCTCTTTTTCTTTTATGTACACTGAGAGCATCTGCACCAAGACAAATTCCTTGTGTGTCCAATCACACTTGGCCAATAAAGAATTCTATTCTATTCTATTCTACTCTATTCTAGACAAATGTCTCTTTTTCTTTTATGTACACTGAGAGCATCTGCACCAAAGACAAAATTCCTTGTGTGTCCAATCATACTTGGCCAATAAAGAATTCTATTCTACTTTGATTCTTGACAAATCTATATTTTCTTTTATGTACACTGAGAGCATCTGCACCAAAGACAAATTCCTTGTGTGTCCATTCACACTCGGCCAGGAAAGAATTCTAAACTCTAATGAGTCTCTTCCAAAGAATTAGAGAAGACTGCCTGTGGATGCATTCGGTTGTCCTCTCACCTTCGGGCTGCCTGCTCCACTGTTTCCCCCAGTTGCACCTTTCCCCCAAAGCCATTCCAGAGGCCGGCCCCGAAGCCGCGCTTCTTCATGCCCAGCAGGACCCGCTGCGGCTGCATCACCAACACCAACGTGTACAGCTTGGTCGTCAGCATGCTGCACCCTAGGTCAAGAATAAGGGGTGGGTGGGGAGAAACATCAGTGGGCAAATCCACAGAAATACTGCAGGAAGCAAGAGAGGGGAAGAGAAAGGGGACAGCGGAGGTCACTGGTGCTATGCGTCGCAAGTGAGACAGGAATATGGCCAAAGCACTAGAAGAAAGAAACATCTGGAGCGTCTTTAAATGTTCCAATATATTCTATTCCACACAGGTGCAACTTACTGGGAAGGAAGGAAGGAAGGAGGCAATGAGTAGGACCGAAGGAAGGAAGTGGGGAGAAAGGAAGGAAGGAAGGAGGTGGAAGGAAGAGAGAAGAATGGAATACAAGAAAGGAGGGAAGGAAGGAAGGAAATGAGGGAGGAAGGAAGGAAAAGAATGGAAGGAAATTGAATGGAAAGAGGGAAGGAAGTAAATGAAATGAGAGGAAGGAAGAGAAGAATGGAAGGAATTGGAATGGAAGAAAGGGAAGGAAGGAAATGAAATGAGAGGAAGGAAGGAAGGAAGAAAAATGGAAGGAAGGAAGGAAGGAAGGAAAGAGAAGAAGAATGGAATGAAATTGAATAGAAGGAAGGAGGGAGGGAAAGGAAATGAGAGGGAGGGAGGGAGGGAGGAGAAAAGAATGGGAGGAAATGGAAAGGAAGGAAGGAAAGGGATTGCTGGACCAGTCTTTCTCAATCTCAGCCACTTAAAAATGGGTGGAGCTCAACCCCCAGCATTCCCCGGCCAGCATGCTTTAATAAGGCGTCTGTTTTTTAACTTCCATGAAGGCTCCATGGAAGGTATGCTCCCCGACCCCGACCCCCCAGCCCACCTTTCGCCTTTAAACTCTTTAAACGAGGGGAAAACAAGAGATGCAAAACGCAACTGTGAAGACAAAGCCTTGCAGAACCCTCCCTCCCTCTCCGCTGTTTATGCCAAAGGCCTGCTAACAAAATGGGGGGGGGAAGGAGACCCCCAAGCCGACCCTCCTCAACGCCACCCTTGCAAACCTGAAAGGAACGGAGCGCTTTTCAAATGCAATTAAAACGAAAACAAAGCAAACACGTGCAGGGCAACGGGCAGTAGGAGGCGGGGCGATGTTTCCGGAGGGGACGATTGTGGCCGTCGGACTAAGTGCAACAGTCGAAAAGTGTCCCCCAGATCCCGGAAGTGGCGGGAGAAACCATGAGCCGGTGAGCGGCGCCGAATGCAACCTGGTGCCTCCCCCCCCCCGCCCCCAATTCCTGTTTCTATTGCTCGGGGTTGGGGAGCAGGGGTCTTCCCCGCCCCTTTTCTTGGGGTGGGCCGAGAGGCCTTTTCATCCTGGCTGTTGAGTTGCAGCTCTTCCTCTGGCCTGCCCAATTTCCTTCCTTCCTTCCTTCCTTCCTTCCTTCCTTCCTTCCTTCCTTCCTTCCTTCCTTCCTTCCTTCCTTCCTTCCTTCCCTTTCTCCTTCCTCTTTTTTCCTCCCCCTTTCCATCCCTTCCCTTCCCCCTTCCCTTTCTCTGTTTTCCTTTCTCTTTTCTCCTTCCCCTTATCTTTTCTCCTTCCTTCCTTCCTTCCTTCCCTCCCTTTCTCCTTCCTCTTTTTTCCTCCCCCTTTCCATCCCTTCCCCCTTCCCTTTCTCTGTTTTCCTTTCTCTTTTCTCCTTCCCCTTTTCCTTTCTTCTTTCCTTTCTTTTTCTCCTCCTTTCCTTTCCCCTTTCTTTTCCCTTCCCTTCCCTTCCCCCTCCCTTTTTTATACCTGCTGCTAATTTTCAGCACTCCCACTTGTTTTTCTCCCTTGCAGACATCGGATCCTGCCCACCGTTTTACTCCAGATCCAGAAAATCCACACAACGGGGCAACACCTGAAATCCAAAACTGGGGCAGAGCATCGCTGGCTAGAGAGACATTTCCGAGACCCGTTTGTGAAGAAAGCCAAACAGAGGAACTATCGTTGCCGAAGTGCCTTCAAATTGCTGGAGATTGACGACAAACATCACCTCTTTCGCCCGGGGCTGCATGTCCTCGACTGTGGGACGGCCCCTGGAGCCTGGGCTCAGGTGGCTGTTGAAAGGGTCAACGCCACAGGATCTGGTGAGTGGACGCCTAAGGCTGCTCAGTGATTTGCAACCTGTTCTAAGCCAGCCATAGTTTGGGATCGTGTCACTTTTTTTGTCTCACTCATGGCTTCTGATGGATTATTCTTCCCTGCAAGGGAATATGGATTGGTTGGGGAAAGAGGAACTGGTCCAAAATCATCCAGTTGGCTTTCATGCCTAAATCCGGAATTAGAACTCACGATCTCCTGTTGATTGCCGCCAAAGTCACCCAGCTGGCTTTCATGACTACCGTGGAACTAGAATTCACCTTCTCCTGGTGATTGGCACCAAAGTCGCCCAGCTGGTTTTCATTTTTAAGGCAGGACTAGAACTCACACTTAAAGCTCTGTAATGTACGGCCCCTAGAACATAAGAACCTAAGAAGAGCCCTGATGAATCGGGCCAAAGCCCATCGAGTCCAGCATTCTGTGTCACACAGTGGCCCACCAATTGTCCATGGGGATCTTGAGCAGAAAGGGAAGGCAAAAGCCTCCCTTTCCTTGACCCCCGACAAATGGGACCCCAGGGAACCCTACCCGCCTCAATCAACATAGTGGCGGCATTTGGACATCTGTTTCAATAACCACCTATACAGTTATTTTTTAATTCTAATTTCAGGTTTAACACCTACATCAGGTTCATCCCACTGAATTTCCATAAATAACTTTAGTTTTCTGACTCTATTCTAACTGCCTTGTTGCTCTTTGCATTTTAAAATCACTTTCTTGTGACGTTTGTAATTTTTTCTCTCTCTTCCTCTGCTTTTTCAATCCCTGCATTTTTCTTAGCTTGAATATTTATTTCCAGTGCTAGAACAGAGTGGTCTGTATGGTAAAAGTCCCTCTAATGGTAAAGGCAAACATATTTTGGCACCTCTTTCCAGATTGTTATCACATCCTCTATTCCCTGTTTGGTGATCGAGAAGCAAAATAATACTGAGAAAATGTGCAGATTGGAAGTGAGGAAAAACTCCCTTAACAAATGTCAGATTTAGCAACAGAAATTTTGTTCTTGCAGTCAAAGATTGCCAGTATATCTATAGCTTTGTCCCTCTTGGGATTTACTTTTGGCCTCTCGAAAAACCAAAGTTATATATTTTATGATTATAATGACATTCCCGCAACCCGAATAGAGAAAAGGCACTTACTTCTCTGTCTCAAGTGTCATTAAACCCAGAGATCGTGATTGAGAAAGTGGAAGCAAAATGCCCAAGACTTACCTTGTTTATTTTTCCCCAAATCCTGCCTGGTTTGGGGTTTTTTTTTGCATTTGAGCAAACTGGCAGCTTTGCTTAGGAAGTAGCTGGAATATTTCAAAGCTATCAATGTGTTTTTCTTCTGATTCAATTTTTTTTCCATTCCTGCTTTCTCTGCTGTGTGTGAGAGTGGGATAGTGGAGGGGAACGGGGTTGTCTCAGCCTTCATAATGTATCATAAAGTGTGATTGTTTTAGATCTATTTATATTAATCTCCTTCTTTCCAATAAATATTGCCAAGCGTGTTTTTCTTCCCCAAGTATTGACAGTTTATGGCTGGAGAAATATTTCCTTCCATTTGAATATGTGATTTTTAAAAAAAAAACTCTACCCGAGGCTTCATTTTAATATTGTGGGTTTTCCCCTCTGGGAAATGATGGTGAGAGCAGTCTTGAAAAGCCTCAATTTAATTAATTAATGTCAGGCAAAAGTGCCCTGACAGCAGAAAACGTTACTGTTGGCTGACTCTGGAGTGATTTTGACGACGGTACAAGACAGTGATTGATGATGAGCATTTCTGAATTATTGATCCTTACAGAAAGCCTTGCTCATAAAAAAAAAAACCCTGCTTGTTAGGAAGGTGCTAAAAATAAAATGATAGAATTGATTAAGAGGTTAGTCGTGGGTGACTTTCAGTAATTTGTAATTTTTTTTAAGTGCCATGGATAGGGAATGCAAATTGGTTTTCCTGTTTTCCTTGCCAGCCGCGCATAGAGAGAAGCTTACAGTTCACAGATTTTGCAAAGTCATAAGTTGGCTTATTTAGTTCTGCTTTTTGATAAACTCTGGTTTATTGGCTCAGTGCATGTATGAACCATCCAACTATGGCTTGTACAATAGACATAGCTAAGTCCCAAAGGTGGTTTTGAAAAGGCAACTGGACTTACTTGCCTTTTCCTCCCTTGAAAATGTTTTACTTGCCATCCAAGCAACCTCTTCAGTTCAGCTTCTTGGATGAGAAGTGAAGCGTTTTCAAGAAAGAAGGAAAGAAAGAAAGAAAGAAAGAAAGAAAGAGAAGGAAGGAAGAAGAAAGAAGGAGGGAGGGAGAAAGGAAGGAAGGAAGAGGAAAGAAAGAAGTTGAAAGAAAGAAAGAAGAAAGAAAGAGGGAGGGAGGAAGGAAGGAAGGAAGAGGAAAGAAAGAAGTTGAAAGAAAGAAAGAAGAAGAAAGAAAGAGGGAGGGAGAAAGGAAAGAAGGAAGTTGAAAGAAAGAAAAAAGGCAGAGAGAAAGAAAAGAAAGAGGGAGGAGGAAGGAAGAAGAAAGAAGAAGGGAGGGAGAAAGAAAGGAAGGAAGGAAGGAAGAGGAAAGAAGAAAGTTGAAAGAAAGAAAAAAGAGGCAGAGAAAGAAAGAAAGAAAGAAAGAAAGAAAGAAAGAAAGAAAACCAAGGAAGTCCAGTTGCATTTGGAAAAACACCTTGGTACAACCATGACCTGGATTTAATTTAGTTGACTTATATGTTGCCCAGTCCCGTAGGACTGTGGATGATTGAGATTCTCGACAGATACATAACTAACAAAACCTTAGCTTAATGAAGTGTGTAAACTCAGCCACGAAGGTTACTCAATACTTCTCCGTAATAAGTAATGGAGTAACAGAGGTCTCTATTATTAATCCCTCGGAAGAACACACCAGTTCTGCCTTACTCATGCTTTACGGATTGAACAACCAGTAAGTAGATCATTGACTGCTTTGCATTTCATAGTTCCTAGAAACTGGGAAACAGCTTTCGGTTAAAAAGTAAGAATCCGCTTATACAGAGCCTTTAAAAAAAAGATTTATTACGTAGCAGGACTTCTGGGTAATAGTGTACTCTAAAGTTCCCTCACGCTACCATTACAATGACCGGCGGATTAGTAGATGTATCGGTCTCGTTCACTTGATAATTCAGGGGGTGTAGTTGTCTTTAAAAGCAATTGGACTCACTTGCCCCATAAATTTGCCTATCGGTGGCCATTATGTGATTTCTAGGTTCCCAGGCAATATGTCATTATACAAAAAGCTCCTGGAGGACAACCCTCTAGTGAACGCTTTCGTCTTTATATCCTCGGTGTTCTTTTCCTCGTAAACATGTCAGAATTTACTTGCCCTTGTATTGGTCATCAGTCTACCGGCAGTTAAAAAGGAAAGGGGAAAAAAATTGTTTTCTCCCTGGTATTCTGACTAAGCATCACAAGTGTCTTTTTTGTGAATGTTGATATCATAATAAAATGTGAGAATAACCTTGGGGATGGTGGGGAAGAAAGGGAAGAAATTGGTTGAATGTGCTGACAATAAAATGAAATTGATTGCCAATCAGTGTTGATTCCTAAGTGGACAGTTTGATTTCATAGAAGCATAGAAGACTGACGGCAGAAAAAGACCTCATGATCCATCTAGTCTGCCCTTATATTATTTCCTGTATTTTTATCTTAGGATGGATCTATGTTTATCCCAGGCATGTTTAAATTCAGTGACTGTGGATTGACCAACCACGTCTGCTGGAAGTTTGCTCCAAGGATCTACTACTATTTCAGTGAAATAATATTTTCTCACGTTGCTTCTGATCTTTCCTCCAACTCACTTCAGATTGTGTCCCATTGTTCTTGTGTTCACTTTCATATTAAAAAACACTTCCCTCCTGGACCTTATTTAACCCTTTAACATATTTAAATGTTTCGATCATGTCCCCCCTTTTCCTTCCGTCCTCCAGACTATACAGATTGAGTTCATGAAGTCTTTCCTGATACGTTTTATGCTTAAGACCTTCCACCATTCTTGTAGCCAGTCTTTGGACCCGTTCAATTTTGTCAATATCTTTTTGTAAGTGAGGTCTCCAGAACTGAACACAGTATTCCAAATGTGAAATTGATTGGCAATCAGTGTTGGTTCCTAAGTGGACAGTTTGATTTCATAGAAGTTTGATCTGTTATTTAAGTGTTCCCTTTATTATTTTTTTGAGCACTGTATTTTAACCTGCGTTTTGTGTCCTCTAGACCCAAAACAGCCTGTTGGCTTTGTCCTTGGAGTTGATCTTCTTCACCTGTTCCCCTTGGAAGGAGCAATTTTTCTCCCGCACGCCGATATCACAGATCCGGGCACCCACAAGGAGATCCAAACCCTCCTGCCAAAAGGCAAAGCAGACGTTATCCTAAGCGACATGGCCCCGAACGCAAGCGGCATCCGGGAATTTGACCATCAAAAGTTGATTCAACTCTGCCTGTCCCTTCTGGATCTGGCCCGAGGCATTTTGCAGCCCGGAGGGATCCTGCTGTGTAAATTCTGGGATGGCAAGGAGACCCACCTCCTCCGAAGCCGGCTGTTGCAAGACTTCCAAGAAGTGAAGACCCTAAAGCCTCAAGCAAGCAGAAAAGAATCGGCCGAGACTTTTTTCTTAGCGAAAACCTACCGAGACGTGTCAAATTTGCAGCGGAATAACCTTGAGTAGTTTCACGCATGCTGGGGGGCATCGCTTAGGATTGAAGCACCAGATATTAAGAATTCAAATGGATCAAAATTCAGACTGTGGAATACAGTAGTACCCCTAGATACGAGCATAATTCGTTCCATAAGGGAGCTTGTATCTCGAGGCAACTCGTATCTGGAACAAATAACTTTTTTCCCCTCCGAGATAACCAAAAGCAAGGATTCTTGCGCCACCTAGTGGACACTCGGCTCGTATCCCAAATTTGAGCTCGGAACTAGAACAGAAATGTCTCTCCCCTCGTGGCTCATATCTTGAAATACTCGCATGTAGAGCAGCTCGTATCTAGAGGTACTACTGTATAACATTGCGGGATGCTCTCAGAGCAATTTTTTTGCAGACATTTCACGACCAAACTATGTAACAACATCAGTGCTAAAGGGGAGCTGCATTTTCTGTTTGCAGGGTGACGAATTACAGATAGAACTTTTGCAGGCTGGTGGAGAAGTGGGGTCTTTGGTGCTTTCTGAGCCTGATGGTTTTCTCAGTGGAAACCTCAACCCCTTTCTGGCACTGATGATATTCCTTAGTTGGGTCACGAAACGTCTACAAGAAAAACCACCAAGCCCAGAGACAATCAAGGGTCCCCGAGTTACAGATCTTCCATAAGTGCTGGAGAAGTTTGTGTATAGTGTTACTTATAAATAAATAACAATTAGAACAAAATCCAATCTCTCTCTCTCTCTTTTTAAAAAACTTTTCTTTATTAAGTTTTCACATATAGTTCAAATCACACATTATTCTATTTTACAGACTATAAACCATCTTTATTAACATTCTTATAGTAGATTTTTACCTGTTACATTCCATTATATACATTCCATTTCATACTTTTATTTTCTAATATTTATTACATTCACTAAAAGGTAAATAAATTTTTTTACAAGGTAGCTGTGGATTTTTTCAATCGTACTGTTGTTTCATATTATATTATTTCTATATTCTGTTTGGAACCCATTCATGCCATTTTTGCCGTGTTCGTTTTGATTCCATGATTTTGTTTCCCTTGATTGAGTTAGTGAGTCCGTCCATCTCCACGCATGTATATATTTTATCTATAATTAAGTCTTCCGTCAATCTCTCTCTCTCTTGTGTCCATTTGGAAATAAATTCTTGCAGGGACCGTTCCCAGATTAAGACATCTGCAGCCTCTCTCTAGCAACCCCTGCGGTCAAAACCTTGCATCAAAAAGATTATTTATTATTTACTTATTGAAATAAATACCTTGAAAGCCCTCACTTAACGATCCACAAACCGGCATAGCATCAATGTAAAGTCAGCGTAAAATCACACAAACATTTGTGTAAACAATGTAGAAAAGTAACAATAATGGCATAACAAACAATACAGTCCTCGGAGAGGGGTGACATATAAATGCAATTAATAATAAATAAATAAATAAATACGATATAAAAGTAACATAAAACAGTATACCACGTAAAGCAACACAAGCATTATAAAAAAATAGTAAAACAATATAAAATATCATCGGACTGTATCAAACCGATCAGCAATTTAAAAAAACAAAAGTTTTTTTTTCAAACAGCAATGATGACGCAAAAGTAGAAGAAGGAAATTGTATAAATTTCCATGTCCGCCTTTTAATAGGCAGGTTTAATAATTGGATTATTAATTAAAATGATTTAATAGGCAGATTTAATAATGAATGTATTTATTATTAATTAAAACAATTAAATAGGCAGAATTAATGACGAATTTATTAATTATTAAAATAATTTAATAGGCAGATTTAATAATTCATGTTTAATAATTTTTTTTAATGAAAAGCCTAAAAACTCAAGGATGCAAGTTTGAATATTCTCTTTCCTCCAAACAAGACTTTTTTTTACTTTTTGGGAGAAATACCATCCTCGGCCACAAGGGCGCGCCGCCACCTTCTTTTGATTTCCGAGCACTGCGACCGCAAGCCAAGCGAAGCAGCCCGGGAAGCGAAGGCGCGCAGCGGAAAGAGCGCGCTTCTCGCCCGAGATGCGGGGGGGGGGGGAAAGCAAAATCTCGCGGGAGCTGGGCGGCCAACTCTCGCGGCGCCGAGGGAGGGCGGGAGAGCGAGCCGAGATGGCCATGGCCGATTGGGGAGGGTGAGTGCGCGCGAGCGAGCGAATCCGGGGAGGGAGGGGGGCGAGTCACGTGGTTCCCGCGCGGGCGGAGCGGCAGAGGGCGGGCGGGCGGCGTCCGGGGCGGAGGGGTGTCGTCTGATCGCCTCAGGGACCCGAATTTCGGGGTTCGCGGGCGGGTTCAGGGGCTTCTCCTCCTCCGCCGTCGGGGTTCCCTCGAGCAGGAGAGCGAGGTCCCCGGACTCCCGTCGTCCCACAACGGCTGCTTCCTCGGTTGGTGTGCTGAGGGTGCTCCTGGGCATGTACAGAGTGCCCGACCGCAGTCGGAGAGCAGGCGCCTCCCCCCTCTATCTCCGATTATTTTTAGCAGGAGGGCTGACCCCATTCCAAGTTTTGCTTGGAGACACAACCACACACACCACTTTGGGCAGAAAAGATAAATTATTATTTTTATTTATTATTTATTAAATTAAATTTATATGCTGCCGCCCCTCTCCAAAGACTCGGGGCGGCTTGCAACATATAAAAACAGTATATCAAGATAAGATTAATTAAAATGAATTAAAATTAAGAATTGCATTTAAAAAACTTAAAATAGCCTATTAGCATACACACATGTCCATTCAAACAAGCCCACTGTACATTCGTTGCCCAGGGGGTTCGAATCTAATGACACTAATGAAATTGGGATGAAGATGAACCCATAGATCACATTGCTTTTCCAGTTTTCTTAGCTGGAATTGCCTGGATGAAATAAATGGGGGAGCATAGGAAAAGCCATGCAAAAATAAATAAATAAACAAAAACAAAGTTGTATCAAAAGGACTACAAAACCCTCCAGGAGGGTCAATGTGCAGGCAGGGGATGATGGGTTTGAAAGCCCAGGTTTGAGCCGGTCTCAGGATAGGGAAGGTGCCCCTGACTGGCCTTTGGTGGATTCAATAATAGAATTCTTTCAATAATAGAATTCTTTATTCTTTATTGACCAAGTGTGATTGCAACACACAAGGTTCATTGTTGTTCCTTTGCAAGTTGTGTGTTATGATTTTGCTTCTGTTGTTGCCTATTTATTTATTCATGCATGCAACACTTGGTTCCTTTTGTTTCCATTTGGGACATTGCGATTGTGATTGTTGTTCCCAAACTGATCCAAGTGGAAAACGAAAAAAGGCAAGTGTTGCAAAAAAAGAGGCAAAAGTCATCAACACAACCTGCAGAGGAGCAAGGAAGGAAGCAAACACAAAATGTAAATAGGAAATATTTTTAATTGCTTTTACAGCCCTCTCTAAGAGGTTTACAGAATCCGCCTATTGCCTCCCAACAATCTGGGTCCACATTTTACCCACCTTGGAAGGATGGATGGATGGAAGGAAGGAAGGAAGGAAAGGAAAGAAGGAAGGAATAGCAATAGCATTTAGACAAGGGGTGGGCAATTAATTTTGCCATAGGGCCACAGGAGAAATTGGGATGGTTTTAGAGGGCCGGACTAATACAATTAACTCAGTTCTACCCGATACTATATATTATTGGGTAGAACTGAGTTAATTATATTATAAATATAAATATAATAATTCCCTCAACACTGTCAGACTTTCTACTAAATCTGCACTTCTATTCTACTAGTTTTTCTCATCATTCCTATCACCCATTTCCTCCCATGTTGACTGTATGACTGTAACTTGTTGCTTGTATCCTAAGATTTTTATTAATATTGCTTCTTCATTGCTTATTTGACCCCTATGACAATCATTAAGTGTCGTACCATATGATTCTTGACAAATGTATATTTTATTTTATGTACGCTGAGAGCATCTGCACCAAAGACAAAATTCCTTGTGTGTCCAATCACACTTGGCCAATAAAATTCTATTCTATATATATTCTCGGGCCGCATTTTGCCCAGGTCTGATTTAGACTTATTTACTGCTTCCTAGTGCTTTTACAACACTCTCTAAGCAGTTTACAGAATTAGCCTCTTGCCCCCAACAATCTGGGTCTTCATTTTATCCACCAAGGAAGGAAGGAAGGAAGGAAAAGGAAGGAAGGAAGGAAGGAATAGCATTTAGACTTATCTACTGCTTCACAGTGCTTTTACAGCCCTCTCTAAGCGGTTTACAAAATCAGCCTATCGCCTCCAACAATCTGGGTCCTCATTTGATCCACCTCAGAAGGATGGAAGGCTGAGTCAACCTTGAGCCGGTGGTGAGATTTGAACTGCTGAACTACAGCTAGAGATCTCCAGACAGCAGTAAAATTGGTGTGCTCTGAGCTTGACTATTTTCTTGCAGACATCTCACCACTCAACTAGGTAACGCCATCAGAGATAGAAGGGAGTGTGGTTTTGTGCAGAGTTGGGAGAGGATTGGAGTCCTTATTGCTATCTGAGCTTCGGTGTTTTCTTGTAGGCATTTCAACTAGGTAACAATGCAGCCATGAGAGCAGTCATGGGCCTCCCTAGACATGCCCATATTTCTCCAACACTCGCAGTCTGCATTGGTTGCCGATTGGTTTCCAGACACAATTCAAAGTGTTGGTGATGGCCTACAAAGCCCTGCATGGCATCAGACCAGATTACTTGCGGGACCGCCTTCTGCCGCATGAGTCCCACCGACTGGTTAGGTCCCACAGAGTTGGTCTTCTCCAGGTCCAGTCGAGTAGACAATGTCGCTTGGTGGGGCCTAGGGGAAGAGCCTTCTCTGTGGCGGCCCCGGCCCTTTGAAATCAGCTCCCACTGATTTCACACTGCCCCCATACTCCTTTCCTTCCGTAAGAGTCTTAAGACTCATTTATGCCACCAGGCTTGGGGCTACTAGATCTCAGCCCCCTGGCCAATAAAATGAGATATATGTTGTGTGATTGAACTGATATGATTGTTTTTAAATATTGGATTTTTAGATTGTAACTTTAAATTTAATTAGATTTGTATTGTTATATTATGTGCTGTGAGCCGCCCCGAGTCCTTGGAGAAGGACAGCATGCAGGTCAGATAGATAGATAGATAGATAGATAGATAGATAGATAGATAGATAGATAGATAGAGATGATAGATAGATAGATAGATAGATAGATAGATATAGATGATAGATAGATAGATGATAGATAGATAGATAGATACAGATGATAGATAGATAGATGATAGATACGGTAGATAGATAGATAGATACAGATGATATAGATGATAGATAGATGATAGTTAGATAGATAGATAGATAGATAGATAGATAGATAGATAGATAGATGAGGGAGAGACGATAGATAGATGAGGGAGAGATTATAGATAGATGAGGGAGAGATTATAGATAGATGAGGGAGAGATGATAAATAGATAGATAGATAGATAGATAGAGATGATAGATAGATAGATAGAGATGATAGATAGACAGACAGACAGGCATACATAGATAGACAGGCAGACAGACAGACAGACAGATAGATAGGCAGACAGACAGACATCCAGCTATATTTGATTTCTTAGTTCAGCCCTGAGCTGCAAATAATTCTTTTTTTGACGGCAACAAATATATTTTGTTTTTAGTTGTTTTTTATTATTGGATTGTACATGTTGTGTTTATTATTGTTGTTAGCCCCCCCGAGTCTACGGAGAGGGGCGGCATACAAATCCAATAAATTATTATTATTATTATTATATTAGTCATTTTCTCTCTAATCGAAGAAGTCAGCTTTAATTTTTTTTTAACCTGATTTGAAGGGTTACAGTTTGGGATGCGTTAAATTGTGCGCGAAGAAGAATATTCTTAATTTTAAAATTATGTTTTTAATTGTTTGAACGGTAGAACTCAGATGCAGATGGAGGAGGCCGAGGGCAACACCACCGTCTTCTCCATCCTGAAGTCGTACAACAAGTTCATGTCCCTTTCGATGGAGGAATCGTCTATCCAAGACGCCCCACAGTCGTCTCCAGGAACACTCCAGACACACTACCAGCAAATGATGGTGAGGCAGCGCTCCTCAGTGGTCACACTTGGCAAGGAAACTGGTCACCTAATCATAGAGGCATAGAAGATTGACAGCAGAAAAAGACCTCCTGGTCCATTTCGTCTGCCATTACAGTGATCCCCCGGTTATTGCGTCCCCGACCATTGCGAACAGGGTAATTTGCGATTTTTGAACCCGGAAGTCAAAACACCATCTGCGCATGCGTGCCCTTTTTTTCTATGGGCACGCATGCGTAGATGGCGCCGGGCAGATCAGCTGCTGGGCGGCTTCCCTGGGTCTTCCCCCTCTTGCTGGCGGGAGGGCGAAGCCCCCCCCAGCACCCGCTCGCCCGCCCTTTGCCCGGGAAGTTCGCCAGGAGTCAGCGGAGAACGGCGCGCCTGTTTTAAAACGATCGGAGCCGGCCTGGGGGGGCTTTCCAGCAACCCCCGAGCCCCCAACCCGGGCTCGGGGGTTGCTGGAAAGCCCCCCCAAGCCGGCTGCGACGTTTTAAAACGCGCGCCGCTTCGCAGCTGTCTCCTGAAGCCGAACGCTAACTTCCGCGTTCGGCTTCAGGAGACAGCTGCGAAGCGGCGCGGGTGTTTTAAAACGTCACCGCCGACATGGGGGGCTCACTAGCACCCCCCCAAACCCGGGTTGGGGGTTCGGGGGGGTGCTAGCGAGGCCCCCATGTCGGCGGCGACGTATTAAAACACCCGCGCCGCTTTCCAATGACTTCGGGACTCATTGGAAAGCGGCGCAGGTGTTTTAAAACGTCGCCGCCGACATGGGGGGCTCGCTAGCACCCCCTGAACCCCCAACCCAGGTTAGGGGGGGTGCTAGCGAGCCCCCCATGTCGGCGGCGACGTTTTAAAACACCCGCGCCGCCCCCAATCTTCGGCTCCTCGCTAGCGCTGCGGAAATAAAAACACCATCTGCACATGCGCAGATGGTGTTTTTACTTCCGCAGCGCTACTTCGCGAAAACCCGCTCGTTGCGGGGGGTCCTGGAACGGAACCCTCGCAACGATCGGGGGATCACTGTATACTATTTCCTGTATTTTATCTTAGGATGGATATATGTTTATCCCCGGCATGTTTAAATTCAGTTCCTGTGAATTGACCAACCACGTCTGCTGGAAGTTGGTTCCAAGCATCTACTACTCTTTCAGTCAAATAATATTTTCTCCCGTTGCTTCTGCTCTTTCCCCCAACTAACCTCAGATTGTGGCCCCTTGTTCTTGTCTTCACTTTCTTATGAAAAATTGGAAAAGGCAGGGAGAAGCCTCAGTGGGGCCTCCCTAGGAATCTCCTGGGAGGAAACAGGGCTGGAAAAGGTGGGGAGAAGCCTCCGTGGGGCCTCTCTAGGAATCTCCTGTGAGGAAACAGCGCCGGAAAAGGCGGGGAGAAGCCTCCGTGGGGCCTCTCTAGGAATCTCCTGTGAGGAAACAGGGCTGGAAAAGGTGGGGAGAAGCCTCCGTGGGGCCTCTCTAGGAATCTCCATGGAGGAAACAGGGCCTCCACCCTCCCTGTTGTTTCCCCAATCGCATACATTACAGTGGTACCTCGAGATACGAGTTTAATTCGTTCCGGACCTGGGCTCTTAAGTCGAGCAGCTCTTATCTCGAACGACTTTTCCCCATAGGAATTAATGTAAATAATTTTAATTGGTTCCAGCCCTCAAAAAACTCACAAAGTTAGTCTAAATTATGCAGAAAGACATGTTTTTAATGAAGAAATGTACATGTACATATAAATGAATAATGAAGTTTCTTTCACTTAACTTATAAACTTTCTTAAACTTTTAAATTTACATATGTTCAACTTCTCTGCCACCCAATCCTGTAGGACAGAGGTCCCCAACCCTTTTCGCACCAGGGACCGGCTTTAAGCGATCAAGAGAGGAATGGGTGAATGAATGGACGGAGGGTGGGAAGGAAGGAAGGAAAGAGGGAAGGGACAGGAACAGAGGAAGGAAGCAAGGAAACTTATGAAAGGGGAGAGTAAGAGAGGAATGAGTGAAGGGAGGGAGGGAAGAAGGTGGGAAGGAGAAAGAAAAGAAGAAATAGAGGAAGGGAAGGTAAAAGAGAGAAAGAAAAAGAGCAAGAAAGAAAGAAAGAAAGAAAGAAAGAAAGAAAGAAAGAAAGGGGGAAGGGACAGGAACAGAGGAAGGAAGCAAGGAAACTTATGAAAGGGGAGAGTAAGAGAGGAATGAGTGAAGGTAGGGAGGGAGGGAAGAAGGTGGGAAGGAGAAAGAAAAGAAGAAATAGAGGAAGGGAAGGTAAAAGAGAGAAAGAAAAAGAGCAAGAAAGAAAGCTGCAAGCCCCCCCCCGAGCCCCCCAGGCCGGCTGCAACCTTTTAAAACACGCGCGCCGCTTCGCAGCTGTCTCCTGAAGCCGAACGCGGAAGTTAGCGTTTGGCTTCAGGAGACAGCTCCTTGGCGCTTGTATCTCGAATTTGGGCTTGTAAGTAGAACAAAAATATCTCTCCCCTCCCAGCTCTTATCTCGAGTTGCTCTTAAGTAGAGCAGCTCTTATGTCGGGGTTCCACTGTATTTGCTTTTCCATTGATTTCTATGGGAAAAATTGCTTCTTACAAACTTTTCTACTTAAGAACCTGGTCACGGAACAAATTAAGTTCGTAAGTAGAGGGACCACTGTAGTTGTGATTTGGTCCATATCCTGGCAGAGAATAATCTCTACGGGTGAGTCAGGGTGGGTGGGTGGGTGGAAAGCGCTTTTAAAATACTATAGATAACTCCAAGCCCTCCCACCCCACCCTCCTTCCAGAGACAGGCACGGCAAACCTCCTTCCATAGCTTCATTCGGATTACTGTTTGGTCTCTTTTCCCTTTCGGCACCGGTATCAGCTGGAAGAGCAGGCCGGGCAAATCCATTCGGGCGCCCGGCTTTTGCAGATGGAACGAGAGAAGATGCAGATGGAATTAAGTCACAAAAGGGCTCGGATTGAACTCGAGAAGGCAGCCAACCTGAACGCCAATAAATTTGAGGTGAGCTGGGGGGCCACATGAAGGGGGGGGGGGTGTTTCTCCATTGCCCTGACGGATTTGTAACCTGACTTGTTTGAGTAGTTTGTTCTGTCGCTTTGGGTCTCATTTCTTCCCAATCGTGCCAAGCATGGAATTTGCTTTTTTTTAATTTTACTGCTGCTGCGCACTGGGTTGGCATCTTCATTGAGCTGTCCACCAAAACCCAAGATCCCTTTCTTGGGTTGTCTCAAAGCTGGGTCCCTATCAGTTGGTAGTTATAATTGGGGTTCTTTGCCCCGATATGCACAACTTAGGCTAAAATGTACTTGCCACTTCGTTGCCTAGCTCCCGACAAATGGAAGTGGTTTTGAGGTCTAACCTTAATTAAAGAGCTTCTGAGGATTTTTTTTAAAAAAATATTTATTAATTTTACAAAATAAAAGATACAGCTTGATGGTCTTTTGCAGATCATGACCCGTTTCCATTACAATTCTTATTTACAATTCATTATGCAATGCATTCAATTCAGTAGAGTAAAGATAGCAAGCAAGCAAGAAAAAAGAAATATATATTTATATGTATATGTATGTACAGTATGTAGAAACATAGAAGACTGAGGGCAGAAAAAGACCTCTTGGTCCATCTAGTCTGCCCTTATACTATTTCCTGTATTTTATCTTAGGATGGATATATGTTTATCCCAGGCATGTTTAAATTCAGTTACTGTGGATTTACCAACCACGTCTGCTGGAAGTTTGTTCCAAGGATCTACTACTCTTTCAGTAAAATAATATTTTTTCATGTTGCTTTTGATCTTTCCCCCAACTAACTTCAGATTGTGCCCCCTTGTTCTTGTGTTCACTTTCCTATTAAAAACACTTCCCTCCTGAACCTTATTTAACCCTTTGACGTATTTAAATGTTTCGATCATGTCCCCCCTTTTCCTTCTGTCCTCCAGAGTTCATGAAGTCTTTCCTGATATGTTTTATGCTTAAGACCTTCCACCATTCTTGTAGCCCGTCTTTGGACCCGTTCAATTTTGTCAATATCTTTTTGTAGGTGAGGTCTCCAGAACTGAACACAGTATTATTCCAAATGTGGTCTCAGCAGCACTCTATATAGCGGGATCACAATCTCCCTCTTCCTGCTTGTTATACCTCTAGCTATGCAGCCAAGCATCCTACTTGCTTTTCCTACCACCCGACCACACTGCTCACCCATTTTGAGACTGTCAGACATCACTACCCCTAATCCTTCTCTTCTGAAGTTTTTGCTAACACAGAACTGCCAATACAACACTCAGATTGAGGATTCCTTTTCCCCAAGTGCATTATTTTACATTTGGAAACATTAAATTGCAGTTTCCATTGCTTTGACCATTTATCTAGTAAAGCTAAATCATTTACCATATTACAGACCCCTCCAGGAATATCAACCCTATTGCACACTTTGTATGTATGTATGTATATGTATTTGTAATAAATAGGACAGAATAGTAGAAATATGTGAAGGTATCAATAAATCAAACAGGTAAGCAGATAGATTCGCACATGAATAATTATTTCATCTGTAACTATTGCCCAAATCAGTACTATGTGTATATCTGTTTCTATGTTCTCATTGTATCATTCTGTCCTATTTCAATCCTGGATCCATCTGTACCAATTGTTCCATATCTTATTAGATTCTTTATCCTTTGCTCCCTTAAATTCATCAGTCATTTCGTCCATCTCTACACATTTATATATTTTCTCAATAATGTTATTTTCCGATGGGATAGAATAGAATAGAATAGAATAGAATTTTATTGGCCAAGTGTGATTGGACACACAAGGAATTTGTCTTGGTGCAGATGCTCTCAGCGTACATAAAATAAAATATACATTTGTCAAGAATCATGTGGTACAACACAATGATTGTCATAGGGGTCAAATAAGCAATGAAGAAGCAATATTAATAAAAATCTTAGGATATTAGCAACAAGTTACAGTCATACAGTCAACATGGGAGGAAATGGGTGAAAGGAATGATGAGAAAAACTAGTAGAATAGAAGTGCATATTTAGTAGAAAGTCTGACAATGTTGAGGGAATTATTTGTTTAGTAGAGTGATGGCGTTCGGAAAAAAACTGTTCTTGTGTCTAGTTGTCTTGGTGTGCAGTGCTCTGTAGCAACGTTTTGAGGGTAGGAGTTGAAACAGTTTATGTCCAGGATGAGAGGGGTCAGTAAATATTTTCCCCGCCCTCTTTTTGACTCGTGATCTTGTCCCTTTTCCACATTTGAGCATGTGATGTTCTGGCTGCTGTTATTATATGTGTCATTAGTTGGAGAGTTTGCTCAGAGTATTTTCTACTCCAGATTTTAAGAGCTTCCGAGGATTATTCTGCCCTTACTTCAACTCCTGCCCAGTCGTGGAGACCCTTAAAATGCTGCTACCAAGGGGGGACCCTCCCCCCCCCCAAAAGGAAGGCCTCTATTCCAGCCATCTGGCAATTGCCTGGCTTGAGATGGCGGGTGTTGAGGAATCCTATGGAACCTGAAACTGGTTTGCATAATCCTTGTTTAGCATGCAAATCCGTGGCTTGTTTTACTTTGATCAGCAGAGCAAATCAGCTACGCGCTTCCTCCATTCAATGCTAATCGATTCTCGTTGGGAGGAAATAAATCAGACATGGCGATAGGGTGGGTGGGAGGGAGGGTAGCTGGGATGATAATACAGTAAGTGAAATATAAGCCAATAGAAACAGTAAAACCCCAATTAAGTTAAAAACTATGCCGTCGTATGGACATACACACCAAGCAAATCAGAATTTGGCCAGGACTCAAAACATGGGTCAGGTTAGATTACATGCCGCCATATCGACTTCCTCGATTAACCCCAGAGAAGAAAGAGAGGGAGGGAGGGAGAGATCTTGGTCATCCACCAATAGCTTTCTCCTGCACAAGTCCCACCAGGAACCCCACTTCTTGAAGCAGTGATGGTCCCACTCTGAGTTCTGACCCACCCACTGGAAAAGGTGCAAAAAAAGGGCAACAAGAATGATCGAGGAAATGGAGCCCCTCCCTTATGAAACCAGGTTGCAACGCCTTGGTCTCTTCAGCCTTGAAAGACGGCGTTTAAGGGTTGACTTGATTGAAGTGTATAAAATCATGCATGGGATAGAAAAGGTGGATGGAGAAAAATTATTTTCTCTGTCATTCAATACTAGGATGAGGGGCCCCTCGCTAAAGCTCATAGGTAAGAAAGCAAGGACAAATAAAGGGAAATATTTCTTCACCCAGAGGCTCATTGGTTGATGGGATTCCCTTCCAGAAGAGGTCGTGAGGAGAGCTTCAAGGCAGGATTAGACAGATTCATGGATGCCAAGTGTATCCATGGTGGTTATTGAAACATGTCCAAGTGCTGCCTCTATGTTGGTTGAGGCAGGCAGGGTTCCCTTGAGTACCATTTGTTGGGAGTCCAGGGAAAGGGAGGGTCTTGCCTTCTCTTTCTGCTCAAGATCCCCATGGACAATTGGGGGGCCACTGTGGGACACAGAATGCTGGACTCGATGGGCTTTGGCCCGATTCAGCAGGGCTCTTCTTATGGTCTTATGGCCTGCAGGCCTGCCAGCAAAGCCAGGTCTTTTAAGGCTTTTTGGAAGACCAGTAGGGTGGGAGCTGTATGGACCCTGGGGGGGGGGGGGGCTGGGGGGGTTAGTTGGCTTCAAAGGGCTGTTCCAAATTTTTTCCCCCTATTTACATCTTTGAAATTTTGGTGCATCTTATACACTGGTGCGTCTTATAGTCCTAAAAATATGGTAATTATTCAAAAATAATTGGGAGTTGGGCGACATGTAAGTCCAAATAAAGAAGGAAGGAAGGAAGGAAGGAAGGAAGGAAGGAAGGAAGGAGAAATAAATAGATATTGAACTATCTCATCTTTAGTTGAGAAAGTAAGGGGATGGAAGGAGGGTACACGGGAAGGAAGGAAGGAAAGAAGGAAGGAGAAAAAAATAGATATTGAACAATCTCATCTTTAGTTGAGAAAGAAAGAGGATGGAAGGAAGGTACAAGGGAAGGAAGGAAGGAAGGAAGGAATAGATATTGAACAATCTCTCATCTTTAGTTGAGAAAGAAAGAGGATGGAAGGAAGGTACAAGGGAAGGAAGGAAGGAAGGAAGGAAGAAATAGATATTGAACAATCTCTCATCTTTAGTTGAGAAAGAAAGAGGATGGAAGGAAGGTACAAGGGAAGGAAGGAAGGAAGGAATAGATATTGAACAATCTCTCATCTTTAGTTGAGAAAGAAAGAGGATGGAAGGAAGGTACAAGGGAAGGAAGGAAGGAAGGAAGGAATAGATATTGAACAATCTCTCATCTTTAGTTGAGAAAGTAAGAGGATGGAAGGAAGGTACAAGGGAAGGAAGGAAGGAAGGAAGAAATAGATATTGAACAATCTCTCATCTTTAGTTGAGAAAGAAAGAGGATGGAAGGAAGGTACAAGGGAAGGAAGGAAGGAAGGAATAGATATTGAACAATCTCTCATCTTTAGTTGAGAAAGAAAGAGGATGAAAGGAAGGTACAAGGGAAGGAAGGAAGGAAGGAATAGATATTGAACAATCTCTCATCTTTAGTTGAGAAAGTAAGAGGATGGAAGGAAGGTACAAGGGAAGGAAGGAAGGAAGGAAGGAAGAAATAGATATTGAACAATCTCTCATCTTTAGTTGAGAAAGAAAGAGGATGGAAGGAAGGTACAAGGAAAGGAAGGAAGGAAGGAAACCATTGTAAAACAGAAGCTCTCAGCTAGAAGGACTTCATTCGAAATGCAGTCTACTCAACTACAAAATGCCACAGTTTGAAATGAGATTAGAACATTGGAGAAACGGAAGACTGAAATGTCCTGTGGGCGATTTTTTTCTTTTGGGGGGGGGGGGGGGTAGATATAGAAGGAAAATTGGCCTAAATGGTTTCAGATGGTACGTAAAAAAGGAGGAATGGAAAAGAAAGCTTTCGCTGCCTGAGAACAAGCGTTACGCAGGAACAGTGGGGCAAAAAGTGTTTAGATGGAGAATGGAATAGCAGTTGATTGCGGTAAGGACTGTATAATGGCTAGATTCTGCTAATTTGCATGACAAAATAAGCCACGATCAACCTGGAAGGAGGCTACAATACATAAAAGCACTGATTGACAATAAAAAGCATCAAATCAATGCTTTGAAAATGACTCGAGCACAATTTTTTAAAAACAGGATATTAAAATTCAGACTCTGGAATATAACACATGAAAACGTTGATGGATGCTCTCGGAGCTTGATAGATTTCCCCCCTCCCCCAGACATTTCATGACCAAACTAGGTAACGGCATCAGTGTTAAAGGGGAACAGTTTCATCATCATGGCAGGGATGATATTACCTAGCTGGGTCATGAAATGCCTGGAAGAACACCAACAAACCTTATTCAGAGAGAGTAACAAAGAAAAAAAGCTTTGAAAAAAGTTACATTCAGAGTATAAGGCGCACCTGAAATTTCAGCCTCTTTTAGGGAGGAAAAAGGTGCATCTTATACACTGAAAAATATGGCATATACAAGTGCTTCTTCTACAGCAGGGTTTCCCAACCATGGCAACTTGAAGATATCTGGACTTCAACTCCCAGAATTCCCCAGCCAGCATTTGCTGGCTGGGGAATTCTGGGAGTTGAAGTCCAAATATCTTCCAGCTGCCATGGTTGGGAAACACTGCTCTACAGTTCTCAATTATCAATCTGTTTTAACTATTACTATCGCCTTCTATAACCCATTCTACAATTTATCCCATGTTTTATTCTGTTTGCAGCGGGAAGCTGATCGCAATCAGGATCTGCATAAGCGAATCAAGCAGTATCAGGAAAGGGAAACCGAGGCAAAAAACACCCTCCAGGAGCAACTCGAGGCCAACAAGACCTGCCAGAAGAACATAGAAGCCCTGAATAAGAAGCTGCAGGAGAAGGAGACCAAACTGACCGAGGCCAATGAAGTGAGGGCCGAGCTGTTAATTTGGTGAAAACGTCTTTGACAACATTTTGAAGCTTACGGGAGTCACAGTCCTAATTAATGTTTGTGTTGCAGGGGTTAGGTGACATTTAAAAAAAACCCCAATTACACTAAGTGGTCTCTTTTCCTTGAAACGAAAGGCAGCAGATTTAAGGCTGGGACAGCAGGAGGTTAAGAAGTTGTATTGTTAAATCAATTCAAGAGGGAGAATTCGCAGGGATATAAATAAGGATAATTGACAGTTTGAAATAAGGAGAAATTCCCTGACAGGGAGAACAGTTAACCAGCGGAACGACTTGCCACCAGTAGCTGTGGCTGCTCCATCATTGGAGGCTTTGAAGAAGAGACGGGACAGCCATTTGTTGGGAATGGTAGGGGTTGGACTAGAAGACCTCCATGGCCCCTTCCAGCTCTGTTATTCATTCTATCTATCTATCTATCTATCTATCTATCTATCTATCTATCTATCTATCTATTTATCTATCTATCTATCCATGAAAGATAGGTATATAGATAAATAGATACAGAAAGATAGATGATAGAGATAGGTAGATAAAATAGATACGGAAAGATGATAGAAAGATAGAGAGATAAATAGACAGAGATACAGAAAGATACATGATAGAAAGATAGATTCATTATATCTGTTTGTCTATCTCTATCTACCTACCTACCTACCTACCTATCTATCATCTGTCTGTTTGTCTATCATATCTATCTATCTATCTATCTATCTATCTATCATATCTATCTAATCTATCTATCTATCTATCTATCTATCTATCATCTGTATCTATCTATCTATCTATCTATCTATCTATCATCTGTATCTATCTATCTACCTACCTATCATATCTATCTATCTATCTATCTATCTATCTATCTATCTATCATCTGTATCTATCTATCTATCTATCTATCTATCTATCTATCTATCTATCTATCTATCTATCTATCTATCTATCTACTTACCTACCTACCTACCTATCATATCTATCTATATCTATCTATCTATCTATCTATCTATCTATCTATCTATCTATCTATCTATCTATCTATCTATCTATCTACTGTCTTTCTGCCTCTGTCTCTCTCCCTGTCCCTCTCTCTGTCTGTCTTTCTGCCTGCCTGCCTGTCTGTCTGTCTGTCTGTCTGTCTACCTACCTACCTACGCACCCACTTAATGGCGAAAAGGCCCCAAATTGGAGAGAAATTACGAAGCGAAGACTCTGTAATTGCTTTACAAAGACAAGAATAGCAGAAAAGACGGCTTCAGATCTTTTTTCCCCCTCTAGCCCACCTGTAATCTAGGTTTGAAAACTGGCTTATCCGGCTCTGTGCCAAACCTAAGGCCATCACTGTTGCTTATCCCGTCGCGGGGAGGATGTACACAAGCTCTCTTTTGAAAGAGCCCGAGTGGGGAGGAAATAGCCTCCATTTGCATCCCTTTGATGGGGTCTTTGCTAGATGGAGCAGGCTTCCTTTGAACGTTTCCCCTTGCAAGTCCTTTTAGTAAATAACAAGACTCAAGGGAGCATCGGAGGGAACAAAGGACAGGCGGCCGTATATTAAAAAGGTCCAGATCAGTGATGTCGTTGGGTCTCATGTACATTTTTAGCATTTTATTTCTTCTCCGCCGAGCCCAGAATCTTCAAGGTATCAATTTGGACAGCACAGCGAACACGCAAATTTTAAAAATAAATACCGTATTTTTTCAGTGTATATGATGCACTTTTTTCCTCCCTAAAAGAGGCTGATAATTCGGGTGCGTCTTATACTCTGAATGTAGCTTTTTTCCCAGCCCTAACTAGTAGCTAACGATCTTCCCAGCTCTTACCTTGCAGCCTCTTTCATTGTTTCTCTCTGGGAATAATGTTTTCCAAGCCCTAAGCAGGGTTTTTTTCATTGCTCTAACTTGCTCCGAGTAAGTTTCTTTCCAGCTGCTAATGATGTTCCCAGCTCTTATCTTGCAAGCTCTTTCATTGTTACTCTGCAAAGAATGTTTTCCAAGTCCTAAGTCTTTGCAGAGTTTTTTTCATTGCTCTAACTTGCTCCGAGTAAATTTCTTTCCAGCTCTCCCCCAGAGATCAGAACTGCCCACATCCTCCTTGCCTTTCATAAATTGCTCAAAACCCACCTATATCGCCAGGCATGGGGGAATTGAGACATCTCCCCCCCGGGCTTATATAGTTTATGTATGGTATGCTTGTGTTGTATGATTTTTTAAATGACGGGTTTTTAGATGCTTTCTTTTAATATTAGATTTGTTACATCGTATACTGTTTTATTATTGTTGTGAGCCGCCCCGAGTCTGCGGAGAGGGCGGCATACAAATCTAATTAATAATAATAATAATAATTGTTGTTGTTGTTATTATTATTATTATTATTATTATTATTATTATTATTATTATTAAAAAGATTGGTGGCCGTCTTTTCAGATCAGGTCAAGACTCGACAACTGGAATACGGACACTTGACCCAATCTTATTGGGACAAGAACACCCAACTCTTTCTTTCTTCCTCAGACCATCAGCGCCTTGAAGGGAAAAGTATCAGAGTCACAGTGGAACACCATGAATCAGGAGATGGAGATGAAGAAGCAACAGTCCCAAAACCAGGAGTTGACCGAACAGCTGGATGTACTTCACAAGTAAGCGGATGAGCGACAAGGGGTGGGAATTTGATTCTTAAACGTATTTTGCGACAAAGTATAATCCAAGGACTGTAATCATCAGAAAAAGTAGCCTTGAAAATGGATAACTCTTGAAAATTTTATTTATTTGTCTGTCTATCTATCTATCTATCTATCTATCTATCTATCTATCTATCTATCCTTCTCCTTCTCTCTCTCTTTTCATCTCCGTCCCCCTTTCCCATCTCTCCCTCTCCCTTAATATCTCTCTCTCTATCTTCCCAACTACATCTCTATCACCTATCCAGCTATCCGTCAGTCCGTCCATCCATCCATCCATCCATTCATCAACCTATTCTATCTATCTATCTATCTATCTATCTATCTATCTATCTATCTATCTATCTATCTATCTATCTATCTATCAATCATCTATCTAATCGGTTTTTATGCCGCCCTTCTCCTTAGGGCGGCTTACAACATGTTAGCAATAGCACTTTTTTAACAGAGCTAGGCTATTGCCCCCACAATCCGGGTCCTCATTTGATCCACCTCGGAAGGGTGGTAGGCTGAGTCAACCTTGAGCCGGTGATGAGATTTGAACCGCTGACCCACAGATCTACAGTAAACTTCAGTGGCCTGAGTACAGCACTCTACCTGCTGCGCCAGCCCGCCACAACCTGGATGATGGAGAAATTCCATCATGAACCATGAAAGGAGTTTTGGAGCTCAGCTGAAGTCCACCCATCTTAAACAGCCCTGTGTGTGATAAATGAATATTTTATCCCCCGCTTTCGACAGGAAATGGCAAGAAGCCGCTCAGCAGATCCAAGTCCTTCAGGCAAAGGAAGAGCTCCTGTCCAAGAAAGAGCAGAGGATTCAGGTGAGACCTTTTACGTGCTTCCTCTTTGCATTACCTGGAGATTTGATTCAATTAAATTAATTCATTAATTTGTTTATTTAATTCAACTTCTTTGCCACCCAATCCCGAAGGACTCAGGGCGGCTTACAACACCAATATATAAATACAAAGTGATAAAAAAGAAGTCAAATTTAAAATCTAAAAAATTATAAAACCCTAATTAAAAACCCATAAATTAGCCGATCACAACAACATGCATACTAAACATTCATCCATGATAGTTGTTAATTCATGCCCGCCCCCCCTGCCAGCAAAATGGGAGCAGTATGGACATTGGGGGGGGGGGGGGTTGATTCCATTGAGCCGGGGCAGCAACAGAGAAGGCTCTTCCTTAATTCTCCACCCACCTACTTTTAGGAAAGCACCAGGGTGTTATGAACTAAAGCTTCTATTCTGCCGCCTTGGAACGTATTTTTACAATCCGACCAATCAGGCGTTTCCAGTGGGGGTGTCCCTCTGACCTTCCTGCCAATCAGCTTCAAGCTCCGTTGGGACAATTGGTGCTCGACTTATGGTTGGGGATCACCACGACATGAGGAACGGTATTAAGGGGTCGCGGCATTAGAAAGGTTGAGAACAACTGTATTATTATGATTTGATTTGATTTGATTTGATTTGATTTGAGTTGAGTTGAGTTGAGTTGAGTTGAGTTGATTTGATTTGATTGCCCCTCTCCGGAACTCTGTTGGGAAAATTGGTGCTCGGCTTATGGTTGGGGGTCACCATGACATGAGGAACAGTATTAAGGGGTCGTGGCATTAGAAAGGTTGAGAACAACTGTATTATTTTTATTATTATTTATTATTTATTTATTATTATTTATTATTATTTATTATTATTATTTATTATTTATTATTATTTATTATTATTTATTATTATTTATTATTATTTATTATTATTTATTATTATTTATTATTATTTATTATTTATTATTATTATTTATTATTTATTATTATTTATTATTATTTATTTGATTTGTATGCTGCTCCTCTCCGGAACTCCGTTGGGACAATTGGTGCTCGACTTATGGTTGGGGGTCACCATGACATGAGGAACGGTATTAAGGGGTCGTGGCATTAGAAAGGTTGAGAGCAACTGTAATTATTATTTATTATTTATTGCTTATTGCTTATTGCTTATTATTTATTATTTATTATTTATTATTTATTATTTATTATTTATTATTTATTATTTATTATTTATTATTTATTATTTATTATTTATTATTTATTATTTATTATTTATTATTTATTATTTATTATTTATTATTTATTATTTATTATTTATTATTTATTATTTATTATTTATTATTTATTATTTATTATTTATTATTTATTATTTATTATTTATTATTTGATTTGTATGCCGCCCCTCTCCGGAACTCCGTTGGGAAAATTGGTGCTCGACTTATGGTTGGGGGTCACCACGACATGAGGAACGGTATTAAGGGGTCATGGCATTAGAAAGGTTGAGAGCAACTGTAATTATTGTTGTTGTTGTTATTATTATTGTTATTACAGAGTATCATCCTTGTTTATTTGTCTTCTGAAGAGCTTATTATTTCTTTTTGGCCCCTTTTTCTCCAGGAACTGGAGCAAAAACTCTCCCTGCAAGAGGAAGATGCGGTCATCGTGAAGAACATGAAGACGGAGTTGGCTCAGTTTCCCCAAATGGAACGGGAAGTGCAGCAACTCAGGGAGGAGAACGCCTATCTTAGGTAAAGGACGGGGGAAAGAGTTTTAGGGGCTATTTCAAAAGACATTTAGAAGGCGACAGAACATTTAGATCTGATTGTGGTGAACCGTCAGCATGACGACTTCTTAAAGCCGGGATGGCACAGTGCTTAAGAGTGCAACACCGCAGGCTCCTTCAGCTAACTGCTAGCTGTAGTTCAGCAGTTCAAATCTCACCACCAGCTCCAGGTTGATTTCCGAGGTGGGTCAAAGGAGGACCTGGATTGTTGGGGGCAAGAGGCTGATTCTGAGTGGGCTGTACAAGCACTAGGAAGCGGGATATAAGTCTAAATGCTATTGCTATTCCTTCCTTCCTTCCTTCCTTCCTTCCTTCCTTCCTTCCTTCCTTCCTTCCTTCCTTCCTTCCTTCCTTCCTTCCTTCCTTCCTTCCTTCCTAGTTGATAAAATGAAGACCCAGATTGTTGGGGGCAAGAGGCTGATTCTGTAAACCGCTTAGAGAGCTGTAAAAGCACTATGAAGCGGTCTATAAGTCTAAATGCTGTTGCTATTTCTTCCTTCCTTCCTTCCTTCCTTCCTTCCTTCCTTCCTTCCTTCCTTCCTTCCTTCCTTCGTGCAATGATTGCAATATTTCAGGCTAATTCTGCCCACTGCCTGGAGTTCGATCCTGACCAGTTCAAGGTCAACTCAGCGTTCCCTCCTTCCAAGATGGGTCAAATGAGGACCCATATTGTTGGGGGCAAGAGGCTGATTCTGTAAACCGCTTAGAGAGGGCTGTGAAAGCATTACGAAGCGGTATATAAGTCTAAATGCTGTTGCTACAAGGATGCCTTAGGGTTTCCTTTGTCTCTACCTGTGTCAGTTTTTCATTTTGGGTGCAGTCCAGCAAAATTGATTGAAAGTTTCTCTTCTAACCACGATTGTTTTGGGGGACGGGTTCACAGGGAAATGAGAGCAAACAACGGGTTGCTGAAAGAAGAAGTCGAGAGTCTGCAAAGGAAGCTTGAGAGATTCGAAAAAGCCCAGGCGGAGCGGGTGGCTTTGGAACTGGAGAAGGAGGTAAAATCCTGCGCGGGCTACAGGTGACATGTAATAATAATAATAATAATAATAATAATAATAATAATAATAATAATAATAGTAATAATTTCCTAGATTTGTATGCCGCCCCTCTCCGAAGACTCAGGGCAGCTCACAACAGTCATAAAAACAGTATAACAATGGAACAAATCTAATAATAAAAATATATAAAAACCCCAATCATTAAAAACCATACAGCACATTCACACCAAACGTAAAATATAAAAAGTTCTTAGTTCCCCCATGCCTTGCGATATAGGTGGTTCTTGAGTAACTTGCGAAAGACAAGGAGTGTGGGGGCCGTTCTAATCTCCGGGGGGAGTTGATTCCAGAGGCCCGGGGCTGCCAAAGAGAAGGCTCTTCCCCTGGGGCCCGCCAAACGACCTTGTTTGGTCTACGGGACCTGGAGAAGGCCAACTCCGTGGGACCTTATCGGCCGCTGGGATTCGTGCGGTAGAAGGCGGTTCCGGAGGTATTCTGGTCCAATGCCATGTAGGGCTTTAAAGGTCATGACCAACACTTTGAAATGTAAGGTGAAATGTTGTGTGCATGTGTGCGTGTGTTTGTGTGTTGTGGGTAATTGCAGATGTAATGACATAGTTGGAATTTTTAAAAGGGGCGGCATACAAATCCAATAAATAAAATAAAATAAAATATAAATACATAAAATCAGTATTTCCTTTTGCTCCTTCAGAAAGCTCAGGAGAAGCTGAGCCAATGGGAGAGGCTAGACCAGAGCATGGGCTTAGATATCAGGTAAGTGATAAACAGCACCGCAATTTTGCACTGGGTGTGTTTCCTACCAGATTGGGGACGGGAGAGTTAAAATATTTTGGGGGCTCCGGAGTTCCACCCTGACAGCCGTTCCTGGAGAAGCCGAATCGGCGAAGGAGGCGACATTTTTCCAGTTCCTCATATTCGTGTTTTAATGGGGTAATTTTGCAGTGGGAGAGGAATGGCATAGAGATGTTTCTCGCTACAGATAATTAAGCTCTTCATTTAAGTTTGATGGGCAAAGACGAGCAAGATGTTTTGATCAGGCAGCAGAGCAAGTCACGTCCTTCTTTCCTTCCCCCCCCCCCAAAAAAATGACGTTCTGCAAATATCTTTTTTATTAAAGCAACATGGAATTGCTATTTCTTTTTTCTTTTTAAAATATTTATTATTGGTTTTAAGAAATAACAGAGTTTGCTTTTTACAAAAAATTATAATACAGTGTTCCCTCGATTTTCGCGGGTTCGAACTTTGCGAATAGCCTATACCACGGTTTTTCAAAAAATATTAATTAAAAAATACTTAGTGGGTTTTTTCCTATACCACGGTTTTCCCCACCCAATGATGTCATATGTCATTGCCAAACTAATAATTTTTGCAAATAAATAACAACAAAAAATAATTATTGTTAATAAATAATTATGTTTATAAATATCAGGATCACTAAGTGTCTTATTCAATGGTGAGTACCAGTAATAATGGTGAGTAAATGGTTGTTAAGGGAATGGGAAATGGTAATTTAGGGGTGTAAAGTGTTAAGGGAAGGCTTGTGATACTGTCCATAGCCAAAAATGGTGTTTTTACTTCCGCATCTCTACTTCGCGGAAATTTGACTTTCGCGGGCGGTCTCGGAACGCATCCCCCGCGGAAATCGAGGGAACACTGTAATGTTATTATATTATTATTATATCTGCCTTTTTAGTATAAGGGCAGACTAAATGGACCATGAGGTCTTTTTCTGCCATCAGTCTTCTATGTTTCTTCTTCTTCTACAACGTTTACATATCGGTATACAGTACAGTCACAATTTTTCTTCAATAATAATAATAATAATAATAATAATGATAATGATAATAGTGTAGTAATAATATGACTTGGTCATGGCTTACAAGTGGAACACTCAAAAAGGAGACAGAAGGACTAATACTGGCGGCACAAGAACAGGCCATTAGAACAAATGCTGTCAAAGCCAGAATTGAAAAAAAAACAGACGATCCAAAGTGCAGACTCTGTAAAGAAACAGATGAAACAATCGATCACATACTCAGCTGCTGCAAAAAGATCGCACAGACTGACTACAAGCATAGACATGATGCTGTGGCACAGATGATCCACTGGAACTTGTGCCGGAACTACCATCTACCGGTGGCAAAGAACTGGTGGGATCATAAGCCCGAAAAAGTGGTCGAAAATGAGCAAGCAAAACTACTGTGGGACTTCCGACTTCAGACTGACCGAATTCTGAAGCAGAACACACCAGACACCCTGATTGTGGAGAAAAAGAAAGTATGGATCATCGACATCGCAATCCCAGGAGACATCAGAATTGAGGAGAAGCAGCTAGAGAAATTAGTGAAATACGAAGATCTAAAAATCGAGCTGCAACGACTCTGGCATAAGCCCGTGAAAGTGGTCCCAGAGGTCCTTGGCACGCTGGGCGCAGGGCCAAAGGATCTCAGCGGACGTTTGAAAACCATTGGAATTGACAAAATCTCCATCTGTCAATTGCAAAAGGCCGCTTTACTGGGATCGGCAAACATAATTCGCCGCTACATCACGTGCTTGGGAAGCGCCCGACTGCTGATGCAATACGAAATCCAGCATAGTGACCTCGTTTGCGGTGTTGTATTGTTGATAATAATAATAGTAATAATAATAATAATAATAATAATAATGTCCTAGGTGCTTGGGAGGTGCCTGACTGGAGATGAAATACGAAATCCAACATAGTGATCTTGTTTGCTGTGTTGTATATTATTTATTTATTTATTTATTTAATTAATTAAATTAATTTAATTTAATTAATTTATTTTATTTGTTTGTTCATTTATTTATTTATTTGATTGATTGATTGATTGATTGGATTAGTATGCCGCCCCTCTCCGGAGACTCGGGGCGGCTAACAGCGACAATAAAACAGTGTACAGTAATACCCCGGTTATTGCGTCCCCGACCATTGCGAACAGGGTAATTTGCGATTTTTCAACCCAGAAGTCAAAACACCATCTGCGCATGTGTGCCCTTTTTTTCTATGGGCACGCATGCGTAGATGGCGCCCGGCAGATCAGCTGCTGGGCGGCTTCCCTGGGTCTTCCCCCTCTTGCTGGTGGGAGGGCGAGCAGCGGGCATCAGCAAGGAGTTTCCCCACCGCCCACGCAAACTCCTCGCTGCCGCCCGCCCTTCGCCCACCCACGCCGTTCATTCTCGCCGCTTTCGAGCTGAGTCCTGAAGCGAATTCGCTCCAGGATTCAGCTCGAAAGCGGCGACAGCCAGCGCGGAGAAGCCGTTCGCTGGCGCTGGCTGTCGGCGCTTTTGAGCTGAGTCCCGGAGCGAATTCGCTCCGGGACTCAGCTCGAAAGCGGCGACAGCCAGCGCGGACAAGCCGTTCGCTGGCGCTGGCTGTCGGCGCTTTTGAGCTGAGTCCCGGAGCGAATTTGCTCCGGGACTCAGCTCGAAAGCGGCGACAGCCAGCGCGGCGTGGCTGTTTTAAAATGTCGCCGCCGGCATGGGGGGCTTGCCAGCACCCCCCGGACCCCCAACCCGGGTTTGGGGGGCTGCTAGGAAGCCCCCCATGCCGGCGGCGACATTTTAAAACAGCCGCGCCGCCCCCAGTCTTCGGCTCCTCGCTAGCGCTGCGGGAGTAAAAACACCATACCATCTGCACATGCGCAGATGGTGTTTTTACTTCCGCAGCGCTACTTCGCGAAAACCCGCTCGTTGCGGGGGGTCCTGGAATGGAACCCTCTCAACGAGCGGGGGATCACTGTACAATAGTAATCTGATATTAGGAAATGATTAAAAATCCATTAATATAAAAACCAAAACATACATACATGCATACATACCATGCATAGAATTGTAAAGGCCTAGGGGGAAAGAGGATCTCTATTATTATTATTATTATTATTATTATTATTATTATTATTATTATCATCATCATCATCATCATCATTATTATTATCATTATTATTATTGATTAGATTTGCATGCCGCCCCTCTCCGCAGACTAATAATAATAATAACAATAAGAATAACAACAACACCGTTTATTTATAATGCCCCTTTTAGCAAAGGGCATAACAACAGTCCATATGCAATTAATAAAGTTCTATTTGCATTGATTGAACCCAGTTCATGGCAATGCCAGGCCTTTGATTTAACTACCGGTGACGTGTGCGGTGTTGCTTTGGACGGAAGCGAGAAAGGAACTTGCTAATTTGCACTTCCTTGCTTCCCTGGTAAAACTTCACCCTGTACTTTTCGCTGTCTTAAAGCGAAGAGAGCGCAAGATTGTGAGACGGCACAATTATCATTTTCCCCTTTTGTGCATCAAAGAAGTTAAGTGCCTTATTTGAAGCTCTAGGAATTCTATTTTCTCTCTCTTTTTCCCCCCCAGCTCCGAACTCGGTTAATGCACTTTTTTGGGGGGAGGTGGGGGGCCAATCATCCTTAATAAAACGAAGGCCCTGCTGCTAAAATGAAAGCCGTTCCCTCTTATGATAGCTGCCTTAGCATTCTTCCCAGCGTGTCGGAAGTCACAGCAGCTGGGCTGGAATTACAGTCGCATTTCCATTTGGATGACGAGTCGGCTTGAAACAATGCAAAGCCTGAGACTCATTTCTCTCCCACCACCCACAACTTACTTGGACGAACAGTCCTGCTCGAGAGCAGACAGGTTTTTAAGAATTGCAAACCCCAATTTCTGCCTTTACCTTTCGTACCTCAACCCCCTTGCCTAGGCAAGAAACCCTACACTACTTCAAGCAAATGGTTATCCAACGTCTGGAGGACAGAAGGAAAAGGGGTTAAATAAGGTTCAGGAGGGAAGTGTTTTTAATAGGAAAGTGAACACAAGAACAAGGGGACACAATCTGAAGTTAGTTGGGGGAAAGATCAAAAGCAACGTGAGAAAATATTATTTTACTGAAAGAGTAGTAGACCCTTGGAACAAACTTGCAGCAGACGTGGTTGGTAAATCTGTGGATTAAACATGCCTGCGTGATCTTGATTCTATCCCTCTGTTCAAGCAGCCTAGAACTGTGTTGGCTTTTTTGGCAGCTGTTGTACACAGCTGGCTCCTATTTAAATGGTTGTCCACCAGGACTCCAAGATCCCTCTCACCATTACTACTGTTGAGCAATGCACCATCTATACTGTACCTGTGCGTTTTGTTTTTCGTTGCCTAAACGTAGAACCTGACTTTTTTCACCATTTTATTAGGAATATTACCTGAAACCTAGAAAAAAAGAAATGCAATATTTAAATAATTACACATGAAAACAGCTGCAAGAATACGATTGGCTCAAAATTTGGAAAAAATAAAACATATACTATCAGGAGTTATATACCTTAGCAAACCGCTGTCCATTGGGGCATCATTGTTCCTAAATAGCCAGTTTGATGAGTTCGCTTGCAGGTTTGAACATCTAGACATCGGTCGTGTTGGTGATCAAAGGGAGGGCCTCTTTATTTATTTATTTTATTTATTCATTTGTCCAATACACAAATACATAGGAAGAAAAATTGACATGTGGTATTATTATTATTATTTATTCGATTTGTATGCCGCCCCTCTCCGAAGACTCAGGGCGGCTATGTGGTAATATAAAAGAGGGTGAAAGTGAACTTAGAGGAGAGGATAAACGACAGGAAGAGAATATATAAGATAGGTGAAAGAAAGGAAAGACAATTGGACAGGGGACGAAAGGCACACCAGTGCACTTATGTACGCCCCTTACTGGCCTCTTAGGAACCTGGAGAGGTCAATCGTGGAGAGTCTAAGGGAGAAATGTTGGGGGTTAGGGGTTGACACAATTGAGTCCGGCAATGAGTTCCACGCTTCGATAACTCGGTTGTTGAAATCATATTTTTTACAGTCAAGTTTGGAGCGGTTCGTATTCAGTTTGAATCTGTTGCGTGCTCTTGTGTTGTTGCGGTTGAAGCTGAAGTAGTCATTGACCGGTAGGACGTTGCAGCATATGATCTTGTGGGCAATACTCAAATTGTGTTTTAGGCGCCGTAGTTCCAGGCTTTCTAGGCCCAGGATTGTTAGTCTGTTTTGTTGTTGACAAACCTTGTCAAGCTATTGGGTTTCTGGAGAATTGCCTCTTTGGAATCGGGGGCGAGGTGCTTTGCCAGCTCCTCTAAAACCTGGCACCGAAGGATGCCAGGCTCTGCGATTCAGCAGTCGGTTGTGCCCATCAAACCAGTCGTTTAAAAAAACCAAAACCATTTCCTAGGGAAAAAGGATGCAGCCGTCTCCTCTGCGTTCGGTTTCCAAGCTTAAGTGATGTGAGATGGAAGCTGTTTTTGCTGCCACGGTTCGTTTCATCCACCGCGGAGCGAAGCTAATTAGCGATCTCGTGAGCGAGTGGCGAAATTTGCCTGCCCCAAGGAGAGGTAGGGCCGTTTTCACGGTGTTCTGTCGGGCTCTCTGGTAGAATCCTCCCAAAAATTCACAGGTACAAATTGCAGACACACACACGTTTGAAAATTCAAAACAATGTTCTTTATAATGAAAATTCCCTTAACCTAAGCCCTCTTTTGGGATAGCAAAGAGCACTGGTCTCCAAACAAACTGGTAATTTGAACAAGTCCCTTATCAGTTCTGTGATACTTAGCTTGCAGCTGTGAGGCAATTCACAGTCCTTCTTCTTTCACAAAGTGAAACACACTTTGCTCTGGTTTAGTTTCAAAGCGGGGGAAAAACAGCACACGAAAGGTCAAAGTCAGTAACGCAGTCACGAAACACAAGGATCAGATAATCCTCCACAATGGCCAAACCCACAGGCTGCTCTTTATAGCAGCCTCACTAATGACCACAGCCCCACCCAACCACAGGTGGCCTCATTTTCTTTGATAATAATCTCTCAGTTGTTGTTGCCTATGCATCGCTCTCCGCATGCGTGGCTGTATCATTAACTCTTGTTCTGAATCCAAGGAGGAGCTAGAGAATTGATCTCCTTCTGAGCTGTCTGCCCCACTCTCCTCCCTGTCACTCATGTCTTCTTGGTCAGAGGAGCCTTCAGCAGCAGATTCCACCGGGGGCAAAACAGGCCTGCAGCATGTGGATGTCTCCCCCACATCCACAGTCCTTGGGGCAGGAGCAGGGCCAGAGCTAACCACAACACACGGGAAGATTTTTCAGGTGTGCCGACCCTACGATTGACAACTTTCTGGGCCCTCGGTTTTTTTCTTCTTCTTCAATAGATGACACGTTTAACAGATTAGCAGAGTTGGAGGTCATCTAGTCCGACCCCCACACCGAAACAGGAGACCCTACACCAATGATGGTGAACCTTTTTTTCCTCGGCTGCCAAAAGATCGTGCGGGTGAGCTATCGTCCATGCGCAAGTGCCCACACCCATAATTCAATGCCTGGGGTGGGCGAAAACAGCTCCGCCCCCCCCGGAGACCCTCTGGAGGCTGGAAATGGCCTGTTTCCCAACTTCTGGTGAGTCCAATAGGCTCGTGTTTCGCCCTCCCCAGGCTCCAAAGGCTTCCCTGGAGCTGGGGGAGAATAAAATAAAATATTTACAAACAGTGGGTTCATTTCAGCAGAACATTAGAGCTCCCTTTATGTGCATCCGAATTTATTGTCTGTAAACCACTTAGAGTCACTGATAAGTTACATAAATCTTATGAGTGAATTAATGAATTAATGTATCTACCTACCTACCTACCTCCATCCATCCTATCCATCCTTCTATCTATCTATCTATCTAGCCAGCAGGATTAAGCCCACAATTAGGCTTACCGCAGGGGGGAGGGAAGGGTGTGGCCCCGTGACGCGGGCAATGAGCAGACTGAGTAATGCTTTATAAAGATGTTTGTCTCCCACGGCATTTTAAAAACTCTGACGAAGTTAGCAGCACGCTAACGAAAGCTAAGTGGTTTTATTAAAGTCTCTATGTTCCGGTGATCGAGATGGCTGCTGCCTCATCATTCACCTATCTATCTATCTATCTATCTATCTATCTATCTATCTATCTATCTATCTATCTGTCTATCTGTCTATCTGTCTATCTGTCTATCTGTCTATCTGTCTATCTGTCTATCTGTCTATCTGTCTATCTGTCTATCTGTCTATCCATCCATCCATCCATCCATCCATCCATCTAATCTATATCTCTCTATCTCTCTATCTCTCTATCTCTATCTCTATCTATCTATACCTACCTACCTCTATCTATCTACCTACCTACCTATCTATACCTACCTACCTATCTATCTATCTATCTACCTGCCTACCTGCCTTGGTGGTGCAGTGGTTAGAGTGTAGTACTGCAAGCTACTTCTGCTGATCACTGGCTGCCAGCAGTTTGGCAGATCGAATCTCAGTACGCTCAAGGTTGACTCAGCCTTCCATCCTTCCAAGGTGGGCAAAATGAAGACCCAGTATAAACCGCTTAGAGAGGGCTGTAAAGCACTGCGAAGCGGTATATAAGACTAAATGCCAATGCTGTCTGTCTCTATCTATCTATCTATCTATCTATCTATCTATCTATCTATCTATCTATCTATCTATCTTTCTTTCTTTCTTTCTTTCTTTCTATCTATCTATCATTTCTATCTATCTATCTATCTATCTATCTATCTATCTATCTATCTATCTATCTATCATATCTATCTATCTATCTATCTATCTATCTATCTATCTATCTATCTATCTATCTATCTATCTATCTATCTTTCTTTCTTTCTTTCTTTCTTTCTATCTATCTATCATTTCTATCTATCTATCTATCTATCTATCTATCTATCTATCTATCTATCTATCTATCTATCTATCTATCTATCTATCTATCTATCATATGTATCCATCCATCCATCCATCTTGTCTCATGTCTCTCCTCTCTCACTTCTCCCACCCCCGAAAACAACTGAAATACCAATATGGCACATAAATTAGAGAAGACATACTCTCAGCCAACTTACCTCTTGTGATTTTAGGACAGGGAAGATTGACCACCATTTAAAAAAAAAAAATTTCAAGAGGTTGAAGACTTAATACCTACATATTTCCTTTCTGTTTCTTCTCTTTAAAAATGCCTTGAAGGACAAGAACTTGGTTCCCACCCCACCTACCGGCTAATGCACTGGGGGGGAAAAAAAAATCTAGTTAAACACTTTTTTGGCGTCTCTTCTTGAGAACGAGGTAGGAATGGGCGCGATTTAGCTAGCGATATTCTTTTGTCTAATTTAATGGCTCGGAAGACCGGTTTTTTGAGCTTCCATATTTACGCTCTAGCTGTGGTTCGGCTGGCCGGCTCTGCCAGTTTTTTTCTGCATAAATACAAATATATATGGACAGCAGAGCGAATTCTCACAAGTTTAAACACCGACGGTGGCTGCGTTTCCATTGAATTTCATCGTTTAATGGAGCAGAGAAAGGCATATATCCGGACGGGTGGCGGGGCGAGAACTTTGAAGCTGGCATATTTTGTTAATTGGAGTTGGCTTAGGAGAAGCATTTGGGTGACTTTTTTTTTGCTTGCAGGCAGTGAGGTATCTGCATGAGCAATTCCCAGCCTGGCCTCCTCATTGTAGGTTGAACCAGCTCCCATGTTGCACAGCTCAGGAATTGGAATTTGTCGTTGATAAGAGGCTGATTCTGTAAACCACTTAAAGAGGGTTGTAAAAGCACTATGAAGTGGTATATAAGTCTAAATGCTATTGCTATTCCTTCCTTCCCTCCCTCCCTCCCTCCCTCCCTCCTTCCTTCCTTCCTTCCGTCCATCCAAGTTGGGTCAAATGAAGACCCAGATTGTTGGGGGCAAGAGGCTGATTCTGTAAACCAGTTAAAGAGGGTTGTAAAAGCATTTACGAAAAGGTGTATAAGTCTAAATGCTATTGCTATTCCTTCTTTCTTTCCTTTCTCCATCCCTCCCTCCTTCCTTCCTTCCTTCCTTGGTGGGTCAAATGAGGACCCAGATTGTTCGGGGCAAGAGCTGATTCTGTAAACCGCTTAGAGAGGGCTGTAAAAGCACTACGAAGTGGTATGTAAGTCTAAATGCTATTTTTCCTTCCTTCCTTCCTTCCTTCCTTCCTTCCTTCCTCCCTCCCTCCCTCCCTCCCTCCCTCCCTCCCTCCCTCCCTTCCTTCTGAGTTGTGTCAAATGAGGAAGCAGTATATAAGTCTAAATGCTATTGCTATTCCTTCCTTCCTCCCTCCCTTCCATCCGAGGTGGGTAAAATGAGGACCCAGATTGTTGGGGTCACTTGGCTGATTCTGTAAACTGCTTAGAGAGGGCTGTAAAAGTTCTATGAAGTGGTATGTAAGTCTAAATGCTATTTTTCCTTCCTTCCTTCCTTCCTTCCTTCCTTCCTTCCTTCCTTCCTTCCTTCCTTCCTTCCTTCCTTCCTCCCTCCCTCCCTCCCTCCCTCCCTCCCTCCCTCCATCCCTTCCTTCCTTCTGAGTTGTGTCAAATGAGGACCCAGATTGTTGGGGGCAAGAGGCTGATTCTGTAAACTGCGCAGAGAGGGCTGTAAAAGCACTAGGAAGCGGTATATAAGTCTAAATGCTATTGCTATTCCTTCCTTCCTCCCTCCCTTCCATCCGAGGTGGGTAAAATGAGGACCCAGATTGTTGGGGTCACTTGGCTGATTCTGTAAACTGCTTAGAGAGGGCTGTAAAAGTTCTATGAAGTGGTATAGAAGTCTAAATGCTATTGCTCTTCCTTCCTTCCTTCCTTCCTTCCTTCCTTCCTTCCTTCCTTCCTTCCTTCCTTCCTTCCTTCCTTCCTTCCTTCCTACTTTCTTACCTTCTGAGGTGGATAAAATGAAGACCCAGATTGTTGGGGGCAAGAGGCTGATTCTGTAAACCGCTTAGAGAGGGATGTAAAAGTTCTATGAAGCAGTATATAAGTCTAAATGCTATTGCCCTTCCTTCCTTCCTTCCTTCCTTCCTTCCTTCCTTCCTTCCTTCCTTCCTTCCTTCCTTCCTTCCTTCCTTCCTTCCTTCCTTCCTTCCTTCCAACGTGGATAAAATGGGGACCCAGATTGTTGGGGTCACTTGGCTGATTCTGTAAACCGCTTAGAGAGGGCTGCAAAAGAACTGTGAAGTGCTATATAAGTCTAAATGCTACTGCTACTGCTACTCCGAAGGCAACTTGTGTTCCACCGGTGATATGTCTCCACCGTTAGGACTTTTCTCCTGAATTCCAGGTTGCTTCTTTCTTGATATGTTTCCATCCATTTCCACCACCTGGTCTTTTGGAAACTAAAACCTCCTTCTCCCTTTTCTCCTCCGTCGTCTTTTCTCCGAGCCTCCTCGCTTGGCTTCTCCGCCGGATGGCTTTAAGATCCTTTTGTGTGAGTGTTTTTGTCAGTTGCGTTTCACACCCTTGTTTCCTGGGTGACTTTTAAGAGGCTTATCCGAAGAGGGCAATCCATGCCAGCCTCTGGAAGGCTATGTCCTCTGGAAAGAGCTTCGGGGCTCCCCATAGTTCGTAGAAGGCTCCTGATCCCCTTTTTCCTGCCTGAACAATAAGCTTTGTGTCCCTTCGTATGGAAATGAGACCGGGGTTTGTTTCTTTCAGAAGCGCGCTCCGCTATCTGGAATGCCTCCATTTACAGACAATTCTTGCCAAATTAATTTTATTTAATTATCTCCTAAGGCTAAGCTTGAATACATTTGCGTTGAGTTTGCCACTTCCCTCTCTCTCGTGAACGAAACGGAGTTAATATCCTTGTTAAAATCTGATTAAAACTAAAATTGAGTTTTTTGAAGTCTGATTATCCCATGAAATGGAATTTTTAAACCTAATTACAAATGGATTTGCATATATTTTTTTCCCCTCCTTCCCCGCTATTGAAAACGAGAAGAGGGGAAAAAAATAAATTTATTAATGAAATCCTCTCCAACTGTCTCCTTTGGGGCATAATGTGATCGCAGGTGGATGGGGGGCAGGGAACAAAGGTTGTCTCCGTTTCTGATGTATATTTTTCTCCTCTTTATTTATTTATTTATTAAATTTGTATGCCGCCCCTCCCCGTAGACTCGAGGCAGCTCACAGCAGTGATAGAAACAATGTACAATACAAATCTAATAATACGAAGTTAAAAAGCCATAATTTAAAAAACATGCACACAACACACCATACATGGGGAAGATATTTCAATTCCCCCATGCCTGACGGCAGAGGTGGGTTTTGAGAAATTTACGAAAGGCAAGGAGGGTGGGGGCAATTCTGATCTCTGGGGGGAGTTGGTTCCAGAGGGCCGGGGCCGCCACAGAGAAGGCTCTTCCCCTGGGTCCCGCCAAATGACATTGTTTAGTTGACGGGACCCAGAGAAGGCCGACTCTGTGGGACCTAACCGGTCGCTGGGATTCGTGCGGCTTTATAGGTGATGACCAACACTTTGAATTGTGACCGGAAACTGATCGGCAACCAATGCAGACTGCGGAGTGTTGGTGAAACATGGGCATTTTTGGGAAAGCCCATGATTGCTCTCGCAGCTGCATTCTGCACGATCTGAAGTTTCCGAACATTTTTCAAGGGTAGCCCCATGTAGAGAGCATTACAGTAGTCGAGCCTCGAGGTGATGAGGGCATGAGTGACTGGGAGCAGTGAGTCCTGATCCAAATAGGGCCACAACTGGTGCACCAGGCGAACCTGGGCAAATGCCCCCCTCGCCACAGCTGAAAGATGTTTCTCTAATGTGAGCTGTGGTTCGAGGAGGACACCCAGCCTCATTTTTTAAAAGTGGGAATTAATAGAATTTTTACCAACTTTGCTTAAACTTGATGGGTATCCATCCCTCCGGATCTTTTAAGCCTATTAGACATGGTCTATACTGGTGCTCCCTGACTTATGACCACGACCGAGCTGCACATCTACGTTGCAAAGTGACACATCAGTGAAGTGAGTTTTGCCAGTTAGAAATGGGCATTGATTTGATTTGATTTTTGATTTAATTGGATTTGTATGCCGCCCCTCTCCGAGGACTCAGGGCGGCTCACGGCATGTACAGAAAAACAAGAAACTAGTAACAATCCAATTAATAGATTAAAAAAAACAATCTTAAAATTCTAATTAAAAAACTATCAATATCATTCATTCAACAGTCAAACTAAAGCATTCATTGGAAGATCTAAGGAACTCCAGGCCTGGCGGCAAAGATGAGTTTTTTAAACTCTTTCGGAAGACGAGGATGGTGGGGTCAGTGCAAATCTCATTCCAGAGGGCAGGGCCCCCTAAAGAGAAGGCTCTTCCCCTAGGTCCCGTCAGCCGACATTGTTTGGTCGACGGGACCCTAAGGAGACCAACTCTGTGGGACCTAACCGGTCACTGGGATTCGTGCAGCAGAAGACGGTCTCGGAGATAATCTGGTCCTATGCCATGTAGGGCTTTATAGGTCATAACCAACAGTTTGAATTGTGTCCGGAAACGGATCGGTAGCCAATGCAGTCCGCGGAGTGATGACGAGATATGGGCATGTCTCGGAAGGCCCAAAACTGCTTGCGCGGCTGCATTTTGGACGAGCTGAAGTTTCTGAACACTCTTCAAAGCTAGCCCCAGAAGAATGCCAGAAGAAAGCCAGAAGAACGCCAGTGATCCTTGTCAGCCTCAGGAAAAACTTTGAAGGTTCACTAAACTAACTGTCGTGAGTTGAGGACTCCCTGTCCCAACTTGTAACTCTTAGTATATCTAATCTTGGTTTGTTAAAAAGCATGGCGGCTGAGTTGACCCACCGTACTGAGCAGTGAACTAGGGTTGGCAAATCAGTGGTTGAGTTCACCCAACAGGCTAAGCCAGGGGTAGGCAAAGTTGGCTCTTCTATGACTTGTGGACTTCAACACCCAGAATTCATCACCCAACTATGGTAGGTAACATCACCCATGCTATGATGATGAATTCCCACTCACTTCTAACACTGATGATGTTACCTAATTGAGTCATGAAAAGTTGGCAAGCAAACCACCACGTTCAGCACCAAGGACAGCAATTAAACCTTCAACTCTTCTCTTCTATTGGTGCTGATTTTTCTTATCTGCCTCGTCAGAATGCTCTCTGAACTTGGTTGTTTTCATGCAGGTGTTGACCCCCACAGTCATGTATTGACCTCCTTTTGACCCCGAACCATATATCAAATCTTTGGAGTGACCCTTGGGGTTGATATTGACTCCTTTGGGGAGCCCTAGTTTAGGCTGACAGCTTATCAGTTGGGTAGGATGCATGTCTTAAAGGATGAAATGCATATTGTATACAGTGGTACCTCTACCTAAAAACGCCTCTACTTACAAACTTTTTTAGATAAAAACCAGGTGTTCAAGATTTTTTTTTGCCTCTTCTCAAGAACCATTTTCCGCTTACAAACCTGAGCCTCCGAAACTGTAACCGGGAAAGGCGGGGAGAAGCCTCCATGGAGCCTCTCTAGGAATCTCCTGGGAGGAAACAGGGCTGGTAAAGGCGGGGAGAAGCCTCCGTGGGGCCTCTCTAGGAATCTCCTGGGAGGAAACAGTGCCTCCACCCTCCCTGTGGTTTCCCCAATCGCACGCATTATTTGCTTTTACATTGATTCCTATGGGAAAAATGCTTCTTACAAACCTTTCTACTTAAGAACCTGGTCACGGAACGAATTAAGTTCGTAAGCAGAGGTACCACTGTATTTTAGGTTTAATGCATCAGTGCAATTTTGCACAAACCAGGGATGTCTCTCTAATAATTACTTTCAAGTTTTGACAATATTCTGTCCCACCTACGCATTATTCATTTAGCCCCTTAACTCATAACACCAGGAAAGGCATTGCAAACTTCGTTTAGGCGTCATATTTCTTCCAGCAAGTTCTAAAGCCGTTTTTCTCTTTGGTCTCCTCCGTGATATTTTCTCTGTTGTTCTGCCTTAGTTTCCATTTCTTGTGTGCATGTCGGAATTGGGCCTGAGAAATGATAAATAAAATGGGGGGGAAAAAAACCCCTACCCAAACTGTTCTCCCAAAGGAGAATTCTCCATTTTATTCCATTTCAGAAAATGTAGGTTATGTGTTAATTGTAGCTGCCCTGCAGAAGTAGCTAAAATATGTAAGCTCCAGTTCAAAATTTTTCATTTCAAAGGGTAATTATGTTTGCTGTGAAAAAGCAATGAGTAATTTGTATCTTATTGATGAAGGTAATTATAGTAGCATAAAGTACAGCCAACATTTATTACAACAATTCATTTTTTGACCTATAAGATGATGTCACACATGACTGTGCTTGATGAGTAATAAGTGTAAAATTCTACTTATATCTGTTTAGGTTGTAATGTCCTGTGAAGAATCAAATTATAATTGAGTTTTAATATAAAACATGCTCTCAGTTTCTTTTTTCAATTGTATGCGAATCAATTTCTTGTTTGTGCACTATGTATCCTAAAGGAGGGAGAGAGGGAAGGAAGGGAGAAGAAGAGGAAAAAGGAAGGAAAAGAGAAGAGGGATGGAAGGAAAGATGGGGAGGGATGGAAGGAAGGAAGGAAGTATGGGGAGGGATGGAGAAAGCAAAGAGAGAAGAAAGGAAAGGGGATGGAGGGAGGAAGCAAGGAAGAAGGAAAGAAAAGGAAGAGTGATGGAAGAAGGAAGGAAAAGACAGAGAAGGAGGGAGGGAGAGCAGGAAGGAAGAAAGAAAGGAAAGGTGAAGAAGAGGAAAAAGAAGAGGAAAGGAGAAGAAAGATGGAAGGAAGGATGGGGAGGGATGGAGGAAAGAAAGAAGGAAGGAAAGGGGATGCAGGGGAGAAGGAAAGGAAAGAAAAAGGGATGGAGGAATGAACGAAGAAGAAAGGAAAAGTCAGAGAAGGAGCGAGGGAGAGAGGAAAGGAAGGAAGAAAGGAAAGGAGAAGAAGAAGGAAAGGAAGAGGAAAGAGGAAGGAAAAGAGAAGAGGGATGGATGATGCATGGAAGGAAGGAAGGAAGGATGAGGAGGGATGGAGGAAAGAAAAGAAGAAGGAAAGAAAAGTCAGAAAGGAAGGAAAAGAGGAAAGAAGAAAGGAAGGGTGGAAGAAGGCCTCTTGAGGACAGGCCCTCCATCTGTGACTCTCATCTGTATTTTTGGGCTTGAGTTCTAAATCTCCCGCGCAGCCTGAGACATTTAACAGTTGTGTCCTCCTTCAAGGGAAACATTCAACCCTAGACATGATCAAAACTTCATTTCCAGCAGCCAGGCTGTAGCTGTGTTTATTTGAAGTTCAGGAAGCCGTTTCCTCCCCCAGCTGGAACAGTTCAAAGGGGGCATCTCGCTAATCAGAAGGCGCTTCCTGCCTCCCTGGGGGGGTCACAGCCTTTTAATTGGATCTCGGGCGGCTTTGAAGTTCCTCTTAATCCTCCTTGAGCTACGGAAGAGGCAGCGACTGTGAATCTGACATTTCTTCATTTTGTTTACATGTGTCTAGGGAGGCGTAAAACTCAGCCCCCCCCCCAAAAGTTCTTAAGCTGAATTTGCGGGATGCTTCACAAGAAAGTGACAATCAAGATGGAAGATTGTGTTCTCTCCCTCTCTCCCCTTCTCTCTCTTTCTCTGTCTCTTTTTTCTCTCTCCCTCTTTCTTTCTCTCTTTCTCTCCCTCTTTCTTTCTCTCCCTCTTTCTTTCTCTCCCTCTCTCTCTTTCTCTGTCTCTTTCTTTCGCCCTCTTTCTTTCTCTCTCTCTTTCTCTCCCTGTCTGTCTGTCTACCTGTCTGTCTGTCTGTCTGTCTGTCTGTCTGTCTGTCTGTCTGTCTGTCTGTCTATCTATCTATCTATCTATCTATCTATCTATCTATCTATCTATCTATCTATTCTATTGTCTGTCTCTGTCATCTGTCATCCATCCATCATCTATCTGTATCATCTGTCTGTCTGTCTGTCTATCTATCTATCTCTATCATCTCTATCATCTATATCCATTCATTCATCCATCATCTATCATCGTCTGTCTCTCTCTGTCTGTCTGTCTGTCTGTCTGTCTGTCTGTCTAACTATCTCTATCTATCTATCATCTATATCCATTCATTCATCCATCATCTATCATATTTTGTCTGTCTGTCTATCTTATCTATCTAACTATCTCTATCATCTATCATCTATATCCATTCATTCATCCATCATCTATCATCTTTTGTCTGTCTGTCTGTCTGTCTGTCTATCTATCTCTATCATCTATCTATCATCTATATCCATTCATTCATCCATCATCTATCATCTTTTGTCTGTCTGTCTGTCTGTCTGTCTGTCTCTGTCTGTCTGTCTGTCTGTCTATCTCTATCATCTATATATCATTCATCATCTATCATCTTTTATCTATCTGCCTGCCTGCCTGCCTACCTACCTATCATCTAAACTAAAACTTCTCCTGGATTTTGTGAAAACCTTCTTCAAGGTTACCTTGGTTACTATTTTATTTTATTTTTTTAAAAAAACCCTTTCCTTCTCTAACTGTTTCCAATCTCCTTCTAGAGCTGTTTCCTATTTTGCATTTGAAATTAAAACGCCGGTTGTTATGCCCCGAAATAATTTATAGGTCCCAGTGAAAATAAAAGTTCAGCCTTTTGCATAATTGCATTCCAGCCATTTGATTTATAACAGTTGGGAGATTCTAGATTTAAGATTTACGGGATTGTGACTGTGATTGTCTCTCTTTTTTTTGGCTGTTAAGACACTGACATCAGCTGTGTCTTTTAATTCACTATTTGGTATGCTTGTGAGCAGATCCATCCAGCCTGCGCATGGCGTGGATGAACAATCCAGAAATCGCTTTTATTTATTTTTAATGTACTACCCAAAGCCAAGATACCAGCTTCCTGTGCCAAGAACCTTAATTGCCCCTTAATTATGACTTTGATAGGTACGGTTATAACGGAGAAAAACCTGGATCTGTTGGGGAGAACTTCCTTTTTAACAAGCATTTATTTATTGATTGATTTGATTTGATTTGATTTGATTTGTATGCCGCCCCTTTCCGTAGACTCGGGGCGGCTCACAGCATAATAAAACAATTCATAACAAATCTAATAATTTACAATTTAAAATTTAAAGTAGTTAAGAAAACCCCATTTTTAAGCAGACATACCTACAAACATACCATACATAAATTATATAGGCCCGGGGGAGATATCTCAATTCCCCCATGCCTGACGACAAAGGTGGGTTTTGAGGAGTTTACGAAAGGCAAGGAGGGTGGGGGCAGTTCTAATCTCTGGGGGGAGCTGGTTCCAGAGAGTCGGGGCCGCCACAGAGAAGGCTCTTCCCCTGGGGTCCGCCAACCCACATTGTTTAGTTGATGGGACCCAGAGAAGGCCGACTCTGTGGGACCTAATCGTCAACGCCTTACGTCAATGCCCCAAATAGCACCTGAGAAATAAATCAGATTCCAGTCCAATTCTCCAATAAAGGTTCGATTTATTATCAGATCCCTGTTGGCCACGCCATTGCCATTCCGATACTAACTTCCTTCCAGTACTCCAACCAGGTTAAGGTTCATACCACATCCCCACAATCACAAGTTCATCACGAGGACCAGTCCGAGTGCAGGGATTGCAGAGTTGGCCTTCTCCGGGTCCCGTCGACTAAACAATGGCGTTTGGCGGGCCCCAGGGGAAGAGCCTTCTCTGTGGCGGCCCCGGCCCTCTGGAACCAACTCCGCCCGGAGATTAGAACTGCCCCCACCCTCCCTGTCTTTCGTAAACTACTCAAGACTCATTTATACCGCCAGGCATGGGGGAGTTGAGATAGCTCTTCCCCCTAGGCCATTACAAGTTATGCATGGTATGTTTGTGTGTATGTTTGGTTTTATTATAAGGGTTTTTAGTTGTTTTTTATTATTGGATTGTACATGTTGTGTTTATTATTGTTGTTAGCCGCCCCAAGTCTACGGAGAGGGGCGGCATACAAATCCAATATATTATTATTATTATTATTATTATTATTATTATTATTATTATTATTATTATTATTATTCCACCTCATGTTGCTTTTGATCTTTCCCCCAACTAACTTCAGATTGTGTCCCCTTGTTCTTGTGTTCACTTTCCTATTAAAAACACTTCCCTCCTGGACCTTATTTAACCCTTGAACATATTTAAATGTTTCGATCATGTTCCCCCTTTTCCTTCTATCCTCCAGACTATACAGATGGAGTTCATTAAGTCTTTCCTGATACGTTTTATGCTTAAGACCTTCCACCATTCTTGTAGCCCGTCTTTGGACCCATTCAATTTTGTCAATATCTTTTTGTAGGCGAGGTCTCCAGAACTGGACACAGTGTTATTCCAAATGTGGTCTCACCAGCGCTCTATATAAGGGGATCACAATCTCCCTCTTCCTGCTTGTTATACCTCTAGCTATGCAGCCAAGCATCCTACTTGCTTTTCCTACTGCCCGACCACACTGCTCACCCATTTTGAGACTGTCAGAAATCGCTACCCCTAAATTGACCTCACACCCCAAGAGAGGCTCAGTGTGTACACTAACACAGGTTAGTAGCACGCTGGCCTAGGAGGCAAAAAAAATGAATCTCAGGTTGCAAGCCCTCATGAATCCAAAGTGAAATCTTAGCCAGGGTTTTACCATTAAATTCCCTTTGTATGCCAATTTTGGGAAATGTTTCCCAACCCAAAAGCGAACAAGTAGTTAAGAGCTTCCTGCCATCAAGTTAACATGTCACTTGGAGTGGTTTTAAAAATTTCAGTATCATTTTAAAATGCTTAGAATTAACCATACTTCAAAAGAGCCTTTGAGAGCTTGGCTTAAGTATGATTTATGTATTTCCCTGCCTAGAACTAATGATAGGCTAATGTGAACATACAGACCTAATCTTTCCTCTCTGTTATCTAAAAGTTGCTTGCCCCTAATAATGAGGCAGGCGAAAGGGTCTTTGTCAGGAGGGCTATTATTGATGTAGGAAGATGCTTTATGTGCTAATGATTCATGGGTTCAGTCAACACAGGGAAACAGCGAATTTACTGGCCCTTATATATATACATGATTCATACTTTTTTTGGGGGGGGGGGCGTTTTACGTCTGCAGCCCATTCAATGCCATGTTTCTTGATTTTAAATTGAAAGTCCATGAAGCAAAATCTTTGGAGCAAGCTTAAAGTCCGAGGGATAAGGCAGCATAGAACTCTAATAAATAAATAATAAAAAGGTTGGGACCGCCAGAATTTGCAATCCTTGTGCAGAAGCTCCAACTGGTGTAAATAACACAAATTTTTTTCCGTCTTTTGGAGCAAGCAAAATTTTCTCCACCTTTGGAGCATGCTTAAAGTCCGAAGAATAGGGCGGCAATCTAATAGATGGATGGACGGACGGATGGACGGATAGACAGATGGATAGCTAGATGGATGGATGGATGGATGGACGGACGGACGGACAGATAGATAGATGGCTGGATAGATAGATGGATGGATGGGATGGACGGATGGACAGATAGACAGATAGATGGCTGGATAGATGGCTGGATAGATAGATAGATGGATGTATAGATGGACAGACAGATGGACGGATAGATAGATAGACAGACAGACAGGCAGACAGGCAGATGGCTGGCTGGATAGTTGGCTGGATAGATAGATGGCTGGATGGCTGACTGGCTGGCTGGCTGGCTGGACAGATGGATGGATCGACGGATGGACAGATAGACAGCAGATAGACAGAGACAGACTGACAGACAGACAGACAGGCAGATGGCTGGCTGGATAGCTGGCTGGATAGATAGATGGATGGATCGACGGATGGACAGATAGACAGAGACAGACAGACAGACAGACAGACAGATGGCTGGCTGGCTAGAGGGCCGGCCGGACAGACAGACAGACAGACAGACAGGACCGCCAGAAATTGCAATCCTTGTGCCAAAGCTCAAACAGGAGTAAATAAAACAAATTTTTCTCCCCTTATCCAATCGGTGTCCCTTTCATATTTATAGCCTCAGTCGCGTATCCTGCTAAACCCATGCTTGTTTTAGCAAGATTTATTTACTACATTGTACATGGAAATCAGACAAACTATATTTGATATTTACAGCGCCGGGGTGCAAATTTCCACATTCTCTATTTTTGGGGCCTGTCTTTTTAAATCCTTTGCACGCACATCTGTCTGTTTTACAGAACAAGTTGTCTTAAAACTTCCCTTTTTCCCTTGCCGAGGAAATACGCTGTATTAGCCCATCCTTCTGGCCCTGGTGAGCCTGTGGCTAATTTTAATTAGATGGGCTCGAATTCTACTACGGCTGACCCTTGAATTGAGGTAACGAATTAGATGCAGGCAATTAAATCTCTCTAACCTTCTTTTATATTTATATATATATATATATAATCCTCTGTAAAATTGCGCGATTTCTATTAGGTTTCCTCGGTTAATCATACACTTTTCCATTTTATGCTTCTAATGTCTAATGGTCAGCAATTGATTAACCAGATTCATTTTGTTTAAAAAAAAAAAAGGCCCCAGGATAAAATTGCTAAAGGATCAGAGCATTTACATCCGATGTTAATTGTTTCCTATCAGCAGGGAAAGAAGAAGGGAAGACTGGTTTATTTCAGAGACAGACACAAAAATAGGAAATATTGGCAGAATAACAGAGTTGGAAGGGACCTTGGAGGTCTTCTAGTCCAACCCCTTGATCCATCAGAGAATGTTAGTATAAACAAGCTAACAATGAATATTGGTATTGAAGTACTACAGCTTTAAGAGGTAATGTTGCAGATTGCCATTAGAGGGAGCCAGAAAGTATAATTCTCTCCCTCTGCTCTCTCCGTTCCTTCTGCTGATTCACTCTGACTGCTGTAGTAAGCTCTGTGATAGTTTGATGGATTTATAAGCTGTAATGTATGTCTGATATGTAAGAAAAAGACAGGCTTGTAATATTATTATTGACTGTGCTATTTCTAAAGTAAACACTGTTTCATACACTTTAAAGCAGGAGTAGGCAGCCCGTGTCCTCGGAGAGGGGCGGCATATAAATCATCCTCTCTCTTTCTCTCTCTCTCTCTCATCTATCTACCTACCTACCTACCTATCTAATCTGTCTGTCTGTCTGTCTGTCTATCTATCTTACCTACCTACCTACCTTATCTATCTATATCTATCTATCTATCTATCTATCTATCTATCTATCTATCTATCTATCTATCTATCTTTCTATCTTTCTATCTATCTATCTATCTATCTATCTAATCTATCTAATCTATCTGTCTGTCTGTCTATCTATCTATCTATCTATCTATCTATCTACCTATCTACCTACCTACCTAATCTATCTACCTACCTACTTACTTACCTATCTATCTATCTCTACCTACCTACCTAATCTACCTACCTACCTATCTTATCTATCTATCTATCTATCTATCTATCTATCTATCTATCTATCTATCTATCTATCTATCTATCTATCTACCTATCTACCTATCTACCTATCTACCTATCTACCTACCTTATCTATCTATCTATCTATCTATCTATCTATCTATCTATCTATCTATCTATCTATCTATCTATCTATCCACCTACCTAACCCACCCACCCACCTACCTACCTAAGATTAAGGTTAGGGTGCCTGGCCTCTCCTCGTCTCAAAGCGATACAATTTCCCCATCTATTTACTATTACTGAACATATACTATTTAATTCACACACGAACACACGCACAGTTCTTCTAAAATTATACACATTCAAAATCATTTACTGCGATAGCCCAGTAAGGAGGGTTCTGCGTACCTGACCATACCTATAGGAACCCATCGCTGCTTCTGCAGGAATCTTTGGCAGCCTTTCGGTTCAACAGAGGGCAGTGCAACACCGGGTATGCGAAACCTACACTCCACGCATGAATGCTGGCCCCCCTCCCAATTTGCAGTGGGGAAAGGCCAGGATCATTTGGGCCTGACGGAGTTGTTTCAGGAGCCTGCGGGAACCGTGGGGGTCCTTTTTCTCGCCGGCTGAAATCTTTAGTAGGGGTAACTTCTCATTTACCCTTCTGTGGATGCTATAGCATCCCGACGTACGGGGGGAGGAAAAAAATGAAATAAATCTACAGTGTTCCCTTGACTTTCGCGAGGGATGCGTTCCAGGACTGCTCGCGAAAGTCAAATTTCCGCGAAGTAGAGGTGCGGAAGTAAATACACTATTTTTGGCTATGAACAGTATCACAAGCCTTCCCTTAACACTTTAAACCCCTAAATTACAATTTCCCATTCCCTTAGCTACCATTTAGATTATTACTCACCATGTTTATTTATTAAAGTTTATTAAAATAATAATTATTAAACACGGAGGAAAGTTTGGCGATAGAAACATAGAAGACTGATGGCAGAAAAAGACCTCATGGTCCATCTAGTCTGCCCTTATACTATTTCCTGTATTTTATCTTACGATGGATATATGTTTATCCCAGGCATGGTTAGATTCAGTTCCTGTGGATTTACCAACCAAGTCTGCTGGAAGTTTGTTCCAAGGATCTACTACTCTTTCAGTCAAATCATATTTTCTCATGTTGCTTTTGATCTTTCCCCCAACTCACCTCAGATTGTGTCCCCTTGTTCTTGTGTTCACTTTCCTATTAAAAACACTTCCCTCCTGAACCTTATTGAACCCTTTAACATATTTAAATGTTTCGATCATGTCCCCCCTTTTCCTTCTGTCCTCCAGACTATACAGATTGAGTTCATGAAGTCTTTCCTGATACGTTTTATGCTTAAGACCTTCCACTATTCTTGTAGCCCGTCTTTGGACCCGTTCAATTTTGTCAATATCTTTTTGTAGGTGAGGTCTCCAGAACTGAACACAGTATTACTCCAAATGTGGTCTCACCAGCGCTCTATATAAGGGGATCACAATCTCCCTCTTCCTGCTTGCTATACCTCTAGCTATGCAGCCAAGCATCCTACTTGCTTTTCCTACCGCCCCGACCACACTGCTCACCCATTTTGAGACTGTCAGAAATCACTACCATCATCTGGCGGGAAAAACCATGGTATAGGGGGAAAAACCCGCAAAGTATTTTTTAATTAATATTTTTTGAAAAACGGTGGTGTAGACTTTCCGCGAATGTTGGACCCGCGAAATCTTTTTATCTTTTTATCTTATCTTTTTCATTCTCTTGCCTGCCCTGCGGGGGATTCCGGCAAGGGGTTGTTTGCAAACCGGCATATTTCAAATATAATCTCCGACCATCAACTGAGGCTGACATCTCTCCACTGACAACATCTCCTTCGTGGGAACGTCAGCTATCAATAGCTGACACGGCTGATATTAAACGGGGGGCTTTGTCTACCCCCCCCAAGGGAAACGGCGCATCCGCTGAACAAAAGGAGCATCATCCAAGCCCTGTTTGTACCGTTTGATAAGGCCATTCCGCTCTCTTCCTATCTGATGGGAGGCAATTAGTTTTAAAACAATTAGAATCTCTCCCCGCCCTTCCCATGCAGCCCCCCCCCCAGTGTTTTCAAACAGAGTGAAGAGTCTTCCTTAATGAGCAGTGGCTTTTCTGGCAAGCTTGTGACGGAAGGTCTTTGGAGAACAGAACAATAAACAAGAGTTTTGAAGTGGTGTGCTTCTCTGTTTGGGGAATCCCTCCCTCCCTTCCTTCCTTCCTTCCTTCCTCCCTCCCTTCCTTCCTCAATCCCTCCATTTCTCATGTATTCCATCCTTCATCTCTCTCTATCAGATCCTTCCTCCTTCCCTTCTCTTTCATGCTTTCCTTCCTTCATATCTCACTCAATTCCTTCCTTCATTCTTTTTCCCCTCCTCCCTCCCTCCCTCTTTCATGCTTTGCTTCCATCATATCTCTCACATTTTTCTTCCCTCCCTCCTTCCTTTAGTTTTCTTCTTCCCTCCCTCTCCTTGCTCCCTCCCTCTTTCATGCTTTCCTTCCTTCATCTCTCACTCAATTCCTTCCTTCCTTCCTTCATTTATTCATTCTTTTTCCCCTCCTTCCTCCCTCCCTCCATCTTTCATGCTTTCCTTCCTTCATATCTTTCACATTTTCCCTCTCTCCCTCTTTCCTTTAGCTTCCTTCTTCCCTCCCTCTCCTTCCTTCCTTCCTCTCTCCCTCCCTCTTTTATGCTTTCCTTCCTTCATCCCTCACGCAATTCCTTCCTTCCTTCCTTCCTTCCTTTTCCCCCTCCTTCCTCTCGCCATCCCTCTTTCATGCTTTCCTTCCTTCATGTCTCTCACATTTTCCTTCCTTCCTTCCTTCCTTCCTTCCTTCCTTCCTTCCTTCCTTCCTTCCTTCCTTCCTTCCTTCCTGCCTGCCTGCCTGCCTGCCTGCCTGCCTGCCTGCCTGCCTGCCTTCCTTCCCGCCCATCCATCCATCCATCCTCAACCCAAATTGTTTAAATATCCCCTAAGTGCCATGGTACATCCTCCCCCCTCCTAACCGCCCATGTACCCACCTGGGCCTTTCTGATAGAAGAAAGCAGTGCTGTTTTTTTTAGCCTGCTCACCCCTCTTTTATCTCTTCCAATTATTCAGGAGCCCCGACGATCTCTCCAGGCACATCATTGGCCTTCAGCAACGGGAGCTGATCCTGAAAGAACAGAAGGCTGCCATCTCAAGCAGGTAAAGGACTTTGCATTTGTAACTGGGTTAATTGCCCTTCTGATGGTTTGGAGGACAGGATGCACCTCGGTTAATCCCCAGGCCGAAAGATGCTATTCTCTAAATCAGGTCCTCACTGAGCTCTAGAAACATGGTCAGAAGGCCAAGCGATAGACTACCTCTGCTTCTTTTTTTAAGTTGGGAAAAGGCGGTTGGGCCCCATTGATCTTGCCTGGGCTGAACATGACTTCAATGGGACGGGGAACCATTTATTCCATGCGCTGAAATGGATAAATTAACATATGAACTAAAAAGACGATTCAGGCTATGATAAATGCTGCTGGATGCAAAAAATAGAAAAGTTCAAAATAGACCGTTAAAATAAAAGACGTAACACGTTAAGGAGAAAGAAATAGAAGTTTAAATATTGGAGGGGAAAGGAAAAAGACCTATTTGAAAAGATGTATAGAAATTATAAATGAATTGTTAATATCAGCTGTATAAGTATGAATAAGCATGAATGAATATCATGAGAAATGTAAACTGACTTGTCACGCAACGTCCACTGTTTTGTTTGTTATATATATTTGTAAAAAAAAAAATTCTTAAAAATAAATAAAAATGGGAGGGTAACAATCCCCCACCACCTATCCAAGCATTGAACCCCTAGTCTGTAATACAAATGGTCGCTTGTGCATTAATTAGCAGGAATGTTATTATGTATTAAAAAGAGAATTCTTGCTTTCCCCTGTTGTCTGTTCCTCCCAGACAGTTAGTTTAAATGTTAAAAAAAGGGGAAAAGGAAGAACGATTAAGAGAAAGTTTGGATTTGAAAGGGCCAATGAGTGCAAAGAAAGAGCGAAAACTCTTAGAAATCGTCACTTTCAAGTTCTTCCCAGACACTGTCCAAATTCCACTTCTAAATACCAAGATCTCTCCGTTCGTCTGTAATGTTTTATTCTCTTTTAAGTGGCGACTGAATGCCTATATTTGAACTGTGGCTTTATTTCAAAATTCCCAGAACACCATCTGAAACTTCTTAAAAGCAAATTTTATTATGTGATACATAAAAGATCTGATGGGCAATTTTTTTTAAAAAAAAAATCACAAGAAGTTTACTGCCTTTCATGTGGAAACCACTTGGAGAAGGACAGGTGGCTGTTGCAAAGGTGGCATCTGACTGGCTTCAACAATAAACCAGGCAGCCTGATCCGAGATCCTGGCAGTTTGTTCCTTCTAGGTTTACAGTCCAAGGACGGTACAGTGGTACCTCCACCTAAGAACGCCTTTACTTAAGAACTTTTCTAGATAAGAACCGGATGTTCAAGATTTTTTTTTTGCCTCTTTTTAAGAACCATTTTCTACTTAAGAACCCAAGCTCGGAAAAATTTCCCAGGAAATTTGGGAGCAGCACGAAACTTCAGAGGTGGAAGGATTTGTTTTACAGTGGTGCCTCTACTTACGAACTTAATTCATTCCATGACCAGTTGGTAAGAAGAAGCAATTTTTCCCATAGGAATCAATGTAAAAGCAAATAATGCGTGCAATTGGGGAAACCACAGGGAGGGTGGAGGCCCTGTTTCCTCCCAGGAGATTCCTAGAGAGGTCCCAAAGAGGCTTCTCCTCGCCTTTTCCGGCCCTGTTTCCTCCCAGGAGATTCCTAGAGAGGCCCCACAGAGGCTTCTCCCCGCATTTTCTGGCCCTGTTTTCTCCCAGGAGATTCCTAGGGAGGCCCCACAGAGGCTTCTCCTCGCATTTTCCGGTCCTGTTGCCTCAGGAGATTCCTAGAAAGGCCCCACGGAGGCTTCGCCTCGCCTTTTCCGGCCCTGTTGCCTCCCAGGAGATTCCTAGAGAGGCCCCACAGAGGCTTCTCCCCGCATTTTCTGGCCCTGTTTTCTCCCAGGAGATTCCTAGAGAGGCCCCACAGAGGCTTCTCCTCGCATTTTCCGGTCCTGTTGCCTCAGGAGATTCCTAGAAAGGCCCCACGGAGGCTTCGCCTCGCCTTTTCCGGCCCTGTTGCCTCCCAGGAGATTCCTAGAGAGGCCCCACAGAGGCTTCTCCCCGCATTTTCTGGCCCTGTTTTCTCCCAGGAGATTCCTAGAGAGGCCCCACAGAGGCTTCTCCTCGCATTTTCCGGTCCTGTTGCCTCAGGAGATTCCTAGAAAGGCCCCACGGAGGCTTCGCCTCGCCTTTTCCGGCCCTGTTGCCTCCCAGGAGATTCCTAGAGAGGCCCCACGGAGGCTTCTCCCTGCCTTTTCCGGCCCTGTTTCCTCCCTGGAGATTCCTAGAGAGGCCTCACGGAGGCTTCTCCCTGCCTTTTCCGGTTACAGTTTCAAAGGCTCAGGTTTGTAAGCAGAAAATGGTTCTTGAGAAGAGGCAAAAAAAAATTGTACCCCCAGTTCTTCTCTAGAAAAATTTGTCAGTAGAGGCGTTCGTAGGTTGAGGTACCATTGTATTTAAAAAATAATAATTGCATTGTGTGCTTTGTTTGAGGGCCGTAATGTCTCATCGGTTGTGTTTCATCATCGGTAGTTTGGACTTAGGACATTATGTCCTAAAAGTACATTACGTCTCGGAGCAAGAAAGGGTAGAGTTGGCCGTGATATTCTGTAGATTTAGTGATATTCCACGGCTTACGAGTCCGGAGGGGCAAGATGTAGTTTTAGCAGCCTCGCTATCGAAGGTCCATTATGATGGCAACCAAGCCCGTTTATACCAGCAAGCCAACAGCATCGTCTTAATTAATTCTTGGTTATTGCTGCTATCCCTTTTGGCTCCCGCGCATTCCTTTTATTATTTGGTGTCCACTGTGTGCAATCATCGGTGATTATAGCGAGATGAACTTGCAAAGAACTGTTCTACTTCTTGCAAAGACGTGTTAGGATCTTCACGGCATGTTCTCAGCCGCTTTTCGGGTGGGTCTTTAAGGAGAACTTCATCTGGGCGGGAGAGGCCTTTCCACGTAGGTTTCTGGATGCCGCAGAAAAACTAGTTTGGGTCATTGATGGTCAGACTACATGGTCATCCTGTTGGCGTGGCCTGGCTGTTTTTTTATTAAGTCCGAGATGGCCTCTGCTTTGGCTTTTATCTTCAGAAGAAGGATGTCATTTAGAGTGGTACCTCTACCTAAGAACGCCTCTACTTACGAACTTTTCTAGATTAGAAGCATTTTCCACTTACAAACCCGAGCGTCTGAAACTAACTGGAAAAAGGTGGGGAGAAGCCTCTGTGGGGCCTCTCTAGGAAACATCTGGGAGGAAACAAGGCCAGAAAAGGTGGGGAGAAGCCTCCTTGGGGCCTCTCTAGGAATCCCCTGGGAGGAAACAGGGTCGGAAAAGGCTGGGAGGAGCCTCTGTGGGGCCTCTCTAGGAATCTCCTGGGAGGAAACAGGGCCTCCACCCTCCCTGTGGTTTCTTCTATTGTACGCCTTATTTGCTTTTACATTGATTCCTATGGGTAAAATTGCTTCTTCTTACAAACTTTTCTACTTGAGAACCTGGTCACGGAACAAATTAAGTTCGTAAGTAGAGGTACCACTGTATTTGTTTAATTTTTACTTAATTAAATGTATGCCGCCCGCATATGTACCCCTTTTCAGCGCCGTCGCAACTTCCAACAGTTGCTGAACAAATGGCCGCAATTCGAGGATGGACTGTGTTCGAGTTGATTGTTACTTTATCGGATGAGTCAGTGGGGGGTTGCAATTCTGGGGTGCCACCCCTGAAATTTGTGATTTAGGTGAAGCGGAACGCACCTGATACAAATGTGTTCGAAATGTTCTTATTTAGTTTTCATACCCAGTCCTGTCCAGTTGACTTGAATATTGATAATATATACGAGGGTCGCCCAGAATATAATGCACCGCATTTTTTTTCTTCAACACTTATTTATTGAACACAATGAAACTTATACACAAGGAAGAATGATGTTTCTTCTACCCTCCCTATTTTTCCACGTAATCTCCGTCCCGTTCTACGGCCTTCCTCCAGCGAGAGACAAGGACGTGTATGCCCTGTCGGTACCACTCCTTGTTCTGGTCACGAAGCCATTTCTGCACTGGGCGAATGACCTCTAATGGCCTCACCTTCTGTGCCCAGCGACTAACCGTACTTCTGTCGACTGCAGATTCTCCATCAACTGCACACAAATGTTGGTGAATGTTCCCAACAGTTTCTTTCTCCGCAGTGAGAATTTCAATGAGGACACGCTGCTTGTAACGTACATCCCTTAGAGACGCCGTTTTGAAACACTGCTACACGTACGCTATCTGTCCGAAGAAACGCAAAATTTACACACGCACTCCTGACAATTCAAAAATGTATATCTAAAGTTTCTCATTCGTACCATAACTGTAGGCTGGTTCAATTCTTCCCGCTTTGGAATGAAAGTGGAATCAATATTATTTCTCTAGCTTGGCTTCTTAAGTCCATCTCTCTTCTTCTTCACTTCCATTTCAGATAACTTTATTGAAGTAAACAAATGCAGCTTATATTGTCACTCTGTTGGCATGTCGCAACCCACGCCAGCCGCCGTTGTGAAGATAGGAGATGCTTACCGCACGATAAATTGGATAAAAATGGCGATTGGTCCATTGTTATTTGATTATTCGGGTGTCTCTGGTGGAAGAGGAGGCTTGAGGGGGATCCTGAATTAAGCCCACTGATTTAAAATAAAGCCATTTTTGGAGCATCTTGGCTGGCTCATTGATAAAGATGGAGCTGTGGATTTGAAAGCTAATAGGTGCCTGGTCGTATTTTCTGGGCAAAAGTGGTAAATGTCCTTGGAACAGGCTTCCCTTCCTGATGGAGCTCATAATCCAGGTCAGATTAATGATTTTGGAATGCCACCACGGTTTTGATTGCAGAGCTGGCTCTGCTGCTAGTTAGATGATCTCTCTGGTCCATGGATGCCCGAAGCATTTTTGTGGTGAAGGTTGGTCTCTTTGGCTCGGGTGGATTCTGAAGAAAGGCATGTGGATAAATTGGGAAAGGAATTTTACCTTCAGAGCTTTTTACTCCTTCCTTCCTTCCTTCCTTCCTTCCTTTCTTCCTTCAGTCTTTCCTTTAGTCCTTCCTTCCTTCCTTCTCCCTCCCTTTCCCTTCCCTCCTTTCCTTCTCTTTCCATCCTTCTATCTCCTTCCTTCCCTTCTTCCTTCTCCCTCTCTCTTTCATGCTTCCCCTCCTCCTTCCCTTTCCACCTCCACATCCCTTCCCTCATATTGTCCATCTCTCATCCTTCCTTCTTCCCTCCCTCTTCTCTCCCTCCTAATCTCCTTCCTTCCCTTCCTCCTCCCTCCCTTCCATTATCCCTCCCTCCCTCCCTCCTTCCTTCCTTCTTTCCCTCCTTCCTCTCTCCCTCCTATTCTCCTTCCTTCCTTCCGTCTTTCGTCCCTCCCTCCCTCCCTCCTATTCTCCTTCCTTCCCTCCCTCCCTCCCTCTTTCTTTCTCTCTTGCTCTTTATCTAGGCTTTGTTTAGACCCAAGGCTGGGAGTCCTCCTATCTGGCAGGCCTTGTGTGGAAAGCCAGCCAGGAGCGTAATGATGGGGCTCTGAGCTATTTTGGCACCGTTGGAGGGAAAAGCTCTTTGCTTCTTCCTCGCCTGCCTGCCTGCCTGCCTTCCGCCAGTCCATTACGATTCCGGGCTGAGGCTACACCGACCGGCTTGAGTACAGACGCCGTAATTCTCTCCCGGCTTTCTCAGCCCTTCCGTTCACTGCCTAGCTCGCCATCGCTAATAGCCACTCGTTACAATTAGATTAATTGCTATCATCTCTCAGGTGGCGGTGTAAAAATTAGCCTAAATGTGCCGGGAAGAACGTAGGATGCCTTTGGAAGTCAGTCCTCACTTAGCGACCATAAATTGGGACTGGGGGGAAAATACCAATGTGACCCCAAAGAGCTCACTTTCAGTCATTAAGTGAATCCCTTCATCCATCCATCCACCCATCCATCCATTTATCATCCTCCATTCAGCCAACCCTCCATCAATCCATCCATTGTCCATTTCTGCATCCATGCATAGAAACATAGAAGTCTGATGGCAGAAAAAGACCTCATGGTCCATCTAGTCTGCCCTTATACTATTTTCTGTATTTTATCTTAGGATGGATCTATGTTTATCCCAGGCATGTTTAAATTCAGTTACTGTGGAATTACCAACCACGTCTGCTGGAGGTTTGTTCCAAGGATCTACTACTCTTTCAGTCAAATAATATTTTCTCATGTTGCTTAAGATCTTTCCCCCAACTAACTTCAGATTGTGTCCCCTTGTTCTTGGGTTCACTTTCCTATTAAAAACACTTCCCTCCTGAACCTTATTTAACCCTTTAACACATTTAAATGTTTTGATCATGTCCCCCCTTTCCCTTCTGTCCTCCAGACTAGACAGATTGAGTTCATGAAGTCTTTCCTGATACGTTTTATGCTTAAGACCTTCCACCATTCTTGTAGCCCGTCTTTGGACCCGTTCAATTTTGTCAATATCTTTTTGTAGGTGAGGTCTCCAGAACTGGACACAGTATGGTAAATCCACAGTAACTGAATTTAAACATGCCTGGGATAAACATATATCCATTGTAAGATAAAATACAGGAAATAGTATAAGGGCAGACTAGATGGACCATGAGGTCTTTTTCTGCCGTCTGTCTTCTATGTTTCTATGTATTCCAAATGTGGTCTCACCAGCACTCTATATAGCGGGATCATAATCTTCCTCTTCCTGCTTGTTATACCTCTAGCTATGCAGCCAAGCATCCTACATCTATCCTTCATCCATCCATCATTTCCATTCATCATCCTCCATTCATCCAGCCATCCCTCTATCAATCTATCCAACCTTCATTTCTCCATCCATTCATCATCCTTCATTCAGCCAACCCTCCATCAATCCATCCATTCTCCATTTCTGCATCTATCCATCCTTCATCCATCCAACTTTCATCTATCCATTTGTCTAGCCATCCCTCTATCTATCCATCCTCCTTTTCTACATCCTTCCACCCATTCATTTATCTTTCATCCCTCTCTCCCTCCATCCCAAACACCCTCATCTCTCGCGATCTTGTGAAGTTTCGTCAGCAAGAAATTTAGTTCAGCTGCGCCTAGCAAAATACTCAAAATTGGTCCCAAGGAGGAAAACTCCAAAAAGAAAAGAAAGAAAGAGAGAAAGAAAGAAAAGAAAAGAAAGCTTTTTTGCCTCTCTGAAACGTACATGACGAATGTGCATAATTTATCGCAGCATCTGGGCCCGAAAAACTTTGCCTTCCAAATTTTGCTTGGTTTGATCAACAATGGCTGAAAATTGGGACTTATCATGTAAATGCCGACAGATATATGAACATGTGTCAACCAGAGTGGCTGCCTGACAAAAACTTCGCATTGTGGGGAAATGTTAATTTTTTGCTGCCTTAACAGCATCCCCCCTCCCTTCTTCAACACCCCCCAATTTTTTTTTTGCTTAATCTAGCCTTTTCAAAGTCGAGCCGTGCCTGTTGCACTTCAGTTTTAGATTAATTCTTCCTTGCCTAGGCGGAAAAAACTTGTCAGGTGGCGCCGCTATTCTTTGAGCAGAAAATCATGTGTTTAAAGCTGTGGGTTTCCTGCCTTTTGGAATAAATGCAGGGGTGGGGGTGAAACAGAAAAAGCAGCAGGTGCATTGGAAAGGGGGGTGGGTGGGGAAAGAAGAAATATTTTATCTCCAAGTTGCAGGAGTGTTTCGTGGACAGAAGATGGAGCTTGTAGCCTTCCTCTCGTTTTCCTTCTCCATCTCCATCCTGGCGAAAACCAACAGCATCAAAAACTTCGGAAGAGAAGGAGGCCTTAAGCAATGTGATCGGGCCAAATGTGAAATAATGCACTTGGGGAAAAGGAAGCCTCAATCTGAGTCTTGTATTGGCAGTTCTGTGTTAGCAAAAACTTCAGAAGAGAAGGATTTAGGGGTCGTGATTTCTGACAGTCTCCAAATGGGTGAACAGTGCAGTCAGGCGGAAGGGAAAGCGAGTAGAATGCTTGGCTGCATAGCTAGAGGTGTCACAAGCAGGAAGAGGGAGATTGTGATCCCCTTATATAGAGCGCTGGTGAGACCCCATTTGGAATACTGTGTCCAGTTCTGGAGACCTCACCTACAAAAAGAGATGGATAACATTGAACGGGTCCAAAGACGGGTTACAAGAATGGTGGAAGGTCTTAAGCATAAAACGTATCAGGAAAGACTCAATGAACTCAATCTGTATAGTCTGGAGGACAGAAGGAAAAGGGGGGACACGATCAAAACATTTAAATAGGTGAAAGGGTTAAATAAGGTTCAGGAGGGAAGTGTTTTTAATAGGAAAGTGAACCCAAAGAACAAGAGGAAACAATCTGAGGTTAGTTTGGGGAAAGATCAGAAGCAACGTAAGAAAATATTATTTGACTGAAAGAATAGTAGATGCTTGGAAAAAACTTCCAGCAGATGTGGTTGGTCAATCCACAGTCACTGAATGTAAACATGCCTGGGATAAACATAGATCCATCCTAAGATAAAACACAGGAAATAGTATAAAGGCAGACGAGATGGACCATGAGGTGTTTTTCTGCCGTCAATCTTCTACGTTTCAATGTTTCTATCATTTTGGGCGGCATAAACCAGAGATGCCCAGATTATAAATCCTGGGGGCCAATGTAGAGATTAAAAATGTTACGTAGGAAATGGAGAAAAGTTTAAACAGTTTGAGAAGAAGTTTGTGCCCATTTAGCAATTTTGAGGATGGGGGGAATGGAGGAGGGGGGCCCCGAGAAAACCCCCACAGATAGACATACGCTTCCTGGGGAGCCCTCCGAGCAAATTTCCCGCCCAGGGTTTCAAATCTGGTGCCAGACAGATCAGAAGCATCTGCTGAGCTCCCTCGCGTTAGCTGCGGGCATCTGGCATCCCAGATTTAAGAGTTTCATTAGATGCCACCGAGTGAATCGCTTGCACTCGGCGGCCTGGGTTTATTTCGGGTGGCGCGGGGAGCTTGCCTTTGCTGTTTCGACGCGGGGGGAATCACCTCGAGGTTCGATTGCTGCAACGCTCTCTACATGGGGCTGCCTTTGAAAAGTGTTCGGAAACTTCAGATCTTGCAGAATGCAGCTGCGAGAGCCATCGTGGGGCTTCCCAGATTCGCCCACGTTTCTGCAACACTCCGCAGCCTGCACTGGCTGCCGATCGGTTTCCGGTCACAATTCAAAGTGTTGGTAATGACCTTTAAAGTCCTATATGGCATTGGGCCAGAGTACCTCCGGAACCGCCTTCTACCATACGAATCCCAGCGGCGGATAAGGTCCCACAGAGTTGGCCTTCTCCGGGTCCCGTCGACCAAACAATGTCGTTTGGCGGGCCCCAGGGGAAGAGCCTTCTCTGTGGCGGCCCCGGCCCTCTGGAATCAACTCCCCCCAGAGATTAGAACGGCCCCCACCCTCCTTGTCTTTCGCAAATTACTCAAAACCCACCTTTATCGCCAGGCATGGGGGAACTAAGATATTCCTTCCCCTAGGCCATTACAAGTTATTCATGGTATGTTTGTGTGTATGTTTGGTTTTTATAATAAGGGTTTTTAGTTGTTTTATTAAATTGGATTGTTACATGCTGTTTTTATCATTGTTGTTAGCCGCCCCGAGTCTGCAGAGAGGGACGGCATACAAATCCAATAAATAATAATAAATAATAATAATAATAATCATCCATCCATCCGCGGCACATTTTGACTTGTGCAGTCTACAGGTCCTCAATGGAAGGCAGGTGGGCAGCCATGGTTTTGTTCTGCAGTTCTGATTTGCCTCTGAAGTCTGTTTCGGTCTTGTTGGGTTGCAGAACCACACCAGACTGTTATAGAAGTGCAGATGACAGACTCAATGATTCCTCTGTAGAAGTGCAATGTCATTCTTTTGACCTGTGTGAAAATTGGGTGATGTGGTTGCATGCGGTGTGCGATGTAGAAAGGTCATGAGAACCATTGCAGTTGTATTTTTTCCTTTTAAATTGTCCCAGATTCCCTTTTATTCTGCAGTCGGTCTGGCTGATTGTATACGACACAGGAAAAAAGGCAAGGGGATGTTTAGGGCTTAACTTATTTTTATGTTCTGCTAACTTGATTGCCCTCTTATATTTTTAGTAGCCAGGGGAACAAACTATTACATTTAACTCATTTTAATATAGCTGCTCATAAAACGTTGAGAGACCCCAGTGCCTGTCCGTTGCGGAACTGCAGACTGGGGCTCGCGAGTCATCAAAATGGCCATTTTTTCTGCCTCTTGAAGAATCAACCTGTAAATAAACCTACCACTACGAAAGAAATTGGGGAAAGAGTGCGGAGAATGGCACATTTGTAGCCTGGAGAGGCAAACATCGAAAAAGCTGACAGCCTTGGAATATTCAACTATCTTGCATCTTTAGTTGAGAAAGAAAGAGGAGGGAAGGAAGGTACAAGGGAAAGAAGGAAGGAAGGAAGAAAGGAAGGAAGGAGAAAGGGAAGAAAGAAGAAAGAAATAGGTATTGAACTCTCATCTTTAGTTGAGAAAGAAAGAGGATGGAAGGAAGGTACAAGGGAAAGAAGGAAGGAAGGAAGAAAGGAAAGAAGGAGAAAGGGAAGAAAGAAGAAAGAAATAGGTATTGAACTCTCATCTTTAGTTGAGAAAGAAAGAGGATGGAAGGAAGGTACAAGGGAAAGAAGGAAGGAAGGAAGAAAGGAAGGAAGGAGAAAGGGAAGAAAGAAGAAAGAAATAGGTATTGAACTCTCATCTTTAGTTGAGAAAGAAAGGATGGAAAAAGGTACGAGGAAAAGAAGAAAGGAAGGAAGAAAGAAAGAAGAAAGAAATAGATATTGAACTTTCTCATCTTTAGTTGAGAAAGGATGGAAGGAAGGTACGAGGAAAAGAAGGAAGGAAGGAAGGAAGGAAGAAAAAAAATAGATATTGAACTCTCTCATCTTTAGTTGAGAAAGGATGGAAGGAAGGTACGAGGAAAGGAAGGAAGGCAGGAAGGAAGGAAGGAAGAAGAAGAAAAAAATAGATATTGAACTCTCTCATCTTTAGTTGAGAAAGAAAGAGGATGGAAGGAAGGTACAAGGGAAAGAAGGAAGGAAGGAAGAAAGGAAGGAAGGAAGGAGAAAGGGAAGAAAGAAGAAAGAAATAGGTATTGAACTCTCATCTTTAGTTGAGAAAGAAAGGATGGAAAAAGGTACGAGGAAAAGAAGAAAGGAAGGAAGAAAGAAGAAAGAAATAGATATTGAACTTTCTCATCTTTAGTTGAGAAAGGATGGAAGGAAGGTACGAGGAAAGGAAGGAAGGCAGGAAGGAAGGAAGGAAGAAGAAGAAAAAAATAGATATTGAACTCTCTCATCTTTAGTTGAGAAAGAAAGAGGATGGAAGGAAGGAAGGAAGAAGAAAAATAGATATTGAACTATTTCTCATCTTTAGTTGAAAAAGAAAGAGGATGAAAGGAAGGAACAAAGAAAAAAAGGAAGGAAAAAAGAAGAAATAAATCAATAAATATTGAACTATCTTGCATCTTTAGTTGAGAAAGTAAGAGGATGGAAGGAAGGAACAAATAAAAGAAGGAAGAAAGAAGGAAGGAAGGAAAAAAGGAAGAAGGAAAGATGTTGAACTACTCATCTTAAGTTGAGAAAGAAACAGGATTGAAGGAAGGAACGAAGAAGAAGAAAGAAAAAAATATTGAACTATCTCTCATCTTTAGTTGAGAAAGTAAGAGGATGGAAGGAAGGTACAAGGGAAAGAAGGAAGGAAGGAGAAAGGGAAGAAAGAAGAAAGAAATAGGTATTGAACTCTCATCTTTAGTTGAGAAAGAAAGGATGGAAAAAGGTACGAGGAAAAGAAGAAAGGAAGGAAGAAAGAAAGAAGAAAGAAATAGATATTGAACTTTCTCATCTTTAGTTGAGAAAGGATGGAAGGAAGGTACGAGGAAAGGAAGGAAGGCAGGAAGGAAGGAAGGAAGAAGAAGAAAAAAATAGATATTGAACTCTCTCATCTTTAGTTGAGAAAGAAAGAGGATGGAAGGAAGGTACAAGGGAAAGAAGGAAGGAAGGAAGAAAGGAAGGAAGGAGAAAGGGAAGAAAGAAGAAAGAAATAGGTATTGAACTCTCATCTTTAGTTGAGAAAGAAAGGATGGAAAAAGGTACGAGGAAAAGAAGAAAGGAAGGAAGAAAGAAAGAAGAAAGAAATAGATATTGAACTTTCTCATCTTTAGTTGAGAAAGGATGGAAGGAAGGTACGAGGAAAAGAAGGAAGGAAGGAAGGAAGGAAGAAAAAAAATAGATATTGAACTCTCTCATCTTTAGTTGAGAAAGGATGGAAGGAAGGTACGAGGAAAGGAAGGAAGGCAGGAAGGAAGGAAGGAAGAAGAAGAAAAAAATAGATATTGAACTCTCTCATCTTTAGTTGAGAAAGAAAGAGGATGGAAGGAAGGTACAAGGGAAAGAATGAAGGAATGAAGAAAGGAAGGAAGGAAGGAGAAAGGGAAGAAAGAAGAAAGAAATAGGTATTGAACTCTCATCTTTAGTTGAGAAAGAAAGGATGGAAAAAGGTACGAGGAAAAGAAGAAAGGAAGGAAGAAAGAAGAAAGAAATAGATATTGAACTTTCTCATCTTTAGTTGAGAAAGGATGGAAGGAAGGTACGAGGAAAGGAAGGAAGGCAGGAAGGAAGGAAGGAAGAAGAAGAAAAAAATAGATATTGAACTCTCTCATCTTTAGTTGAGAAAGAAAGAGGATGGAAGGAAGGAAGGAAGAAGAAAAATAGATATTGAACTATTTCTCATCTTTAGTTGAAAAAGAAAGAGGATGAAAGGAAGGAACAAAGAAAAAAAGGAAGGAAAAAAGAAGAAATAAATCAATAAATATTGAACTATCTTGCATCTTTAGTTGAGAAAGTAAGAGGATGGAAGGAAGGAACAAATAAAAGAAGGAAGAAAGAAGGAAGGAAGGAAAAAAGGAAGAAGGAAAGATGTTGAACTACTCATCTTAAGTTGAGAAAGAAACAGGATTGAAGGAAGGAACGAAGAAGAAGAAAGAAAAAAATATTGAACTATCTCTCATCTTTAGTTGAGAAAGTAAGAGGATGGAAGGAAGGTACAAGGGAAAGAAGGAAGGAAGGAGAAAGGGAAGAAAGAAGAAAGAAATAGGTATTGAACTCTCATCTTTAGTTGAGAAAGAAAGGATGGAAAAAGGTACGAGGAAAAGAAGAAAGGAAGGAAGAAAGAAAGAAGAAAGAAATAGATATTGAACTTTCTCATCTTTAGTTGAGAAAGGATGGAAGGAAGGTACGAGGAAAGGAAGGAAGGCAGGAAGGAAGGAAGGAAGAAGGAAGAAAAAAAATAGATATTGAACTCTCTCATCTTTAGTTGAGAAAGAAAGAGGATGGAAGGAAGGTACAAGGGAAAGAAGGAAGGAAGGAAGAAAGGAAGGAAGGAGAAAGGGAAGAAAGAAGAAAGAAATAGGTATTGAACTCTCATCTTTAGTTGAGAAAGAAAGGATGGAAAAAGGTACGAGGAAAAGAAGAAAGGAAGGAAGGAAGAAAGAAGAAAGAAATAGATATTGAACTTTCTCATCTTTAGTTTGAGAAAAGGATGGAAGGAAGGTACGAGGAAAGGAAGGAAGGCAGGAAGGAAGGAAGGGAGAAGAAGAAAAAAAATAGATATTGAACTCTCTCTCATCTTTAGTTGAGAAAGAAAGAGGATGGAAGGAAGGAAGGAAGAAGAAAAATAGATATTGAAACTATTTCTCATCTTTAGTTGAAAAAGAAAGAGGATGAAAGGAAGGAACAAAGAAAAAAAAAGGAAGGAAAAAAGAAGAAATAAATCAATAAATATTGAACTATCTTGCATCTTTAGTTGAGAAAGTAAGAGGATGGAAGAAGGAACAAATAAAAGAAGGAAGAAAGAAGGAAGGAAGGAAAAAAGGAAGAAGGAAAGATGTTGAACTACTCATCTTAAGTTGAGAAAGAAACAGGATTGAAGGAAGGAACGAAGAAGAAGAAATAAATAAATATTGAACTATCTCTCATCTTTAGTTGAGAAAGTAAGAGGATGGAAGGAAAGAACAAAGAAAAGAAAGAAAAAGAAAGAGAAAGAAAGAAAGACCTGGGAAGATGGGTTGAAGGGTGAACTGGGTCTACCAGCTCCATTTCTCTAGAGAACGTCAAATGAAGTTCTACCATATTTAGAGGGGAGATCCCAAGCGACCATGTTGGTTTTCCAGCTCTTACATCCAAAACATCAAGTTTGAATTTCTAAGCAAGGCAGGCTGTGTGATTTCAAGTGAACATCGGTTCATCATAAATAATACAAAAATAGGAGACAGCCGAGTCGTTTGCATATTCATCCCCATTTTTACTCTCGTTTAAAACCCTGCTGTTCTGTTCGGGTCGTATGTGACCCGAAGCCAAGTTTGAGTCCCTGTAAAAATTTTTTCCCTGCATATCTGAAACTTGAAATTTCATGACTATCCATCACTTCAGGGGTTCTCTCTATGAGAATTTTTTTGGGGGGGTGGGGGGCTTAGTTTTTGCTGGGCAAAAAAAGTTACAAATCTTATGTTCCCGGGTCACCCTGACCCGGACCGAAAACTCTTCATTTGCAGTGCTTATGTTTGGTCTTTTTGAAAGCTTTTTTCACTTGGAAAGTAGTCTGAACATTTCTGCACACAATGATATGAAAATTGAAATGAAAAAAGTAAATCTTATTGGTTTATTTTGCGGATATAATGCACGCCCCCCCTGTTTTTTGTGAATTTTTTTTCAATTTATGGATAGTTTTGCTTGCAAAATGCATTCTATTTTACTAAAGTTGGTGTGGGATTGGTAGCTTGAACATTTCTGAATATAAGAAAATATAAAGGAACTGAAAAAAATGATTCTTATTGGTTTTTTAACATCAGAAATAAGGCCTCCCCCCCCCCCCCCCCTTGGCTGCTTGCAACCATTTTCACTTTTTATTTTTTTATGCTCCAAATCCGAAATATTCTTTAAAAATCTTAGGCATTCATTTACTCAATTTAACAATGCTGATCATCAAAAAATATTTTTGGGGTGGTGGCTAATTGTTTTCTGGGCAAAAAAAAAATCATAACTTTGAATCTGTTTCTGTTCGTATGTGACCGGACCAAAAATATTTTTTTTAGGGTACTTGAATTTGATCTTTTTGAAAACTTTTTCAACTGGAAAACTAGTTTGAACATTTATGAACATAATGATATGAAAATTGAACTGGAAAAATTGAGACTTATATTTTTATTTTGATCAAAAAGCCCTCCCCCCATCCTTTTTAATTTCGTGTCAATTTCTATTTTTTAAGGCTACAAATCCCTAAGGAATTTTCCCCCAAAAGGTTTGATATACTAAATTGAACATTTCTGAATATAAGAAAAATATAAATGAACTGAAAAAAATGGTTCTTATTGGTTTATTTTTGCCACAAAAGGGCCACCCCCCCTCGGCCTTGCTGTGTGCCATTATTGTCACTGTTTATACATATTTTGTCTAGAAATATTTGGAATATCCTTTTGAAAATCAACCACATTGTAGCCAGAGAACTAATTTATGAAACAAATCCATTTTACTAAAAAAAAGTATGTAAGTTTGAAATTAACAGCATAATTTTTATATAAATTGAAATAATTGAGACATACTTTATGTGCAAAATAAACCAATATGCATCAATTTTTCCAGTTTCAATTTTCATATCATTATGTTCAGAAATGTTCAAGCTACCAATCCCACACCAACTTTAGTAAAATAGAATGTATTTTGCTAGCAAAACTATCCATAAAGTGAAGACTATTTAAAAAAAACGGGGGGGCATGCATTTCATCAACAAAATAAACCAATATGCATCAATATTTCCAGTTCAATTTTCATATCATTATGTTCAGAAATGTTCAAGCTACCAATCCCATACCAACTTTAGTAAAATAGAATGCATTTTGCAAGCAAAACTATCCATAAATTGAAAAAAAATTCACAAAAACAGGGGGGGCGTGCATTATATCCGCAAAATAAACCAATAAGATTTACTTTTTTCATTTCAATTTTCATATCATTGTGTGCAGAAATGTTCAGACTACTTTCCAAGTGAAAAAAGCTTTCAAAAAGACCAAACATAAGCACTGCAAATGAAGAGTTTTCGGTCCGGGTCAGGGTGACCCGGGAACATAAGATTTGTTACTTTTCTTAAACAGAACAGCAGGGTTAAACTTTAGAAGGACCCAGGAAGAGACTTCCAGACATCCCATCCAGCTTATTGAGGAGTTGTTTTAAATTCTCCAAAAAAGCTTCTTTTTTTTATAGAAATTGTTCTGTCTGGGTTTTCCCAGACCTCCACACCCACTGAAAAAACAGCCAGACACTCTGGTAAAATCCAAAAGTATTTTATAGCAGGAAAAATATAAGCACAAAGGAAAACCTGTCTTCACAGCAGACAGGTTACAATACGTTACAACAGGGTCCTGATGTCCAGTCAATTTCACAAGCTTCTTGCTGGCACACCCCCCCAAGGTTTCAATAGTCCAAGGCACAAACCAGGATTGTAGCCACCAAAGTTCACAGACAGGTCTCACGAATCTCCAAGATAAAACTCCACAAGCCAGGAAGGGTGGGGCCGCCTTTTATCCTTTCCCAAGCACCACACCCAAACCCAGCTGTGACCTCTAATGCTGGAAATACCTAGCCAATTGAGTTCGTCTCTGATTAGCTCTCCTTTGTCGCATATCTATGATGTCATGAGCATCTTCCCCCAGGGAATCCAGGCTGCTTGCTGGGGAGAGCTCCCCCTGGTGGAACTCTGGCTGTCCTTCTTCTTCAGCCTGGGATTCTGCTTCCTCGTCAGTCTGCACCTCCTGGTCCTCAGCCTCTCCCTCTGAGCTGGAAGCCGACAGCAAATCAGCCATTCCCGGAGGGGTCCCAGGCTGAACCACAACAGAAATAGTGGCCCAATCTGAGAGAGAGAGAGAGAGAGAGAGAAAGAGAGAGAGAGAGAGAGAGAGAAAGAGAAGGAGTGAGAAAGAGATAGAAAGAGAAGTAACTGAGAGACAGAGAAAGAGAAGTAAAGAAAGGGAGAAGGGAGAGAAAGAGGAGAGAAAAAGAGGGAGAGAAAGGAGAGAATGTGTGAGGAGAGAGAAAGAAGGAGAAAAAGAGAGAGAGAAAGAAGGAGTGAGAAAGAGATAGAAAGAGGAGTAACTGAGAGACAGAGAGAGAAAGAGAAGTAAAGAAAGGGAGAAAAAGAGGAGAGAAAAAGAGGGAGAGAAAGGAGAGAATATGTGAGGAGAGAGAAAGAAGGAGAAAAAGAAAGAGAAAAGAGAGAGAGAAAGAAGGAGAGAGAAAGAGATAGAAAGAGAAAGAGTGACTGTGTGTGAAAGAAAAAGGGAAGTAGAGAAAGTGAGAAAGACGAGAGAGACGGAGGAGAGAGAAAGAGAAGGAGTGAATGTGTGAGGGGGAGAGAAAAAGAGAAGAGAGAATGAAGAGAGAAAGAAAGAGAAGGAGAGAGAGAAAGAGAGAAAGAAAGAGAAGGAGAGAGAGAGAAAGAGAGAAAGAAAGAGAAGGAGGGAAAGAAAGAAAGGGAAAGGAAGGAAGGAAAGAAAAAAAGAAAGAAAAAAAGAAAGAAATAAAGAAAGAGAGGAAAAATGGTTATGCAGATGAAGAAAAAGGAAACACAACAGCCGGCAATTAAATGCATAGCATCTGTGTATCAAGATTCTTTGCATTTCATTAGGAATAATTGGCGCCCATGTCAGGTTTTGTGGGGTTTCAGCTTTACGTCAAGATCCTTTGAAAGCCTCTAAGCTAAATCTAAATATTGCAAGCCGTCCAGAGTCGCCTTGGGTGTGAGAATGTGCAGCAGGCAAATTTAATAAATAAAGAAAAATAAAAAGAAGGCGCAATAATAATAATAATATAAAATGGGATGTATTATCCCCTTCTTACATAGACCCAGACACTATAAATGACACCTTGAGTTTTTAATACAGATCTTTGGATCTCAAAATGCCAGCGTCCACTTATCCTCTTCTCGTAACCTCTAATTTACGACAGGTTGCTTAGCGAATGTTCAACGTTACGACCTACCTGGAAAGGGGACTTACTAGTGGATCCAAAATTCTGTTGGACCGCAATGATCACATCATCGTTCTGACATCCACACATCTACGTTTCTGACCGTTTGCCAGTATTCCACAATCACATTACATAGAAACATAGAAGATTGAGGGCAGAAAAAGACCTCCTGGTCCATCTAGTCTGCCCTTATGCTATTTCCTGTATTTTATCATAGGATGGATCGATGTTTATCCCAGGCAGGTTTACATTCAGTTCCTGTTTATTTAGCAACCACGTCTGCTGGGAGTTTGTTCCAAGCATCTACTACTCTTTCAGTCAAATAATATTTTCTCACGTGGCTTCTGATCTTTCCCCCCAACTAACCTCAGATCGTGCCCCCTTCCAGTTCCACCTTAGGCACAAAAACCAGCAGGGTAACCGTTCCCTCCCGCTCAGACCAAATCCACCTCACAGGGGTGTTGTGGGGAAAATAATAATAATAATAATAATAATAATAATAATAATAATAATAATAATAATTTATTAGACTCGTATGCCACCCCTCTCCGAAGACTCGGGGCGGCTCACAACAGCAATAAAACAGTACAATACAAATCTAATAGTTAAAACTATGACTAAAAACCTGCTCTCTTAAAAAACAATCAATACTATACAATCACAACCACACATAACTCTTAATGGTCAGATACATTAATTGTCCCATGCTTGGCGACATAGATAGGTCTTCAATGTCTTGTGGAAGGCGAGGAGGGTGGGAGCAATTCGAATCTCTAGGGAGGGTTGATTCCGGATATCCGGGGCCACCACAGAGAAGGCGACCCCGGCCCTCTGGAAATAGAAGGAGGGAGGTGTATTAGTTATATTCTCCACCTTGAATTTTTTTAGAAACAATAATAAAGGCCGGGTAAAAAAAGCCCTAAATAAAAAAAAATACCAAAGTCTATGGATAATCTTAAAGCGACAATGCATAAAACAGCCCGTGAGATATTGTTAACCTGCAAAGGAAGCATTATTCTATATAATTAGGAGAGTAGCATATCTTGATAAATAGAAGGTGGAGGGATTTGAACACCGAAACACGCTGGAAACCCAGTGGTGGAGAATTTTCTCATGTCTAGCTTTACTAGATAAATGGTCAAAGCAATGGAAACTGCAGTTTAATGTTTCCAAATGTAATGCACTTGGGGAAAAGGAATCCTCAATCTGAGTATTGTATTGGCAGTTCTGTGTTAGCAAAAACTTCAGAGGAGAAGGATTTAGGGGTCGTGATTTCTGACAGTCTCAAAATGGGTGAACAGTGCAGTCAGGCGGTAGGGAAAGCAAGTAGGATGCTTGGCTGCATAGCTAGAGGTATAACAAGCAGGAAGAGGGAGATTATGATCCCGCTATATAGAATGCTGGTGAGGCCACATTTGGAATACTGTGTTCAGTTCTGGAGACCTCACCTACAAAAAGATATTGACAAAATTGAAGGGGGTCCAAAGACGGGCTCCAAGAATGGTGGAAGGTCTTTAGCATAAAACGTATCAGGAAAGACTTCATGAACTCAATCTGTCTAGTCTGGAGGACAGAAGGAAAAGGGGGGACATGATCGAAACATTTAAATATGTTAAAGGGTTAAATAAGGTTCAGGAGGGAAGTGTTTTTAATAGGAAAGTGAACACAAGAACAAGGGGACACAATCTGAAGTTAGTTGGGGGAAAGATCAAAAGCAACATGAGAAAATATTATTTGACTGAAAGAGTAGTAGATCCTTGGAACAAACTTCCAGCAGACGTGGTTGGTAAGTCCACAGAAACTGAATTTAAACATGCCTGGGATAAACATAGATCCATCCTAAGATAAAAATACAGGAAATAGTATAAGGACAGACTAGATGGACCAGGAGGTCTTTTTCTGCCGTCAATCTTCTATGTTTCTATGTCTGCTTGAGCAAAAAAAAAGAAAAACCCTATAAAGGGAATTGAGGAGAGCGGAAGGACTTGGAGGACCGTAGAATAATTTTCCGAAAGATGAAATGCAGCGTACAGTGAGATAAGCTATGCCAAGATACTGTAAATCTGATGAAGGGAACTTGAGATAGAAAACCTTAAAGTGATTAATAATGTTACATGCTTGAATGTGCCATGGCCTGTGTGTTATCCAGAATTCTCCAAAGCGGAATGCGTTACGATTCAGACGAGGAAGGGAAAGGAAATAGCAAGGCTTTTAAAAATTGATTATTCATCCCTTTAGGTGATTTTTTTTTTAAATTAAGAAGGAATTTGTTGGATAATCAAGTCTGCTCACAGTGGATTTCAAAGGGTCAGGAGCACAAACTTCAGATCGTGCAGAATGCAGCTGCGAGAACAATCATGGGCTTTTCCAAATATGCCCATGTTACACCAACACTCCGCAGTCTGCATTGGTTGCCGATCAGTTTCCGGTCACAATTCAAAGTGTTGGTTATGACCTATAAAGCCCTTCATGGCACCGGACCAGACTATCTCCGAGACCGCCTTCTGCCGCACGAATCCCAGCGACCGATTAGGTCCCACAGAATGGGCCTTCTCCGGGTCCCGTCAACTAAACAATGTCATTTGGTGGGACCCAGGAGAAGAGCCTTCTCTGTGGCGGCCCCGACCCTCTGGAACCAGCTCCCCCCAGAGATTAGAATTGCCCCCACCCTCCTTGCGTTTCGTAAGCTACTTAAAACCCACCTCTGCTGTCAGGCATGGGGGAACTGAGATACTCTTTCCCCCTAGGCCTTTACAATTTTATGCATGGTATGTCTGAATGTATGTTTGGTTTTTACTTTAATGGGTTTTTAATTGTTTTTACTATTGGATTATTGTGTATACTGTTCTATTATTGTTGTTAGCCGCCCCGAGTCTCCGGAGAGGGGCGGCATACAAATCCAATAAATCAAATCAAATCAAATGGTTCTTAATCCAATCCTGGGTGTTTACATCCTATCTGTGTCGGGTAATAATAATAATAATGATAATGATAATGATAATAATAATAATAATTTATTGGATTTGTATGCCGCCCCTCTCCGGAGACTCGGGGCGGCTAACAAGAATGATAAAACAACATGTGACAATCCAATAATAAAACAACTAAAACCCCTTATTTATAAAACCAAGCATACACACAAACATACCATGCATAACTTGTAAGTATGCGTAAGACTATGGAAGAAGGAGTAAGGTGTAGAGTAAGACTGAAACTGGAAAAGGTGCAAAAAAGGGCCACAAGAATGATCAAGGAAATGGAGCCCCTCCCTTAGGAAACCAGGTTGCAACGCCTTGGTCTCTTCAGCCTTGAAAGACGGCGTTTAAGGGGTGACCTGATCCAAGTGTATAAAATCATGCATGGGATAGAAAAGGTGGATGGAGAAAAATCCTTTTCTCTATCACACAATGCTAGGACAAGGGGGCCCTCCCTAAAGCTCATAGGTAAGAAAGTGAGGACAAATCAAGGGAAATATTTCTTCACCCAGAGGGTCATTGGTTTATGGAATTCACTTCCAGAAGAGGTCGTGACAGCTGTCAGCCTGGAGAGCTTCAAGGCAGGATTAGACAGATTCATGGATGCCAAGGGTATCATAGGTGGTTATTGAAAGGGATGTCCAAGTGCTGCCTCTTTGTTGGTTGAAGCAGGTAGGAGTCCCTTGGGTCCCATTTGTTGGGGGTCAAGGGAAAGGGAAGGTTTGGCCTTCTCTTTCTGCTCAAGATCCCCATGGACAATTGGTGGGTCACTGTATGACACAGAATGCTGGACTCGATGGGCTTTGGCCTGATTCAGCAGGGCTCTTCTTAGGTTCTTATGTTCTGAAGACTATGGAAAACTATGGAGAGGGAGGAACAAGTAAGTTATTTCTGGATGGATTTAGAAGACCTGTTCCAACCACATGGTGAAGGTTGACGTCCAACCTATTTGGCTCTTAGATAAACATCCAATAATTAATTTCTTGTCTTTGGAGCCCTCAAGTCTCCTGTCCAACATCGGTTAATTTGTAAAGATAGAAAGAAGCAGCCACAAATTTGAGCTCTGGGGGACATCAAAATCATTTACATGTTCTCATTGCCAGACGACAAGTCCACTGTTTTGGTCGAGTGATTTTAAGGCAGGCAAAGAATGTGTTTTGATGGCACCAGCTAGCCCATCCCTCCTGGAACAACTTGCCCTGGAAAGTTCAGCTTTCCAGGCCCAGAAATTCCGTGTTGGCAAGGTCTGGGCAAAAAACCATGCTAACTTATGCTAACAGCATAATGTGAACTGAGCATCCATATGCGGGTCCTATCTGGGCTTGCCCAACCGTATGACCTTTACCTACACAAGGAATACTACAAAAAAAAATTCCTACCTGAGCTGGGGGTGGGTCTAGAAGACCTCCAAAGTCCCTTCCCACTCTCTTTTTCTATTATTAGCACTTCTAATCTTCTTTCTCTCTGGCTCATTTCTCTACTTCAAATGACGAGGCTCCGCCAGTATATATTTCCCGGCTTTCGGTTTATTTGCACAACGCTTAAAGGACGTTTCCCCGACCTTTTGGTTTGTCTCACGCAACTCTTCTTCCAAGGCCAACAATTCTTTTCTTTGTTCTGTGTGTGTTTTTAAAAACTAATAATCAAACAGAAGTAAGTACTGTATTTCCTGATTTGCTATCCGAGTCCACAGAAAACGCTATAACGCTGAGATTTTTTCCCCAAGGCGATGGAGCAAACGGAGAACATAATTTAGTCCAGAGGTCCCCAAACTTGGCAACTTTAAGACTTGTGGACTTTAACTCCCAGAATTCTCCAGCCAGCTGTCTTTCGTTGCATCTTCCTAAGTTATCTTTGAGGTTTTTTTGCTGCTGGCTTCCCCGTTGGGTTTCTGATTGCAGATGGGGAAACCATGTTTATTGTGGAGCATTGCAATGGGTTGTAGGGGGTGAACTGATTGCCAAGCACACAGGCTGCAGTCAGGTGAATGGTGGGACTGCCACCACTCCAAGAACCGGTTGTAAGCACGGTTTGTTTATTAAGAGGTGGAAAGGAAGGGAAGAAGGAGGGGAAGGGAAAGGAAAGGAAAAAGGACAGGAAAAAGGAGAAAGGAAAGGAGGAAAAGAAAGGAAAGAAGGAAAGGAAATGGGAAAGGGAAGAAAGAAAGGAAAGGAAAGAAGGAAAGGAAATGAGAAAGGGAAGAAGGAAAGGAAAGAAGGAGAAAGAAAAGGAAAGGAGAAAGGAAAAGGGGAAAGGGATGAAGGAAAGGAAAGAAGGGGAAAGGAAAGGCGGAAAAGAAAGGAAAGGAAAGGTGGAAAAGAAAGGAAAGGAAAGGAGGAAAGGAAAGGAGGAGAAAGGAAAGGAGGAAAGGAAAGGGCAGTGGAGAGAAAAAGGAAGGAAAGGAAGAAGGAGAGTAGAAGGGAAAGGAAGAAGAAGAGCTGCATTAAACTTACATATCCCCAATCTCTTCAGAACCTTGGACAGCTCACAACAAAACAATTAGAGTGAAACATTTTTAAAAAGGACAAGGGGAGTTTAGTGAGGGGTCTGGGGGCCAAGCCCCGTCTTCGTAGCTCTTCTAAACCACAGCAGAGTTGGGGGCCATTCAGATAACGGGGTGCGGGGAGAGGCATGGAAGGCTCGCTCCCAGGGTCCGGAGGCCTAGACACAGAGACCCACCCTGAAAAAGGCCCTCATTTTTGGAGGTGAGGGGATAGTAATATGTGATGGGCAGGGGTCAAAACTCCGTCCCAAAAGCGTATGTCCAGCCTCTCCACTTCGTGGCCTCCGAGAGCAGCTTTTCAGGTAGCGAACTGGATGGCACATTGCTCGTAAGGCACAATGCTGATTTCTGTTCATTCATTCATTCATTCATTCATTCATTCATTCATTCATTCATTCATTCGATTTTTATGCCACCCTTCTCCTTAGACTCAGGGCGGCTTACAACATGTTAGCAATAGCGCTTTTTAAAAACAGAGCCAGCCTATTGCCCCCACAATCCGGGTCCTCATTTGTCCCACCTTGGAAGGATGGAAGGCTGAGTCAACCTTGAGCCGCTGATGAGATTTGAACCGCTGACCTTCAGATCTGCAGTCAGCTTCGGTAGCCTGCAGTACAGCACTCTACCTGCTGCGCCACCCTGGCTCTTTAGCTCCATAAAGATGTTATAAATTAGCTTTTCAATGGGATGTGACTGCTGGGTTGCTTGCTGTGCCTTGTGCTGACTTTGGTAACAAAAAAGAGACCCCAAATTCAGGGTTCTTTTTCTTTCTTTCTCCCCCCCCAAAAACTACAAATGGATTTGCTTCCTCTGTGGAAAGAAGCGGGGGAGAAAGTTCTTGTGCAAGAGAGAAGAGATGGGGAGAGGGAGGGAGAAAAAGGGAGAAAGAGAGAGAGGAAACGGGGGAGGAAGAAAGAGGGAGAGAGGGAGGGAGGGAGGGAAAGGAAAGGAGGGAGGAATTTGGGGAGAGAGAGGGCGGGAAGGAGGAGAGAAGGAGGGAAGGGGGAGAGGAAAGGAGCGAGGAAAAGAAAGTAGGACAAAAGGGGGAGAAGGAGGGAGAGAAAGGGAGTGAAGGAGAAGAAAGGATGGACAGACAGAGACAGAGGGCAGGAAGGAGGAGAGGGAGGGAGGGAGAAACTGAGGGAGAGGAAAAGGGGGATGAGGGTTAGAGGGAGGGATAGGAAAAGGGAAGAAAAGAAGGAGAGGGAGGGAGAGAAAGGGAGTGAAGGAGAGGCAAGGAAACGAGGGAGAAAAATGGAGAGAGGGAGGGAAAGAGGAGAGGGAGGGAGAGGAAAAGGAGAGCGAGGAGAGATGGAGGGAGAGGATAGGAGGGGAGAGAGGGGGAGAGAGGGAGAAATGAAGGGAGGGAGCGAAGAAAAAAAGAGAGAAAGAGATGACAGTTTCAGGGACAACATGATTGTACACGGCCACCTGGACTATTCCGTAACCCTCTTAATTGTTCCTTCTCCGCAGCGCCCTTTCCTCCTCCTTCTCTCTTTTAGGAGAAGGCAAGTTAAAGCATATACACTTGGAGTTTTCCTCCCCTTTTTACGGCAAAAAAAAAAAATCCATCTAAAGTTAAATCAGCTCTTGCTCTCTCTCTCTCTCTCTGCAAGGAATCGATTTTTCCATTCTTGCGAAAGCAACCCAAGGACACTTTTCTGGAGGGATGATTTAAATTTTTGTTTAAAAAAAACCACAGGCCGTTCTTTGGCAGAAGTCCCCCTGCGAAGGATGCTTTGGGGGAGTGGGCTGCCCGAGGAGTTCTTCTCCACATCCACCTCTTTCCAGTTCTGGTATGGAGCTGAAAGTGAAGTGTGAATAGTCTCATAGTTTAAGAATGAAATATACAGGTGGGATTCTACCAGTTCAGCCTGCTTCGGGCGAACCGGGTGATCTGTCGATTGGCTGGGAGCAAACCGGTGCCCGCTTGCGATCAGACTATGCAGATTGAGTTCATTGAGTCTTTTCTGATAATTTTTATGCTTAAGACCTTCCACCATTTTTGTAGCCCGTCTTTGGACCCGTTCAATTGGATCCATATCTTTTTGTAGGTGAGGTCTCCAGAACTGAACCCAGTATTCCAAATGTGGTCTCATCAGCGCTCTGTATAGTGGGGTCACAATCTCCCTCTTCCTGCTTGTTATACCTCTAGCTATGCAGCCAAGCATCCTACTTGCTTTCCCTGCTGCCTGACTGCACTGTTCACCCATTTTGAGACTGTCAGAAATCACTACCCCTAAATCCTTTTCTTTTGAAGTATTTGCTAACACAGAACTGCCAATGCAATACTCAGATTGAAGATTCCTTTTCCCCAAGTGCATTATTTTCCATTTGGAAACATTAAACTGCAGTTTCCATTGCTTTGACCACTTATCTAGTAAAGCTAAATGATTTGCCATATTACAGATGCCTCCTCCTTCTCTTAGCAACAGAAATGTCCCGCTCCACATTGGTCGTTACGTATGTTGTGAGCCGCTCCGAGTCTTTGGAGAAAGGCAGCATACAAATCTAATAAATAATAATAGCAATAATAATAATAATAATAATAATAATAATAATAATAACCCCCCTTGAAATGCATGCACTGTATTTGGGCTCTGAAGAGGCCCAAATATTAAACGAAACATTTCCACCTGTCCGTTCCACTCGGAGTCTTATTAAGTCAGGAAGACAGAGAAATTATCTCCTCGCGGGCATCTTTGCCACATTGTTGGTTGCTGCCTGCTGATAAAAGCCACATACACACACATACACACACACAGACATACAGTGGGTGACCAGCAAGCCAGCAAGCGGCGCATTAGTTATTCCGCGCATACCTCTTCCTTTGAATCAGCCTTTAATGAAGACGGCCGCAAACAGAGGGTGTAAATTATGTTTGAAAATGTGGCATACAATAAAAATACTGGAGAGGTTTCTTCCTGCTTTCTTCCTTTAATTCTCCCTCCCCCCCGGTCTCTCTCCCCCCCCCCCCCCAATAAGTTGGTACTGGATTGACCTGAGTCAATGAAATGCTGCAGGAATTGGTGAATTGCTTAGTCAGCAGCACCCAGCCAAGTTGCTTTGCAAAAATAAATCGATAAGACAATGAAATAAAAATCCCCTCTTATTGACCATAAGGTTTCCCTCCCCCCCTGCTTTTTGGTGTGGAAGTTGGTGGCTTTGGGCATGTCCTATTGTCTACTTTTTATCATTACTTATCTAATGTTTTATATGTACAAATTATCACCCTATAATTGTTTGACAAATAAATAAATGAATGAATGAATGAATGAATGAATGAATGAATGAATGAATAAATAAATAAATAAATAAATAAATAAATAGGTTCATTCTCAACAAGAGAGCCTCGGTGGCTCAGTGGTTAGAGTGCGGTACTGCAAGCGACTTCTGCGCATCACCGGCTGCCAGCAGTTTGGCAGATCGAATCTCAGTAGGCTCAAGGTTGACTCAGCCTTCCGTCCTTGCGAGGCCAGTAAAATGAGGATCCAGATTGTTGGGGGCAAGAGGCTGACTCCCTGTAAACCGCTTAGAGAGGACCGGAAAGCACAGTAAAGAGGAAATATAAGTCTAAATGCTATTGCCCTTCCTTCCTTCCTTCCTTCCTTCCTTCCCTCCTTCCTTCCTTCCTTCTTTCTTTCCTTCTCCCTCCCTCCTTCCTTCCTGTGCAAAATGGTAGAATGCAGTATTGCAGGCTAATTCTGCCCCACTGCCAGCAGTTTGATCCTGACTGGCTCAAGGTTGACTCAACCTTTCATCCTTCTAAGGTGGGTAAAATAAGGCCCCAGATTGTTGGGGGGCTAGAGGCTGACATTCTGTAAATCACTTAGAGAGGGCTGTAAAAGCACTGGGAAGCAGTATATAAATCTAAGTGCTAAATGCTAAAATGCTAACCTACAGTGATTTCTTTGGTGACCATTGGAAGGCACAACACTGCTGAGAAGAAGCAACTTATGACTGTTTTCCCACACTTAACAACCCATGCAGCCCCTGTGGTTGCATGATCGAAATTCAAATGCTTGCTTGCTTGCTTATTGATTGATTGATTGATTGGAATTATGCACCGTCCTTCTCCGAGGACTCACAGCGGCTTACAACATATTAAAGTACAAAATACAAAAATAGCTTCCAAAAGTCCAATATTAAATAATCTAAAAACTCAATTAATAATCTAGTTATGACAGTTTGCAGTATCAATAAAAGCAATACAGTGGTCCCCCCGATTATCGCGAGGGTTCCGTTCCAGGACCCCTCGCGATGATCGGTTTTTCGCGAAGTAGCGGTGCGAAGCCCCCCGGCTGTTTCAAAAAGCGACATCCGGGCGGCGGGGCTTCTCGGCGGCCACCCGAACCCGAACTTTTGCCAAACTTCCGGGTAGCGGGTTCGGGCAGCGGGTTCGTAAGTCGGAAAAAGTTCGGAAGAAGAGGCAAAAAATTTCCAAACCCCGGGTTCGTATCTCGGATTGTTCGTATGGCGAGGGGTTCGTATCATGAGGTACCACTGTATTTTATTTTATGTACATTGAGAGCAAAGACAAATTCCTTGTAGGTCCAATCACACTTGGCCAATAAAGAATTATATTCTGTTCTACTCTACTCTACTCTACGCCGAAGATCCCGCGAGTCGAAGGAAACTTGAGAAGGAAACTTCCTGTTTGAAACCGGAGCCCTTAAGAATTGTTGGACGTCATATTTTTCCCCAATCCATTGCTTGAAAAACCAATTGTTTTATGACCTCTTTCCTTATATTTATTGGTGTTTTTTCCCCCCAGTCTGGATATTATTTGCCTATCAATTCAGCTGCATTGATCTGTCTTGCCCTTTTCAGCGGCTTTGATTTTAGCCGGCAGACGTTGGGTTTGGACGCTCACCTTCCTCTGCAAAATTTCTAAGAGTTCCCTCCCGTTTGTTTCTCAAAAGCGTATTGTGTTTGAATTTCGGAGCTAGGCTGGATTGTCTCAAAATTCAACTCTGAAAACGTCCGCATTTCTTGGGGTTCTTGTTGCGGCCGATCTTTCGTAGATCTTCCCAGCCTGCCAAATATTCCTGACCATCTATCTGTCTGTCTGTCTGTCTTTCTTTTAGCATCGGCTGTTCTAAAAAGTAGATGCCCATTGAAGATTTAATTATAATAATAATAATAATAACAGAGTAGGAAGGGATCTTGGAGGTCCTCTAGCCCAACCCCCTGCTTAGGCAGGAAACCCAACACTAATTCAGACAGATTTCTGTATTTATTTATTTATTTATTGGATTTGTATACCGCCCCTCTCCGTAGACTCAGGGCGGCTAACAACAATGATAAAAACAGCATGTAACAATCCAATCCAATACTAAAATAACTAAAAAAAAAACCCCTTATTATAAAAACCAAACATACATACAGACATACATGGTTATGACCTTTAAAGCCCTTCATGGCACTGGACCAGAATATCTCCGAGACCGCCTCCTGCCGCACGAATCCCAGCGACCGATTAGGTCCCACAGAGTGGGCCTTCTCCGGGTCCCGTCAACTAAACAATGTCGGTTGGCGGGCCCCAGGGGAAGAGCCTTCTCTGTGGCGGCACCGGCCCTCTGGAACCAACTCCCCCCGGAGATTAGAACTGCCCCTACTCTCCCTGCCTTCCGTAAACTCCTTAAAACCCACCTTTACCGTCAGGCATGGGGGAATTGAAACACCTCCCCCGGGCATGTTCAATTTTATACATGGTATGCTTGTATGTGTGTCTGTTAGTATATGGGGTTCTTTTAAATCTTTAAATATTTTAAAGTTATTTGAATTATTTATGATTTGTTCTATCTTGTTGTGAGCCGCCCCGAGTCTTCGGAGAGGGGCGGCATACAAATCTAAATAATAAATAAATAAATAAATAAATAAAATAAATAAATAAATAAATAAATAAATAAATAAATAAATAAATAAATAAATAAATACCATGCGTAAATTGTAAAGGCCTAGGGGGAAAGAATATCTTAATTCCCTCATGCCTGACGGCAGAGGTGGGTTTTAAGAAGTTTACGAAAGGCAAGGAGGGTGGGGGCAATTCTAATCTCTGGGGGGAGTTGGTTCCAAAGGGCCAGGGCCGCCACAGAGAAGGCTCTTCCCCTGGGTCCTGCCAAACGACATTGTTTAGTTGACGGGACCCGGAGAAGGCCCACTCTGTGGGACCTAACTGGTCGTTGGGATTTGTGCAGCAGAAGACGGTCCCTGAGATAATCTGGTCCGGTGCCATGAAGGGCTTTATAGGTCATAACCAACACTTTGAATTGTGACCGGAAACTGATCGGCAGCCATTGCAGGCCACGGAGTGTTGGTGTGACATGGGCATATTTAGGAAGGCCCACGATTGCTCTCGCAACTGCATTTTACACGATCTGAAGTTTCCGAACACTTTTCAAAGGTAGCCCCATGTAGAGAGCATTGTAGTAGTCAAACCTCGAGGTGATGAGGGCATGAGTGACTGTGAGCAGTGAGTCCCGATCCAAATAGGGCCGCAACTGGTGCACCAGGCGAACCTGGGCAAACGCCCCCCCTTGCCACAGCTGAAAGATGTTTCTCTAATGTGAGCTGTGGATCGAGCAGGACACCCAAATTGTGGACCCTCTCTGACGGGGTCAATAATTCGCCCCCCCCCCCCCAGGGTGATGGATGGACAGATATAATTGTCCTTGGGAGGCAAAACCCACAGCCACTCCGTCTTATCAGGGTTAAGTTTGAGTCTGTTGACACCCATCCAGACCCCAACAGCCTCCAGCATCTTAAAAACTTCCAGTGTTGGGGCATTCACAACTTCTGGAGGCAACTTCTGTTCCACTGATCAATGGTTCTGACTGTCAGGAAATTTCTCCTTAGTTCTAAGTTGTTTCTCTCCTTGTTTAGTTTCCACCCATTGCTTCCACCCATATCACAGGTTGGAATCAAAACCTCACTCAGCAATTCTGGTCCTCCGTTGAGGACCACCTCCGTAGGGTGGGTGGTCCTCATTGATCCTTCGAAGCAGCGGCATCGTTTTTCTTTCTGGGTATCCCTTTTCCCGCAACCATCGCTTTATTGACGCATTTAGCGAGGTTAACACCAGGGGACCGTTGCAGAATATATTTTCCGAATCGATACCTGTGCAACATTTCATTCTGCCCTGAAAAAATCAATCTGATAAACAGAACAGATAATGTCCCATCCTTGAGTTACGATAGTCACCGAGCCTGGCAATTACGGTCGTAAGTCACCAGGTTCCTACAGCGGGTCAGCATGCGATTGGATCTGATTTTAATCATCTTTGTATTTGTATTTGTATTTATTAGATTTGTATGCCGCCCCTCTCCGAAGACTAACAACAATAAAAAAGACAATGTGAACAAATCTAATATTAAAAATAATCTTAAAAACCCCAATTTAAAGAACCAATCTTACATACAAGCATACCATGTATAAATTCTATAAGCCTAGGGGGAAGGGAAAATTTCAATTCCCCCATGCCTGACGACAGAGGTGGGTTTTAAGGAGCTTGCGAAAGGCAAGGTGGGTGGGGGCAATTCTAATCTCTGGGGGGGAGTTGGTTCCAAAGGGCCGGGGCTGCCACAGAGAAGGCTCTTCCCCTGGGTCCCGCCAGCCGACATTGTTTAGCCGACGGGACCCGGAGAAGACCCACTCTGTGGGACCTAACCGGCCGCTGGGATTTGTGCGGCAGAAGGTGGTCTGGCAGATATTCTGGTCCGGTGCCATGAAGGGCTTTATAGGTAATGATCAACACTTTGAATTGTGACCGGAAACTGATCGGCAACCAATGCAGACTGCGGAGTGTTGGTGTAACATGGGCATATTTGGGAAAGCCCATGATTGCTCTCGCAGCTGCATTCTGCCCCTCCTCCCCCCACTGAATGCCAACGGAGGTTCTCCATCATTCAGGTCATGGTTAAGAGCCGGGATGGTGCAGTGGTTAGAGCTCAGCACTGCAGGCTACTTCAGCTGACAATGAACGGTTGCAGGGACCGGACATGTCTAGTTTAATGAAAAGAAGGACCCTAACATATGTTCTGCCGGCGTGTTTCAGCCGCCCGTAATTACAGGGTAATTAGTCCAGGAAGACACACACCACACAATAAAAGGAAAACCCAAAAGTTTTTATAAACAGAAAAACAGAAACAGCTCCCTTTTTAAATGTCAAAGGGATTTTCTGGTACACACAAGGCACAGGTTAAATGCAATCCAATTGCTCACCCAATAACTGGGAAATTGAGTCCAATTCTAAAGTCCAGAGAGTCCACACACAATCTTGAACAGCACAAAAACCACGATCTTGACGAAACAATGAATCAGATAAACTGCCATGAGGCTAAAACACCAGGTTGCACTTTTATCTGTAGCACTAATTACAGCAGCCCCACCCAACCACAGGTGGCCTCATTTTCTCTTGTAATAATCCTTCAGTTGTTGTCTCCTATGCATTACTCTACGCATGCGTGGATGTGTCATTAATTCTTGTTCAGAATCTAGGGATGATACAGATGATTGATCTCCTCCTGGACTGTCTGCCAAACTCCCCTCTTCCCTGTCCCTCACGCTTCCTTGGTCAGAGGAGGCTTCGTCGGCAGATTCCATCAGGAGCAAAACAGACATGATAACAGTTCCAATATTTGAGGGACTGCCACGGAGACATGGGGATCAAACTATTTTCCACAGCACCTGAAGGTCAGACAAGGAATAATGGACTGGAAACTTTTATTTTATTTATTATTAGCATTGGAAGGGACCTTGCAGGTCATCTAGTCCAACCCCCTGTTGGTGCAGGAGACTTTACACCACGCTAGTCCAATAGCAGTCCAGTCTTTTCTTGAAGGTCACAAGTGTTGGAGCGTTCACCACCTCTGCGGGCAAGCCGTTCCACTGGTGGATCGCTCTCACTGTCAGAAAGTTTCTCCTTATTTCCAGCTTGAATATCTCCTTGGCCAGCTTCCAACTGTTGCTCCTTGTCTGGCTCTCTGGTGCTTTGGAAAATTCAGTGGTACCTCTACATAGGAACGTAATTCATTCCATGACCAGGTTCTTAAGTCCAAAAGTTTGTAAAAAGAAGCAATTTTTCCCATAGGAATCAATGTAAAAGCAATGTCAGAAAGAGTGTATGGTTTCCTGCTTGGGCTGAGGGCTGGACTAGATGACCTACAAGGTCCCTTCCAACTCTGTTAAGTCAGAGATAAAGGCTCCCACCGATTGCACGGCATTCTAAAATTGTGTGGACGGCGGTTGATTTAATTAACGGCTGGTTGATTGTGGGAATCAAGTGCTAGTTGAGTGCGTTGCGTTACAAAAGAAATGTAGTGCAAACAGCTTGATGCTTTTTTCCCCCCTTTTACCAAAGGAACTTTTGTAGATCACCTTCACTTATTCCCTTATTACTCATGTTTTTAAAGTGCCCGGAGCTTGCTGGGTTTAAGTCGCTTTATTCTTGAAAGGCTTAGTCAATATTCTTTGCCCTGAGTAAGTGACTGCCATAGTCCGCCAACTCATTGATTTTCAGACTATTTGTCCTGTAGCCACTTGGTTATTTCTTCAGACTGAGCAATATACATGGTGAAAACTCTTCATTAAGAGCATCACTATTCCTGTGGGTTATTTGTACCTTATGTGACAAACAGCCTTTGATGACTTTAACATGTATTTCCAAGAATTGGGTTTTTTGCTTTAGGTAGGTAGGTAGGTAGGTAGATGATAGATGGAGATGATAGATGATAGGTAGGTAGGTAGGTAGGTAGATGATAGATGGAGATGATAGATGATAGGTAGCTAGGTAGGTAGGTAGGTAGATGATAGATGGAGATGATAGATGGTAGGTAGGTAGGTAGGTAGATGATAGATGGAGATGATAGATGATAGGTAGGTAGGTAGATAGATAGATGATAGATGGAGATGATAGATGATAGGTAGGTAGGTAGATGATAGATGGAGATGATAGGTAGGTAGGTAGATAGATAGATGATAGATGGAGATGATAGATGATAGGTAGGTAGGTAGGTAGATGATAGATGGAGATGATAGATGATAGGTAGGTAGGTAGATAGATGATAGATGGAGATGATAGATGATAGGTAGGTAGGTAGGTAGATGATAGATGGAGATGATAGATGATAGGTAGGTAGGTAGATAGATGATAGATGGAGATGATAGATGATAGGTAGGTAGGTAGGTAGATGATAGATGGAGATGATAGATGATAGGTAGGTAGGTAGATAGATGATAGATGGAGATGATAGATGATAGGTAGGTAGATGATAGATGGAGATGATAGATGATAGGTAGGTAGGTAGATAGATGATAGATGGAGATGATAGATGATAGGTAGGTAGGTAGGTAGATGATAGATGGAGATGATGGATGATAGGTAGGTAGGTAGATGATAGATGGAGATGATAGATGATAGGTAGGTAGATAGATAGATGATGGATGGAGATGATAGATGATAGGTAGGTAGGTAGATGATAGATGGAGATGATAGATGATAGGTAGGTAGGTAGATAGATGATAGATGGAGATGATAGATGATAGGTAGGTAGATAGATAGATGGAGATGATAGATGATAGGTAGGTAGGTAGATGATAGATGGAGATGATAGATGATAGGTAGGTAGGTAGATAGATGATAGATGGAGATGATAGATGATAGGTAGGTAGGTAGATAGATAGATGATAGATGGAGATGATAGATGATAGGTAGGTAGGTAGGTAGGTAGGTAGGTAGGTAGATAGATGATAGATGGAGATGATAGATGATAGGTAGGTAGGTAGGTAGATGATAAATGGACTTTGTTTTATGTTTGGTATGAATGTGTTGTTTGGTTTTTTAAATAATGATAGGGTTTTATATGTTTTTTAATATTAGATTTGTTCTACTATATTATATTATTTTTATTATTGTTGTGAGCTGCCCCGAGTCTTCGGAGAGGGGCTGCATATAAATCTAATAAATTATTATTATTATTATTATTATTATTATTATTATTATTATTATTATTATTATTATTAATTATGATGATGATGATGATAGATTGATAGAAAGGGATGGATGGATAGATGATAGATAGGTGATAGAAGATAGGACAGAGAGATAGATGAGATTAGAAATAGATAGATAGATAGAGATAGGATAGATAACATATATGATGGATGGATGGATATAGATAGCTAAGATGATAGATGATGGATGAATACATGATAGATGGGTGATAGATGATAGGACAGAGATAAGAGATTAAAAAGATTAGAAATAGTAGGTAGGTAGATACATAGATGATAGAGATGGATGGATGGATATAGATAGCTAAGATGATAGATAGATAGATAGATAGATAGATAGATAGATAGATAGATAGATAGATAGATAGATAGATAAGATAGATAGATCGATAAGATAGGTAGGATAATATATATGTTGGATGGCTGGATATATATAGCTAAGATGATAGAGGATGGATGGATGGATGGACGGACGGACGGACGGGTGGATGGATGGATTGATAGATAGATAGATAGCATATAGATGATAGATAGAATAGACACAGACAGACAGGCAGGATATATTGTGGTTCCTACTGCCGTCATAATTCAGGAACCTCCTTCGTTTGCCTATTTAAGGAGTTGCAATATGTTATATTATCTGTTTAAAAGTGCAGAACGGTAATCGTATCATAAAAGTTAGAGAATTCAACTCATCTTTTTTTTACAGAGAAATAATCCTTTTCTTAACGGTTTTTAGAAAACTACTCCTTTAAAAGCCGAAGGGCGTAGAATAAGGAATTGAGGCACCGTTTCATATCTCAGCGTTCTCACGTCTGAAGATGTGTGATTAATTTCAGCCAGAATGTTATCTCACATCTAGAAAACACTTGTGCTCCTTGTAAAGGCAGGAAACAGTTCGTTTGTTCTTGGAAAAAGGAGGTTTACTCGGAATACAATATTAAGTTTATGTCCGGTGATCACAGATTACATTATAATGTCATACATTAAAAGAAAACACTTCACGGCCTGATTTTTTTGCTTTGAAAGATATTTATATGTATTTCAGGTGCTTTGGGGTTTTTTTGAATGCGGGAAGCGTGAGTGCGAGAACGATTAGGATAGAGAAAATGAAATATTGCATGCTTTTATGATGACAGAATAATAGATACGACACTATTTCTTCTCCACGCGTGATGCAGAGGTCTGAAAAAAAAGTTGTCCCTCTGCTTATGAAGAAGCATTTTTCATCGGGAATTGCTCGCAAAGGAATTTCTTCAAAAGTCCTCCCTGCCTGTTCTAAGTTACGAGCCTAATCTTTATTTATTCGTCGTTTTTTATTTGGTTATAAACAGACTTAAATGTTACTAATGCAGCAACCGGAAACATCCCCATCCCTAAGGAAGTATATGCAGGCTTTCCTTAAGACCACAATGGGGCCTCCAAAATTTCTGTTGTTAAGTGAGTCATTCAAGGGACTTTTGCTTTTATTATACGAAGGTGCTACTGTTGTGGTTAGCTCTGGCCCAGCTCCTGCCCCAAGGACTGTGGATGTGGGGGAGGCATCCACATGCTGCAGGCCTGTTTTGCCCCCGGTGGAATCTGCTGATGAAGGCTCCTCTGACCAAGAAGACATGAGTGACAGGGAGGAGGAGAGTGGGGCAGACAGCTCAGAAGGAGATCAATTATCTAGCTCCTCCTTGGATTCGGAACAAGAGTTAATGATACAGCCACGCATGCGGAGAGCGATGCATAGGCAGCAACAACTGAGAGATTATTATCAAAGAAAACGAGGCCACCTGTGGTTGGGTGGGGCTGTGATCATTAGTGAGGCTGCTATAAAGAGCAGCCTGTGGGTTTGGCCATTGAGGAGGATTATCTGATCCTTGTGTTTCGTGACCGCTTTATTGACTTTGACCTTTGTGTGCTGATTTTCCCGCGCTTTGAAACTAAACCAGGGCAAAGTGTGTTTCACTTTGTGAAAGAAGAAGGACTGTGAATTGCCTCACAGCTGCAAGCTAAGTATCTCAGAATTGATAAGGGACGTGTATAAATTATCAGTTTGTTTGGAGACCAGTGCTCTTTGCTATCCCAAAAGAGGGCTTGGCTTAAGTGAATTTTCATTATAAAGAACATTGTTTTGAATTTTCAAACGTGTGTGTGTCTGAAATTGTATCTGTGCATTTTTGGGAGGATTCTACCAGAGAGCTCGACAGAACAATAGGTCACTTTAAACTCCAACCAGTGCAGTTATCCAAATGTATATTAGTTTTGTTATGGGACATCTGAAAAAAGGAAGAAAGGAAGGGGAGAGAAAGAAAGGAAAGGAAGAGGAAGGAAGGGAAGAGGAAGGAAAGGAAGGAAGGAAAGAAATTAAAGGAAGGAAGGAAAAAAGCAAGGAAGCAAAGGAAGGAATGAAAGAAAGAGAGACAGAAGGAAAGAAAGAAGATACATGTTTGGGTGTCCATTTTTAAGTGGAATTTTAAATGGTGAGAAGATTTTTCACCAACACACAAAAGTGACAGATCCCTCCGAAAACCGTCTTTCCTGGTAATCAAATGTTTACAAAAAGATGCTTTGTTGGAACCGGTTTCCTGTGCCTCTGTGTGCTTCAACAAAGATCTTTAGATTTTTAAACACAGCTGTTCGGTTTTGGGGGAAAAAAAATAACACGAGAAATCCAATTAAACAGAAAGCTGGGGGTTTTTTGAAAAGGGGAGCGATGTAGAGCCAGCGAGAAAAACAAAAGGGAGAAAAAAAACCACGGCGCGTGGCGCGCTTCGCTTAAATAACTTTTACTTTTAAAAAAAAGTTTTCCCAACTCAAAGGAAAAAAAAAAAGTAGGTTCTTTCCGTGTCGCGCGCAATGGAACATCTGCGCTCATTCTGATGGCAATGAATGACTATGAATTAAAACTCCAAACCAACCGAGCTGCTCTCTTTAACATAATTACACCTTGTTCCTTCTGGGGGAGACAATGCTAGGATGAAATGCCAATTAAGGCGGATATGTTAATGAGACACGGAATCCAAACCGGCATGGATTGGGTATGAATCCCTGGAAGCCGCTTCCTGATTTCGTAAGAAAGTGATGCCAGTTTGTTAGAAATGATTCCCCACTGTTGGCTTCCACTTGAACGGAGTAATGGACCAGTTGGGAAGGACCATAGAGGTCTTCTAGTCGAACATCCTGCACAGGCAGGAAACACTTGGCATTGAAACAGATAAATGGCGGGACCCAGGGGAAGAGCCTTCTCTGTGGCGGCCCCGGCCCTCTGGAACCAACTCTCCCCAGAGATTAGAATTGCCCCCACCCTACTTGCCTTTCGTAAGCTTCTTAAAACCCACCTCTACCGCCAGGCATGGGGGAACTGAGATTCTCTTTCCCCCTAGGCCTTTACAATTTTATGCATGGTATGTCTGAATGTATGTTTGGTTTTTACTTTAATGGGTTTTTAATTGTTTTTACTATTGGATTATTGTGTATACTGTTCTATTATTGTTGTTAGCCGCCCCGAGTCTCCGGAGAGGGGCGGCATACAAATCCAATAAATCAAATCAAATCAAATGATAGGTCATCCTCACTTAACAGCATTTCCTTTAGTGACCATTCAAACAAGCCACCGAAAAAAAGATATTGACAGAATTGAACGGGTCCAAAGACGGGCTACAAGAATGGTGGAAGGTCTTAAGCATAAAACATGTCAGGAAAGACTTCATGAACTCAACATGTATAGTCTGGAGGACAGAAGGAAAAGGGGGGACGTTATCGAAACATTTAAATATGTTGAAGGGTTAAATAAGGTCCAGGAGGGAAGTGTTTTTAATAGGAAAGTGAACACAAGAACAAGGGGACACAATCTGAAGTTAGTTGGGGGAAAGATCAAAAGCAACATGAGAAAATATTATTTTACTGAAAGAGTAGTAGATCCTTGGAACAAACTTCCAGCAGACGTGGTTGGTAAATCCACAGGAACTGAATTTAAACATGCCTGGGATAAACATATATCCATCCTAAGATAAAATACAGAAAATAGTATAGGGGCAGACTAGATGGATCATGAGGTCTTTTTCTGCCGTCAGACTTCTATGTTTCTATGTTAAAAGGGTCTTGTGGCCGTTTTTCACATCTCTGGGAGACAAAAGCCCATGATTTTAGCATTTCTGTTCAGGGATGCCAAAAGTTCTCGGCCGTTCCATGTAACAACGTTGTCAGACCACACCTCCCATTTCCCAACCACCCTTCTATATGTATCCTGGAAGGGTCATCAGACACCAAAGAGCTACGGCTGTGGATTAATACCTTTTACTTTAATCCTCTTGCCTTTTTGCCATCCTTCTATAGCGTGGGTCAATCCAAGAACCATCTCCTAATAAATCTTCCCGACTACCTGACAGAGACCAATCTCCCATTGTAACATCAGCCCCCTCTGTCTCTCCCAAATCACTGTCTGCCTCACTCTCGGCCTCAGCTTCCTCTGAAAGCCTCCCTGGCCCAGGGTATCCTGAGGGTCCTGGCTCATCGTCTCCAGAATCAGGCATGACCTAAGCTGGACAAAGAGCACTCACAACAAAGGCAATCCCCATTTGTGAACAATGCGATAAGTAAAGCCAACGGGGAAGTCACATTCCCTTACTAACCATCCAACTAGCTTATTAAAACAGCTGCAGTGATTCACTTACCAATCGTGATAAGAAGAGAGGTTGTAAAATAGGGCCCAAAACTCTCTTATCAACCGTCTCACTTAGCAACAACATTGGGTCTTGTTCTGTCGGGCTCTCAGGTAGACTCCTACCAAAAATTCGCAGGTACAAATGTCAGACACACACACACGTTTGAAAATTCAAAACAATGTTGTTTATAATGAAAATTCACTTACACCAAACCCTCTTTTGGGATAGCAAAGAGCACTCATCTCCAAACAAACTGGTAATTTGTACAAGTCCCTTATCAGTTCTGAGATACTTAGCTTGCAGCTGTGAGGCAATTCACAGTCCTTCTTTCACAAAGTGAAACACACTTTGCTCTGGTTTAGTTTCAAAGCGCGAAAAATCAGCACACAAAAGGTCAAAGTCAGTAAAGCAGTCACGAAACACAAGGATCAGATAATCCTCCACAATGGCCAAACCCACAGGCTGCTCTTTATAGCAGCCTCACTAATGACCACAGCCCCACCCAACCACAGGTGGCCTCATTTTCTTTGATAATAATCTCTCAGTTGTTGCTGCCTATGCATCGCTCTCCGCATGCGTGGCTGTATCATGAACTCTTGTTCGGAATCCAAGGAGGAGCTAGATAATTGATCTCCTTCTGAGCTGTCTGCCCCACTCTCCTCCTCCCTGTCACTCATGTCTTCTTGGTCAGAGGAGCCTTCATCAGCAGATTCCACCGGGGGCAAAACAGGCCTGCAGCATGTGGATGTCTCCTCCACATCCACAGTCCTTGGGGCAGGAGCTGGGCCAGAGCTAACCACAACAGGTCTCAGTGGTGGTTCCTATTTATTTATTTATTAGATTTGTATGCCGCCCCTCTCCGTAGACTCAGGGCGGCTATGTTGAGGACTTCCTGTAAAGCAAACAAAACTCCGTGGATTGGCCTGACATTAAAACTTTCCAGCTTTCCGCTGTAGAGGAAACGAGATTTAAATTGGATGCGCGTATTTATCCTCCTTGACGTCCTTCCTTTGGGGAGGAAGGTTTTGAATCGCTGGCCGAACCTGCTTGTCATCCGCTCATTAAAAAGGTCCCCTTGAATGCTTTCGCGCCAAAATCTCCCCCTGTCCGCTTCTCCTGTTCCTCATCCAGGGGAATATGCTTGCTAAGCGAGACGACGCACGGATGGTAATTGCATTTTAAAATACAGCATTTGTGTAATTTATTCAGTGGAGGCACCACTCCTTGGTGCTGTGATCCTGGCGGGAGTCCGCGGACGTCCCTGAGCCCTCCCATGGAGTTTAAATACTTTTATTAGACTTTTATTTATATTTTTATTATTATTATTTTTCTTTGACGGTATTCGGCACCTTAGAAACGGGATTACGGCGCCTGCCCAGCGACTTTTCACGGAAGCAACAAACAATTAATTTCAAATTGCTCATTAGCGGCACACATCCTGCCACATTTACAGCAGATAAGTCCGTGCGTCAGAAATAATTAATTGCCATTCTCCCCGGTCCTGGCATGTTCGTTGAGGCAGACAGAACATTGCAAAGCAGAACGGAGACAAATCGGCCCTGAAACCCCTTTTAAACGTTAGCCGATCATTTCAAGCCCGTCTCTTTTAGCGACTTCCAGTTCCAGAGTTGAAACTGACTGGAAATAAAACACAGATAGTCCTTGACATAGGACGATTGATTGATTTATATTGATTTATATTTATTTATTTATTTATTTATATTTATTTATTTATATTTTTATTTATTTATTTATATTTATTTATTTATTTATATTTATTTATTTATTTATTTTTATTGATTGATTGATTCTTGTGGTCCAAAGACGGGCTACAAGAATGGTGGAAGGTCTTAAGCATAAAACGTATCAGGAAAGACTTAATGAACTCAATCTGTATAGTCTGGAGGACAGAAGGAAAAGGGGGGACATGATCGAAACATTTAAATATGTTAAAGGGTTAAATAAGGTTCAGGAGGGAAGTGTTTTTAATAGGAAAGTGAACACAAGAACAAGGGGACACAATCTGAAGTTTGTTGGGGGAAAGATCAAAGGCAACATGAGAAAATATTATTTTACTGAACAAACTTCCAGCAGACGTGGTTGGTAAATCCACAGTAACTGAATGTAAACATGCCTGGGATAAACATATATCCATTGTAAGATAAAATACAGGAAATAGTATAAGGGCAGACTAGATGAACCATGAGGTCTTTTTCTGCCGTCAGTCTTCTATGTTTCTATGTTTCTATTGATTGATTGGATTTGTATGCCGCCCCTCTCCGGAGACTCGGGGCGGCTAACAGCAATAATAAGACAGCGTATAACAATAATCAAATACTAAAAACAATTAAAACCCATTATAATAAAAAACCAAACATACATACAGACATACCATGCATAAAATTGTAAAGGCCTAGGGGGAAAGGGTATCTCAATTCCCCCATGCCTGGCGGCAGAGGTAGGTTTTAAGTAGCTTACAAAAGGCAAGGAGGGTGGGGGCAATTCTAATCTCTGGGGGGAGTTGGTTCCAGAGGGTCGGGGCCACCACAGAGAAGGCTCTTCCTCTGGCTCCCGCCAAGCGATATTGTTTGGTTGACAGGACCCGGAGAAGACCCACTCTGTGGGACCTAACTGGCCGCTGGGATTCGTGCAGCAGAAGGCGGTCCCTGAGATAATCTGGTCCGGTGCCATGAAGGGCTTTATAGGTCATAACCAACACTTTGAATTGTGACCGGAAACTGATCCATGGGCATATTTGGGAAAGCCCATGACTGCTCTCGCAGCTGCATTCTGCACGATCTGAAGTTTCCGAACACTTTTCAAAGGTAGCCCCATGTAGAGAGCATTACAGTAGTCAAGCCTCGAGGTGATGAGGGCATGAGTGACTGTGACGGATAGGACACCACCCCTCTCCAGTTCACATCCTTTCAGCAGTTCCAAGAAGGTTACACACCCATTTGCACTAGGACCAGGGATGGGTTTTGTTCTATCTGGCCCAGTTAATTGTCAGTAATTAATCCTCAATGAAGACACGAAAGCCAAGTCACTTTGTCTATTTACAAAGAAACGTGCTGGAAACAGCAATGAAATCATAGGAATGTCAGTTCGACTGCCAAAAGTTGACCGTTATCAGCACAGTTCATAACAAGCATCCAGCACAAGGTAAAACATTCAAGTCATTAGTTTTCGGCATTGACGAGTACTCACAAATGGCTTAAAAAAACAGGATTTCAGGATTGCAGAAGAATTTAAGAGAGAGACTCTTTGGCTGCTGGTTCTCTCTCTTTCTCCACATAGTTACTTTGAACTTCTACACCAAGCTTTCCCACCATCCTCCCTTTTATGCTATCAGTAATGACAAGCTGTGCATAGAAGTATTCAATTCCTAGATCTACATCGCTGGAGATATTCTTGTCTCCCTCGCATTCTTCTTACCCTAGCGTCTAATATTGGGTCCACAATATCCCCCTCGTCATCTGACTCCACCATTAGCACAGCTAGGGGTTCTGTAGTCTCTGGAGGTTCCCCAGGCCCTAGCTCCCTCACTCTCACTTTCCGATTGCTCTGGCCTATGATACCCAGAGGAATCAGGTTCATTCTCCTCAAAGTCCATGATCAAAGCAGCCGGATGCGAGCCAACCACAACAGGTTCTAACTTACTTTGCCCCTGGTTCATTTTGTCCCCCACGATGTGGGCGCGCGCGTGCATGCCCAGTGCCAGAAACCAAGATGGCGGCTCCTACGGCGCCACTGAGAGCAACAGTTTGGGGGCATGGCCAGCCAGCGATTGCTCCGAATTCGGCGGGCGGGTGAAATTCCCGCTACTAGTTCTGTAGAACCAGTCTGAACCTTCAGTCACTCACTTACTCTCCCTCCTCCTCCCCACTCTTCCCCCCCTCTCTTTCCTTCCTCTCCTCTCCTTTCTTCTCCTCTCCCCCCTCCAATCCTCCCCTCCTCCCCCTTTGTTTCCTCTCCCCTCCCCTCCTCCCCAAGAGTCCTTTTTTTGGCCATTTATGATGAGGATCTGATGGGGAGAACTTGAGAGTTGGAGTTCCCAATTCAGTACCAGTGAGAACCTTTGGATAGCCAGGACAGACAGCTGTAAAGAACTCGTCTAGCAATCTTTGACTTTCCGAAGAGAAAAGGAAAGCAACAAGAACAACCCCCCCCCCCCCCCAAAAAAAAAAATTCTCGCCGCTCGATGAAAAACTAGCTTTGGAAGACAAACAACTTCAATATTGCAACCTGGGAAACAGGCGGTTATTACTGCAATTCCCCTCGTCCCTGTGACTGTTGTTCGGTGACCAAAATTAGTGTGTTTACTTGTTGGCTTTGCCAGGAGTTCTCGCAGCCGGGGCCATTAATAAACCGATATCGAATATCAATTACTCGAGAGCGAAAAGATGCAACTCTCTGCCCGAGCGGCTGCAAAGCCAAGCCGGGCCTTTAAACGGAATCGTTTCCTAATTTTTAAAAGAAGAGCAGGAAAGGGAGGGTGAGAGAAAAAATAATAATAAACAACCCCACTGGATGATTCCAAGTCCACCTGGTAGAGAACGGGGTAATTAGAAAATGATTCTTACACAGCTCATCTCGGACAGGGGGCTGTAAATCTCCCACCTTTAAAGGGGAAGCGTTGGAAAAGAAGGGGAGGGGGATACATCAGCAGCCCACCCTCCTTCCTTTCCTCCTCCTCCCCCTCCTCCTCCAACACCTCCTCCTTTTCTTCCTCTTCCTCCTCTTTTCCCTCCTCCTCCTTTTCCTCCACCTCCTTTTCCTCCTCTTCCTTCTCTTTACCCTCCTCCCCCCTCCTCCTCCTCCCTCCTCCTCCTTTTCCTCCTCCTCCCCCTCCTTTTCCTCCTCTTCCTCCTCTTTTTCTTCCTCCTCCCCCTCCTCCTTTTCCTCCAACTCCTCCTTTTCTTCCTCTTCCTCTTCCTCCTCTTTTCCTCCTCCTCCTTTTCCTCCACCCTCCTTTTCTCCTCTTCCTTCTCTTACCTCTCCCTCCTCTCCTTTTCCTCCTCCTCCCCTCTTTTCCTCCTCTCCGTCCTCTTTTCTCCTCTCCCTCTCTTTTTCCTCCTCCTTCCTCTCCTCTTTCTCCTCTTTTCCCTCCTCCTCCTTTTCCTCCACCTCCTTTTCTCCTCCTCCTTTTCCTCCACCCTCCTTTTCCTCCTCCTCTTCCTCCTCTTTTCCCTCCTCCTCCTCCTTTTCCTCCTCCTCCTTTTCCTCTTTTTCTTCCCCCCTCCTCCTCCTCCCCCTCCTCCTCCTCCCCCTCCTCCTCCTTTTCCTCCTCTTCCTCCACCACCACTTCCTCCTCCTTTTCCTCCTCCTCCTTTTCTTCTTCCTCCTCCTCCTCCTCCACCACTTCCTCCTCCTCCTTTTCCTCTTCCTCCTTTTCCTCCTCCTCCTTTTCCTCCTCCTCCTCCACCACCACTTCCTCCTCCACCACCACCTCCTCCTCCTTTTCCTTCTTTTCCTCCTCCTCCTCCCCCCAACTCCTCCTCCTCCTTCTTATGGGCAAAGCAGTTAATTAGGCGATTTTTCTCTCCCTCTGACAAGTGTAAATGAGAATCGGTTATAACACAGCTGTAACATCCGTGATAAAAAAAATTAAAAGCAAAGGGAGTCCACTTGTCAAGGCCGTTGAGAGTGAAGGGGGCTCCCTGGAGACGTCGGCTGGAATTGCTCCAAAGGCGAAGAAGGAGCAGTCATGTGGGGAGAGGGTCCCTTTGGCTAATTTCACGACTCCCCGTTGGGTCACTGATTTATGGCATTCCACAGGAAAGCGTGTCTGTGTGTGTACACACACACACAGGGAGAGACACACACACACATTCCCACGGAGGGCCTTTGCCATAAATCAGCAACCCAACGGGAGACGTGAAATTATCCGCGGGGACTTTCTTCCCACATTACCGCTCCTTAGCCTTTAGACGCTAATTTGAATTTGCGTGGTATTTCATGGGAGTTTACTCAACAACTATTTGGTGAGACGGCTTCTGACAGTTGCGGTTTTTCATGGAGGGGGAAATAAGAGAAAGACGTAGCATCCTTCTGGAGCATCTGAGAGGGGGGGGTTGGGCTGAAAGAGAGGGTCTGGGCCAAAGTCAGTGAGTTGGCTTTGTATCTAAGGCGGGACTAGAACTCACAGACTCCTGGTGATTGGCCCAAAGTCACCCACCTTGACTTCCATGACTAAGGCGGGACTAGAACTCACAGATTCCTAGTTATTGGCCCAGAGTCGCCCAGCTGGCTTTCATGACTGAGGCGGGACTAGAACTCACAGACTCCTGGCGATTGGCCCAAAGTTACCTAGCTGATTTCCATGACTGAGGCGGGACTAGAACTCACAGACTCCTGGTGATTGGCCCAAAGTTACCTAGCTGATTTCCATGACTGAGGCGGGACTAGAACTCACAGACTTCTGGTGATTGGCCCAAAGTCACCCAGCTGGCTTTCATGATTAAAGCAGGTCTAGAACTCATAGACTCCTGGTGATTGGCCCAAAGTCTCCTAGCTGGCTTTCATGGCTAAGGCGGGGACTAAAACTCACTGTCTCCTGGTGATTGGCCCAAAGTCACTTTGCTGGTTTTATGGCAAAGGCGGGACTACAACTCACAGACTCCTGGTGATTGGCCCAAAGTCTCCTAGCTGGCTTTCATGGCTAAGGCGGGACTAAAACTCACTGTCTCCTGGTGATTGGCCCAAAGTCACTTTGCTGGTTTTATGGCAAAGGCGGGACTACAACTCACAGACTCCTGGTGATTGGCCCCAAAGTCACCCAGCTGGCTTTCATGGCTAAGGCGGGACTAAAACTCACTGTCTCCTGGTGATTGGCCCAAAGTCACTTTGCTGGTTTTATGGCTAAGGCGGGACTACAACTCACAGACTCCTGGTGATTGGCCCAAAATCACTTAGCTGGTTCTATGGCTAAGGCAGGACTTGAACTCATGGTCTCAGCACCCCCCCCCTCTTTCTTGCTTGGTGCCTTAACCACTAGACCAAGCTGCCTCTTTCCCGTTTATCCCTCTAATGCGGACTTGTTGAATTCACAAACCGTCTGTCATCCTTCAAAGCGACTGCAGAGCTTAACGGCCTGTATGTTAAACTTTCAGCGAGCGTCTTCAATTAAAATGAATCTTTTACAGCTCACACTGTTTATATGTAAAAGGAGGGGGGGGGGAATTGTTATTGCCATTAAAAACCAAAACCAAAAAAATCCCTGAGGAGCGATGGAAAAAAAAAAAAGCAATAAAATTTCTGCACTGTTTAATAGTTATCACCCCTGGGTAGCTGGTAGGTTTCCAGTAATGACATGCAAATGCGAATTTCATTTTGTTTTAGCTCGGCTGGCTCTTCGTTCATCAATCTATTTGCTTATATTGTTACCCATAAAGAATATCCGTTATGTATCCCCTGTAAGGGCATGGGGTAATTTTTATTCTACCTTTTATCCATATGATTTCTCAGTTTTATTAAAAGCTTTCAGTTTTATTTCCAAAACAGATCCATCGCTCGCTTTGCTTTCCGATACCTTTGTGTCCACGAGCCAAATTTTAAATGAAACAGACTTTTTTACATGGGAAATGTTGTGGTTAGCTCTGGCCCAGCTCCTGCCCCAAGGACTGTGGATGTGGGGGAGATAGCCACATGCTGCAGACCTGTTTTGCCCCCAGTGGAATCTGCTGATGAAGGCTCCTCTGACCAAGAAGACATGAGTGACAGGCTTCTCCGTGCCTTTTCCGGCCCCATTTCCTCCCAGGAGATTCCTAGAGAGGCCCCATGGAGGCTTCTCCCCACCTTTTCCGGCCCTGTTTCCTCCCTGGAGATTCCTAAGAGAAGCCCCATGGAGGCTTCTCCCCACCTTTTCCGGCCCCGTTTCCCTCCCTGGAGATTCCTAGAGAGGCCCCACGTAGCTCCTCCCCGCCTTTTCCGGCCCTGTTTCCTCCCAGGAGATTCCTAGAGAGGCCCCATGGAGGCTTCTCCCCACCTTTTCCGGCCCTGTTTCCTCCCTGGAGATTCCTAAGAGAAGCCCCATGGAGGCTTCTCCCCACCTTTTCCGGCCCCGTTTCCTCCCAGGAGATTCCTAGAGAGGCCCCACGTAGCTCCTCCCCGCCTTTTCCGGCCCTGTTTCCTCCAGGGAGATTCCTAGAGAGGCCCCACGGAGGCTCCTCCCCGTCTTTTCCAGCCCCGTTTCCTCCCAGGAGATTCCTAGAGAGGCCCCATGGAGGCTTCCCCCCGGCTTCCCCACGGAGGCTCCTTTCCGCTTCCCCATGGGAGGCTCCTCCCCGCCTCCCCACAGAGGCTCCTCCCTCCCTCCCCACGGTGGCTCCTCCCCGCCTTTTCCGGCCCCATTTCCTCCCAGGAGATTCCTAGAGAGGCCCCACGTGGCTTCTCCCTGCCTTTTCCGTTTACAATTTTGGAGGTTCGGGTTTGTAATTGGGAAAACGGTTCTTGAGAAGAGGCAAAAAGTTCTTGAACACCCGGTTCTTATCTAGAAAAGTTCGTAAGTAGAGGCGTTTGTAGGTAGAGGCACCACTGTAATGGGATGGCGTTCTTGTCCATCCAGAATAATTGCTCTGGTGGTGGATCAGACGGATGCAAATTAATCCCCCTTGTCTCGTAAAGAAATAGCAGCTACATCCGTTCCCCGCTGGTCTCGCCATTTCTGCTTTCTCTCTTCTCTTAATAAATCGCCCCATTTTCGCAGAAATTCCGGTGTGAGGAGGAGGAATGCCCCCACTCCTAATTCATAACTTTGGATCATCGGTAACTTCTTTTTGAAGTTTACCTTCATTAAACTGCCTTTCGACGCCTCCTTCAAGCGGGCTGCCAGCATCGCAGAAAGCTTCCCATTTGTTTATCGTAAGTTCACGCTGGGTTGGCAAATCTTAATTTTATTTTTTTAAAAAATATTTGCCCACCTGGTTGTCCGTGCTGTAGCCTGGCATTTTACATCATGTCAGGACAGAGGCACATTGAAAGAAACCCTACACGGCAGGATGGAAATGTTAAAAAGCGAGCAGGTTAAGGAGATGGATCGCAACTCAAACTCCTGGGGTGTGTTTTGGCCGAGCCACTTAATTGGAGAGCTGTCTTCTTTTATTTTGATATCAAAAAGAGGAATGTGAGCCTGACGTTCTTGGGTTCCCGAAATGAGTCCCTTCACCTTTAAATATGTTCTTGTTGTGGTTCAGCCGGCTGTGTCTCTGCTGGCTCCATGCCTGGAGGGAGGATGACAGCGAAGAGGAGGGGGCTGAACAGTCGGACGGGGGAGAGGAAAGTCAGGGAATGGGATGAAGGAGAACAGCATGAGAGCCCGGGGGGGGGGGGGGGGGGGGGCTCTCCCCAGCCAGTAGTTTGGAGTCCTTAGGTGATGAAGCTCAAGCCGTCATTGACATGCGACAGAGACGGTCAGATCAAAGAAAGGAGCAATTAAAGAAGTATTATCAGCACTGAATTAGGAACAGCTGGGTTTGGGTGTAGTCCTCCTTAGCAGGGTTTAAAAGGCAGGCAAGCCCTTGAAGCCATGTGGAGTGTTATCAGTTTGGAGTTGCGTTATCCTGTCTTGTTTCTCGGCGTCTCTGTTCCTGGCTTGTGGCCCAGCAGTTTGGAAGACCCGTGGGAGGTGTAGGTCTGCTATCTACAGCCTCGGCTTGGCAGCAAGAATCCTGTATTGCTGCATGGACTTTTGCTTTCGTGGATACATTTGAAGATACAGCATTTTCCTGTTTGTAAGGACATTTTCTGTTACCTGTGTTTTTCTTGAATTTTATAAACTGCCTTTGCCTTTTACCGGTGTGTCTGGCTTCTCTTTTTGGGTTGGTATTGGCTTCTGGAGTGACCCAGACAGAACAGTTCTAAAGCAGTGTTTCCCAACCTTGGCAACTTGAAGGTATCTGGACTTCAATTCCCAGAATTCCCCAGCCAGCATTTTGCTGGCTGGGGAATTCTGGGAGTTGAAGTCCAAATATCTTCAAGTTGCCAAGGTTGGGAAACACTGCTCTAAAGCACCCATACCTACCTTGTTTAATTACTTCTGGAAATTGCTTGTTAACTGGTTTTTGGAGATTAAGACTTTTCAGAAAGGAAGCGCTATTACATGGAGTGAATTGCTAAACCCGTGTCCTTTGGAAGGCTCCGAATGGCAGCTTGACAAAGATGGGTTTTTCTTGTGTACCAGAGCTGTAAATCCCACTCGAGATCACTGTCTTATGGCCTTCCAATAGGGATCTACCATATGGAGCACTTGTGGGCGATCCTGGGGTGCCCTCTTTATGTAAGAAGTCTGTTCCGAGGGACGGTTCCTTGTTCAGTGGACGTGAGTTCCACTCTCAGTAACTTTTTGAGAATGAAGATGTGTCTTTCTTTGTCTCATGTTTTGAGATCTGTGTCCGGTCCTATCCTGTCTTTTTCAGATCTCTGTATCTTCTCTCTCTCTCAACTCCCACTCCCCCTGGTTATCTGTCTATCCTTCCCTATCGTTCTCTCTCTCCCTCTCTCCCCCATCCATCCATCCATCCATCCATCATTCCAACTCTTATCTTTCCATCCATCCCTCTCATTCATCCATCTATCTATGTATTTCTCTATTTTTCTACCTACCTACCTACCTACCTACCTATCTATCTATATAGAAATAGATAGAAATCTCTCTCTCTCTCATTCTCTATCTATTTTTCTATCTATCTATCTATCTATCTATCTATCTATCTATCTATCTATCTATCTATCTATCTATCTATCTATCTGTATCTATCTATCTATCAACATAGAAACATAGAAACATAGAAGTCTGACGGCAGAAAAAGACCTCCTGGTCCATCTAGTCTGCCCTTATACTATTTTCTGTATTTTATCTTAGGATGGATATATGTTTATCCCAGGCATGTTTAAATTCAGTTTCTGTGGATTTATCTACCACGTCTGCTGGAAGTTTGTTCCAAGGATCTACTACTCTTTCAGTAAAATAATATTTTCTCATGTTGCTTTTGATCTTTCCCCCAACTAACTTCAGATTGTGTCCCCTTGTTCTTGTGTTCACTTTCCTTTTAAAAACACTTCCCTCCTGAACCTTATTTAACCCTTTAACACATTTAAATGTTTCGATCATGTCCCCCCTTTCCCTTCTGTCCTCCAGACTCTACAGATTGAGTTCATGAAGTCTTTCCTGATACGTTTTATGCTTAAGACCTTCCACCATTCTTGTAGCCCGTCTTTGGACCCGTTCAATTTTGTCAATATCTTTTTGTAGGTGAGGTCTCCAGAACTGAACACAGTATTCCAAATGGGGTCTCACCAGCATTCTATATAGCGGGATCATCATCTCCCTCTTCCTGCTTGTTATACCTCTAGCTATGCAGCCATCTATCTATCTATCTATCTATCTATCTATCTATCTATCTATCTATCTATCTATCTATCTATCTATCTATCTATCTATTTCTCTATCTATTTTTCTACCTACCTACCTACCTACCCTATCTATCTATTTATCTATCTTTCTATCTTTCTATCTAAATAGAAATAGATAGAAATCTCTCTCTCTCTCTTTCTCTATCTTATGTATCTTTCTTTCTTTCTAAATAGAAAGATAGAAATCTCTCTCTCTCTCTCCCTTTCTCTATCTGTATTTTTCTATCTATCTATCTATCTATCTATCTATCTATCTATCTATCTATCTATCTAATCTATCTATCTATCTATCTATCTATCTATCTATCTATCTATCTATCTATCTATCTATCTATCTATCTATCTATCTATCTAGATTCTATCATCTATGTACCTTGTCTGTCTATCACTTTTTTTAGAACAATCCATCCATCCATCCATCCATCCATCCACACATCCATCCATCTAATCTATCCTTTCCTTTAGAGAGAAAGTGAGATAGCTTAGCCCTTAAGCAAAGCCGTGCCACTGTCGAACTATTCCACTTTTATTACTTTTATTACCACTACAACAGTAGCTAGACGCCCCTCCACGGAATATGAGTCTTGCTCAAACAGAAACAGATGAAAAAAACCCCTCAACGTTTTCACACAAGAACAAAAGAGCAAAGAAAACCACAGTGCCTAGTTCAGTTCCACGACAAAGTAAGTAGAACTTGGCTTTTGGGAGGGACGGAGATAAAGTCACATAGGAGTTGAAAAAAGACGAGAGAGCGTGCAAATTCTTTTCAAATTATCTTTCCCTGGTTCAAAAGGACTGTGCGTGCGCTTAGATATAATGAAAGATTTCATCATCCTTTAGGAATATTTGTTTGAAAATACAGTACTAAGCCCCTACTCCTCTGCCCACCCAGCCACCTACTTTTACCTGGAAAGTAGCTTTCCACTCAAAAGTTTCCCAGTCTCCCTGTTCGGATCCCATTAGTGTTTTAAAACCTGTTGGAAATAACAGCAATTAAAGGAGGCAAAATCAATGCCTTTGTTTGCACATTGCAGCAGGGGTTCTGATGAAAGTGACTGCAAAGATCACTCAAGCTCCTGTGTTGAGCTTGCTCCATCCTTCTTTTCTCCCTTCCTTGCTGGTCCAAACACTTCTCCGATGTCCTTGATTGACGGTACGATGAGGAATAGCTTCGGTTCCGTTGCTTTAGGTGTTTTTTTTACTCCTTTAGCACCAGAGCAGCGTGCTAACGAACCCGTTTTTAAAAGCACTTTCTCTTCCGCCTTCTATTCGAATCGATTCAGCGCGGCATCTTAATGTAAGGTAGCTACATCCAGAGCGAGCTTTCTTCCAAAAATACAATATTCAGTCTCTTTTCAGTATCGGCTCTGGGTGGTGGTAGGTGTGGGATGTATCGGCGTGTGGGGGGAGGAAATTGCGGTTGCCCTTTTCACTTAAAAGCTTGTATTGTCCGCCGGCGTTTATCGAAAAGCCCTCGGCTGATGCTTTATTTAAAAGTTCTCGTGCGGTCTCTGAGATATGTCAACATCTCTGTCTCCATTAAGGGATGGATTTCTGGCTTAACGTGGGAAGCTGAATGGAGGCCAAGCCAACAGGAGCGTAGTGTAGAATCGGTTGTTTGGGGGCCGTAAAGAGCCACGGTGGTGTAGTGGTTAGAGTGAAGTACTGCAGGCTACTTCTGCCGATCACGGCTGCCACAGGTTGGCAGATCGAATCTCAGTGGGCTCAAGGTTGACTCAACCTTCCTTCCTTCCTTCCTTCCTTCCTTCCTTCCTCCCTTCCTCCCTTCCTCCCTTCCTCCCAGTCTTCCTCCCTTTCTCCCTTCCAGTCTTCCTTCCATCCTTCCTTCCTCCCATCCTTCCTCCCTCCCTTCCTTCCGTCCAGCCTTCCTTCCTTTCTCCCTCCCTTCCTTCCTCCCTTCCTTCCGTCCAGCCTCCCTTCCTTCCTTCCTCCCTCCCTCCCTCCCTTCCTCCCTTCGTTCCATCCTCCCTTCCAGCCTTCCTCCCTCCCTCCCTCCCTTCCTTCCGTCCAGCCTCCCTCCCTCCCTCCCTTCCTCCCTCCCAGTCTTCCTCCCTTCCTCCCTTCCAGTCTTCCTTCCATCCTTCCTTCCTCCCATCCTTCCTCCCTCCCTCCCTCCCTTCCTTCCTTCCGTCCAGCCTTCCTTCCTTTCTCCCTCCCTTCCTCCATTCCTTCCGTCCAGCCTCCCTTCCTTCCCTCCTCCCTCCCTCCCTTCCTCCCTTTGTTCCATCCTCCCTTCCAGCCTTCCTCCCTCCCTCCATTCCTTCCTCCCTCCCTTCCAGTCTTTCTTCCTCCCTTCCTCCCTCCCTCCCTTCCAGTCTTCCTTCCTCCCTCCCTTCCTCCCATCCTCCCTTCCTTCCTCCCTTTCTTCCTTCCTTCCTTGGTGGCACAGTGGTTAGAGTGCAGTAGTGCAGGCTACTTCTGCTGATCACCACCAGCTGCCATCAGTTTGGCAGATCGAATCTCATCAGGCTCAAGGTTGACTCAGCCTTCTATCCTTCCGAGGTGGGTCAAAACGAGGACCCAGATTGTTGGGGGCAATAGGCTTATTCCCTGAAAACCGCTTAGAGAGGGCTGTAAAGCCATGTGAAGCGGTATATAAGTCTAAATGCTATTGCTATAAAGGATCCGCAGTTCATGGTACCTTCACCACGGCAAAGCAATAACATGGTGATCCATTGAGTTGATGTCCACCAACCCCTGATGTAAATAAATGACATTTGCAAAATCCTACTCTTTTCGGGGATTAGGGTAGAGTTTGGGATTAAAATCCCATCGTCCCCCTTTCGGTCCAAGTAGGATAGGATAAAACTCTTTTGTCCAAGTTTAACAAGCCATTCCCTAGTTACCTTCCGTGATGAGTTTTAAAATCATTACCGCTAATTGGGCGGCTGCATCGGCGCTGATTAAAGAGGAAGGCTTTTTTTAAAAACCATAATTTGGAGGGGCTCTGGATTTGCCGAGTTGAGCAGGTTCTTTTTAAGTCACTTCCCCCCACGAAAAGAATTCCGGGCTTTTATGAGACAATTAGTTTCTGACGTATCCGATCAATATGCATCCATCTGGCCCAGCACACATTAAAAAGTTTGTCAGGAATAAATGCTTCCCTTCACCTTTGTTTATGACAAATGCACGGATTGTGTAGACGGAGCGGCGATGCCTACAGTGTTTGAATGATAATCCTACAGACAGATGGTGGCAGCTTAAAGACATTTCCTTCAAAGGAATGATCTACATAGGAAATTTCTCCTCTCTAATTAGCATGATTTGCCTGCTCGATTTAAACCAGTAACTTCCTCCCCCCCCCCCCCTGCCTCTTAGCTGCAATCCAGAGTTAGGAATTATTTTTATTTGATGGTATTTACAGGTGGTCTTCAGCCTACGACCACAATTGAGCCCCAAATTGCTGTTGCTAAGCGAGATGGTAAGTTTTTGCCCCATTGCACAATTTTTTGCCACGGCAGTAACAACAACAACAACAGAGTTGGAAGGGACCTCGGAGGTCTTCTTGGAGATTATCAAGCGAAGAAAAACAGAGGAAGGAGAGAATGATGGAGTCTACGGAGCTGCCCCGAGTCTACGGAGAGGGTCGGCATACAAATCCAATAAATTATTAATTATTAATTATTACAAATAAGAAGGACGCTCAGTTAATGGTCAGTGATAGGTGTTGGGGAAAACTTTGGATTCTTTTGATAGACAAAAAACTCACTAAAACGTGTCACTTTTAAGTTTTGAGAACTTCTAAAGAGGTTCCTGTCTTGAGCCAATGGAAGATTTCTCCTGTAATCTATAACTGTCTGGATCGGCTCTGCAACTCAGCACAGACTTCAGAGGAGAATCAGAACTGCAGAAAAAACAATTGCTACCAACCTGCCTTCCATTGAGGACCTGTATACTGCACGAGTCAAAAAGAGGGCGGGGAAAATATTCATTGACCCCTGACACCCTGGACATAAACTGTTTCAACTCCTACCCTCAAAACGTCTCCACAAAGTACGACACACCAGGACACTGAGAGCATCTGCACCAAAGACAAATTAATAATAATAATAATAACAATAATAATAATAATAATAATTATTATTATTATTATTATTATTTATTAGATTTGTATGCTGCCCCTCTCCGAAGACTCGGGGCAGCTCACAACAACAATAAAAACAGTATTATACAGGCACAAATCTAATATTAAAAAAACTAAAAACCCTATCATAAACCAAACAGCACATACATACCAAATCATAAATTATAATAAGCCTGGGGGAAAGGTGTCTCAAATCCCCCATGGCTGGCAGTATAGGTGGGTCTTGAGTAGTTTACGAAAGACAAGGAGGGTGGGAGCAGTTCTAATCTCCGGGGGGAGTTGATTCCAGAGGGCCGGGGCCACCACAAAGAAGGCTCTTCCCCTGGGGCCCGCCAGACGACATCTCCGAGACCGCCTCCTGCCGCACGAATCCCAGCGACCAATTAGGTCCCACAGAGTGGGCCTTCTCCGGGTCCCGTCAACTAAGCAATGTCGGTTGGCGGGCCCCAGGGGAAGAGCCTTCTCTGTGGTGGCACCGGCCCTCTGGAACCAACTCCCCCCGGAGATTAGAACTGCCCCTACTCTTCCTGCCTTCCGCAAACTTCTTAAAACCCACCTTTGCCGTCAGGCATGGGGGAATTGAAACATCCCCCCCCCTGGGCACGTTGAATTTATATATGGTATGCTTGTGTGTGAGTCTGTTAGTTTGTGGGGTTTTTTAAATCTTTAAAATTTTAAATTGTTGATTACTTACGATTTGTCTTTTTACATGTTGTGAGCCGCCCCGAGTCTTCGGAGAGGGGCGGCATACAAATCCAAGTAATAAAAATAAAAATAAATAAAATTGTTTAGTCGACGGGACTCGGAGAAGGCCAACTCTGTGAGACCTTATCGGCCGCTGGGATTCATGCGGTAGCAGGCGGTTCCGGAGGTATTCTGGTCCAATGCCATGTAGGGCTTTAAAGGTCATGACCAACACTTTGAATTGTGATCGGAAACTGATCAGCAGCCAGTGCAGGCCACGGAGTGTTGTAGATACGTGGGCGAATCTGGGAAGCCCCACGACGGCTCTCGCGGCTGCGTTCTGCACGATCTGGAGTTTCCGAACACTTTTCAAAGGTAGCCCCATGCAGAGAGCGTTGCAGTAATCGAACCTCGAGGTGATGAGGGCATGAGTGACTGTGAGCAATGACTCCCTGTCCAAATAGGGCCGCAACTGGTGCACCAGGCGAACCTGGGCAAACGCCCTCCTCGCCACAACTTAGCCAAGAAAGAATTATATTCTATTATAAAATAAGAGGACTTGTTTTCAAACAGTGCCAAGGTGTGAATGGCATTTCAGCCCCACTTTGCTCTTTGTGTTCGTCGCTAGGGATGTTTTATTTTTTTAAAAAAAGCTCCAGAGCCCTGTCGGACCGTGGGCCCACCAAGCTTGCTTTGCAATCCCTGCCCGCATTGACGTCTCTTCCCAAGAGGAGGGACAGCGAAATCAATAGGGAAATAAATGAGAAGAATGGGCTTTATTAATCAAGTCCATTAGAAGCAGAAAGGAAGATGATAATGTGTCGATCGAAAAGCGTGGGGTGCTTAAGCTATCTCCCGGCGGGCTGCCGAAGTGTCGGTATTGATCGGAGGAGATGTAGGGTACCGGTGGTAGATCGGGGCTGCTAATTGGGAGGTTGGGCTACCATCGCAAGAGGAAAGAGAAGTGGACTTTTCCTCCCTATCCTGACGGCGAAGGTGGTTATGGCAACGTTGGTGTTGTTGTGGTGCCACAATGGCATGTGTTGAGGGACCTCCAGCCTCTTTCGGATGACCCAGGGCAGGGCACAGAGGTAACACAAACAGCTGGCAGTTCAAACTGCCCATTCATTCTCTGTTTCATTTATTTGTTTGTTTGTTTTGTCAAGTACGTATTGGTGGTGTACAAAGATATAACAATATTTGTATACATGGTACTAGTAAAGGAGAGAAATTAAGACAGGAGACGGAAGGTCCGCTGGTGCACTTATGCACACCCCTTACTGACGTCTTAGGAATCGGGAGAGGTCAACGGTGGATAGTCTGTCTGTTTATCTTTCTCTCTCTCTCTCCCTCTCTCTATCTCATCCCTCCATCCATCCCTCCATCTATCTATCTTTCTATCTATCTACCATCCCATCTATCTATCTGTCTGACTGTCTGTCTGTCTGTCTGTATTCCACCTATCTATCCCATCCACCCATGCTATCTATCTATCTATCTATCTATCTATCTATCTATCTATCTATCTATCTATCTATCTATCTATCTATCTATCTATCTATCTATCTATCTATCTATCTATCTATCTATCTACCTACCTACTTACCTATCTATCTATCTATCTATCTATCTATCTATCTATCTATCTATCTATCTATCTATCTACCTACCTACCTACCTACCTACTTACCTATCTATCTATCTATCTATCTATCTATCTATCTATCTATCTATCTATCTATCTATCTATCTATGGAAAAAGAGAGTGGGAGATGATAAATATAGACGGTCATCATATATTTCGATTTCCATCGTAACTGTGGAAAGGTCAATAAACCAGGCAGTCAATGTACGAGGACTCCCTCTACTGATAGAAACATCAGGATCCCATCGAAAGATAGCTAGTTAAACCAGACTCGCTTTTACAAAACCTCTCAAACTAGAATACTTCACCCACCTAAATTTGAACCCCAACATCTCTGCAAAGGTGGCCTTGAAAAGACCCGGTTATAGGTGGGCGTGGGGATACCCGGTGGCCTTAAAATGCTCCCAGGTGAAACTACCCTCGTTCAGCATCCTGCAATTTCGTTAATCCCAAATATGGATTGACAACCCGCGGTTAGATACCCTCGACGATGGCGGTACCACTCATGGCTGGACTCGCCATCCCGAATTTCAACGCTGATGTTTGTTTACTTGAGTTTGAAGCCTTCTCGGTCTCGTATTCAGAATTTGGGGAGGAGAAGAATAAAAACTCCCCGGAGACCGTTTTCTAATCTGGAATTCTCTTTCAGAAAATTCTAATTGCGAGGAGTAGCCGGCGGGGCGACGAAAGCAAAGCAAAACAAATAACAAACCGGAAACGCGATAAGACAAACAAGGCGATGCTAATATCCTGCAAAAGGGCCATAATATGCATGCAAGATGAAGCCTGCTTTTTAAAAGGTCAGCCCGGACCATCCCGAAGAGCGTTTAGCAGCAATAATAAGTGGCAACCCGTCGTGGACTTTCCGCCGTTGAAGTGGAATGCTGGTTTTTAAAGGGTTTTCTTTGTCATAGTGTGTTTATTTTCCCAATTATTTCTGATTGCATTCAAATAGGCCATCGTCCCGCGATTAAGAGCGTTTGCAACCAGCTTGTTAGCTCAGCCTTGTGCGATGCTGTCTGCATTTAATTTGGGGGACAAGATTGTTTTGCCGTCGAGAGCCGGGCTCTCAATTACGGCGTGCCGCTCGCTGTCCTTCGTTCTCACAAAAAGTTGGGTGTCTTTTTTTTTGCCATATCGCTCCCCGTTGTCCGGATACTGTTCTGTCGGGCTCTCTGGTAGACTCCTCCCAAAACTTCACAGGTACAAATTTCAGACACACACACGTTTGAAAATTCAAAACAATGTTCTTTATAATGAAAATTCACTTAAACTAAGCCCTCTTTTGGTATAGCAAAGAGCCCTCGTCTCCAAACAAACTGGTAAGTTGTACAAGTCCCTTATCAGTTCTGTGATACTTAGCTTGCAGCTGTGAGGCAATTCACAGTCCTTCTTCTTTCACAAAGTGAAACACACTTTGCTCTGGTTTAGTTTCAAAGCGGGGAAAAATCAGCACACAAAAGGTCAAAGTCAGTAAAGCAGTCACGAAACACAACAATCAGATAATCCTCCACAATGGCCAAACCCACAGGCTGCTCTTTATAGCAGCCTCACTAATGACCACAGCCCCACCCAACCACAGGTGGCCTCATTTTCTTTGATAATAATCTCTCAGTTGTTGCTGCCTATGCATCGCTCTCCGCATGCGTGGCTGTATCATTAACTCTTGTTCTGAATCCAAGGAGGAGCTAGATAATTGATCTCCTTCTGAGCTGTCTGCCCCACTCTCCTCCTCCCTGTCACTCATGTCTTCTTGGTCAAAGGAGCCTTCATCAGCAGATTCCACGGGGGGGGGGGGGCAAAACAGGCCTGCAGCATGTGGATGTCTCCCCCACATCCACAGTCCTTGGGGCAGGAGCAGGGCCAGAGCTAACCACAACAGATACCCCTGAACCAAAATTTTGTGCTCAAGAGGGTCTAGGATTTGGCACTGCGGTACAGCTAGTCCTCAGGTTATGACCAGAATGGAGCCCTGTATTTTTGATGCTAAGCGAGCTGTTGCCCTAGCTCAGCTCCCACAGTCATGTTTTTGCCGGCCAGCTGATTTTTCGCTCTTAAGAGAGGCTCTGGAAGGGCATTTTTAGCTTCTAGAGAGCCTCCGTGGGATAGGGGAGGGCGTTTTTACCCTCCCTCGGCTCCAGGGAAGCCGCTGGAGCCTGGGGAGGGCAAAACACAAACCTACTGGGCCCACCAGAAGTTGGGAAACAAGGTGTTTCCGGGGGAAGCTGTTTTCGCCCTCCCCAGGCATTGAATTATGGGTGTGGGCACTCATGCACGAACAATATTGCATGCCTATGCTCTTTCGGCACCCGAAGAAAAAAAGGTTCGCCATCACTAGTATATAGGATCTCCTATTCCAGCAGAGGGCTGGACTAGAAGACCTCCAAGGTCCCTTCCAACTCTTTTTATCTTGTTTTGTTCTAATTCAAGTCTGTGCAACCATGAAAACAATGCATTAGAAACATAGAAACATAGAAGATTGACGGCAGAAAAAGACCTCCTGGTCCATCTAGTCTGCCCTTGTACTAATTCCTGTATTTTATCTTAGGATGGATCTATGTTTATCCCAGGCATGTTTCAATTCAGTTACTGTGGATTTACCAACCACGTCTGCTGGAAGTTTGCTCCAAGCATCTACGACTCTTTCAGTCAAGTAATATTTTCTCACGTTGCTTCTGATCTTTCCCCCAACTCACCTCAGATTGTGTCCCCTTGTTCTTGTGTTCACTTTCCTATTAAAAACACTTCCCTCCTGAACCTTATTCAACCCTTTAACATGTTTAAATGTTTCGATCATGTCCCCCCATTGGGGCAACCTACATCCTTCCTAACCATTCCTAGATTACATCTTTTGCTTTCTAAGAAATGATTTTAGGGTAAACAGGATTTATTTTGGGGGTTTCTCCAACCCACGAACACAATTTTACCTACCGTGTTTGGAGGCAACAGTGTGAAGAGATTGGCTCGTTGTGTCCAGGCAACAAAACTCATTTTTGGAGTAAAGAAAATATGATTACAGGTTGGGATCTGATGTGGCAAATTTGATTATTCATTATAGCTTGGACAGAGTTGAAATTGTGGTAGATAAGATTTCTTCTCTCCTGACTTCAAGGTCAAATGAGAGTATTTACCATTCTCTCTCTGTTTATCTTCGGATGCAAATTGAATTTGGTGATTCAAATTGATGAAATGTAAGGAATATAAAACTCATCAGAAGCAACATGGAGAAAAATTACTGGGTAGGGACGGCTGGTAGCTCCACCAGTCCATGTCCTGGACTTTCTTCTGATTAGTAATTATTTCAATCTTTGTTATTTATTTTCTTTCTTCATTCTCAATTTTATTTAAGTTGTTTTGATTCCTGTTATTGGAAAGCAAAAGCGTAATTATGTTCCGAAGCATTTGGAATCGGAATTAGATGGTTGAATAGCCAGCTGCAGGCAAGCGGCTCGTGCTACAACTTGGGTACACCACCCTTTCCTCCTCCTCCTCCTCCTCCTCCTCCTCCTCCTCCTCTTCCTCCTCCTCACCTCTTCCTCCTCTCCTCTTCCTCCTCCTCCTCCTCTTCCTCCTCCTCCTCTTCCTCTCCTCCTCTTCCTCCTCTTCCTCCTCCTCTCCTCCTCTTCCTCCTCCTCCTCATCCCTTCCTCCTCCTCTCCCTCTTCCTCCTCCTCCTCCTCATTCCTCCTCCTCTTCCCTCCTCCTCCTCCTCCTCTTCCTCCTCCTTCCTCCTCCTCTTCCTCCTCCTCCTCCTCCTCCTTCTCCTCCTCCTTCCTCCTCCTCTTCCTCCTCCTCCTCCTCTTCCTCTCCCTCTCCTCCTCCTCTCCTCTCCTCCTCCTCTTCCTCCTCCTCCTCCTCTTCTCCTCCTCTTCCTCCTCCTCCTCTTCCTCCTCCTTCTCCTCCTCCTCTTCCTCCTCCTCCTCTTCCTCCTCCTCCTCTTCCTCCTCTCCCTCTCCCTCTTCCTCCTCCTCTTCCTCCTCCTCCTCTTCCTCCTCCTCCTCTTCCTCTCCTCCTCCTCTCCTCCCTCCTTCTCTCTCCTCCTCTCCTCTCTTCCTCCTCCTCCTCATCCTCTTCCTCCTCCTCCCCTCTTCCTCCTCCTCCTCTTCCTCCTCCTCTTCCTCCTCCTCCTCTTCCTCCTCCTCCTCTTCCTCCTTCTCCTCCTCCTTCTCCTCCTCTTCCTCCTCCTCCTCTTCCTCCTCCTCTCCCTCTCCCTCTTCCTCCTCCTCTTCCTCCTCCTCCTCTTCCTCCTCCCTCCTCCTCTTCCTCCTCCTCTTCCTCCTCCTCCTCTTCCTCCTCCTTCTCCTCCTCCTCTTCCTCCTCCTCCTCTTCCTCCTCCTCCTCTTCCTCCTCCTCTCCCTCTCCCTCTTCCTCCTCCTCTTCCTCCTCCTCCTCTTCCTCCTCCTCCTCCTTCTCCTCCTCCTCTTCCTCCTCCTTCTCCTCCTCCTTCTCCTCCTCTTCCTCCTCCTCCTCATCCTCTTCCTCCTCCTCTCCCTCTTCCTCCTCCTCCTCTTCCTCCTCCTCTTCCTCCTCCTCCTCTTCCTCCTCCTCCTCTTCCTCCTTCTCCTCCTCCTTCTCCTCCTCTTCCTCCTCCTCCTCTTCCTCCTCCTCTCCCTCTCCCTCTTCCTCCTCCTCTTCCTCCTCCTCCTCTTCCTCCTCCTCCTCCTCTTCCTCCTCCTCTTCCTCCTCCTCCTCTTCCTCCTCCTTCTCCTCCTCCTCTTCCTCCTCCTCCTCTTCCTCCTCCTCCTCTTCCTCCTCCTTCTCCTCCTCCTTCTCCTCCTCCTCCTCCTCTTCCTCCTCCTCCTCTTCCTCCTCCTTCTCCTCCTCCTTCTCCTCCTCCTCTTCCTCCTCTTCCTCCTCCTCCTCTTCCTCCTCCTTCTCCTCCTCCTTCTCCTCCTCCTCTTCTCCTCCTCCTCCTCCTCCTCCTCTTCCTCCTCCTCCTCTTCCTCCTCCTCCTCTTCCTCCTCCTCCTCTTCCCTCCTCCTTCTCCTCCTCCTTCTCCTCCTCTTCCTCCTCCTCCTCTTCCTCCTCCTCTTCCTCCTCCTCCTCTTCCTCCTCCTCTTCCTCCTCCTCTTCCTCCTCCTCCTCCTCCTCTTCCTCCTCCTCTTCCTCTTCCTCCTCCTCTTCCTCCTCCTCCTCCTCCTCCTCCTCCTCTTCCTCCTCCTCCTCTTCCTCCTCCTCCTCCTTCTCCTCCTCCTCCTCCTCCTCTTCCTCTTCCTCTTCCTCCTCCTCCTCCTCCTCCTCCTCTTCCTCCTCTCTGAAAATACCCACCCCAAATGCTGGCTGGGGAATTCTGGGAGTTGAAGTCCAAATATCTTCAAGTTGCCAAGGTTGGGAAACACTGACCTAGAGAATGGGTCTTTAATGTCTCCTCCACCTCCATGGTTTACTTTCATTCGATGGCATCTCCTGCTGCTGACCTCATTAGACGTTCTTGTCTCGGCTGTAATTTTGAATGTTTCTGTCATTTCCCAACACCGTAGTTAAGAGTAGAACAGTCTTTTTTTAATCAAACGCTTTCCTATCTTCCGGGTTCTTGAATTATTTCCTAAAAGAAATCCCCGTCGAAGATAAATGAAATTTTGAATATCCTGGAGCAGATTTTGTTTAAGAAAGAAGCTATTAAAATGCATCTTAGTGCGTCTATGTTCATCGTGTTCCTTCGTACTTGGCAAGGCTAAAAACATTTTTTTTTTTAAATGGGGAGATTTATCCTTCGAAATTATTCCGAAGAAAGGAGGGCTAAAAAGGGACCGCAAAGACATTTTCCAGCACCTTCAAAACCCAAAAATTCTTCCCCTTGGTTCTAATCATTAGATTTGCAGCATCCAAGGATGTTTATTGAAGCAATAAATAGGAATGGGTGTCTCCCTCCCACCCTCTTTTTTTTTTTTAAGGGCAGCAAAATATACTTTGAACTTGCAAAGCCTTCTGAAAATGCCACCAAGGCCAGGGTTCAAGCGAGCTATCAGATGTAGGGTTTAATTTTTTATGAGCTTTGGGGGGAAAAAAATAACAAAACAAAACACAAAATGAAAAGGGTTCAGACCGTGTGGCCTTTAATGAGTAGGACATTTATCCAGCCAATAAATGGGTTTCTTCTGTAGCTGTTGACATCCCGGTTTGAGCTTTTATATCCCAACACTCTAATGGTTGAATAAAAGGGCACAGAATTCTAGATTTCCCGTCGTTTGAGGAGGGCTATTTGTCCACATTATGGTACCGAAGGCCACAACGCCTGCAGCAAAGGTGCTGGGCCTTTCTAAAAAGGTTTGCTATAGAAGGCTTAGCTATTTATTTAGAGAATTCATTTATTTTATCAAAAGTAGAGGTTTCTCACCTCCATCCTGTTATTCGCTTTGGTGGTTTTTCTTAAAATCTCTGTTTATTTCAATGTTTTAACAATGTTTTAACCTTTTGTATTTGCTTCCATGACGTTGTGAACTGTCCAGAGAATGGAATGGAGTGGAATAGAGTAAATAGAATAGAAATGATGGAATAAAATAGAATGGAATAGAATAGAGTAGAATAGAATAGGACATGATCAAAACGTTGAAATATGTTAAAGGGTTAAATAAGGTTCAGGAGGGAAGTGGTTTTAATAGGAAAGTGAACACAAGAACAAGGGGACACAATCTGAAGTTAGTTGGGGGAAAGATCAGAAGCAACATGAGAAAATATTATTTCACTGAAAGAGTAGTAGATCCTTGGAACAAACTTCCAGCAGACGTGGTTGGTAAATCCACAGTAACTGAATTTAAACATGCCTGGGATAAACATTTTATTTATTTATTTATTTTATTATTTAGATTTGTATGCCGCCCCTTTCCGTGAACTTGGGGCGGCATGCATATATCCACCCTAAGATAAAACACAGGAAATAGTATAAGGGCAGACTAGATGGACCATGAGGGTCTTTTTCTGCCGTCAGTCTTCTATGTTTCTAATAGAACAGAACAGGACTGAACTGATATGACAATGGGCGATTGGTCCCAGTCAGAAGATGAGAAAGACATTAGAGTGGAAAGTCATTGGATAGACCCTCGCGATAGGAGATTGTTGAGAAGGTGAGAGGAGTTGCATGGTAAAAGGTATTAGTGAATTGACTTAGCCTCTTTGGGGTGTGATGTCACTTCCAGGCAGTTTAAAGGCAAAGGATCTTGGGAAATTGGGTGTGGAGTTTCAACGTTGTTTAATGGGAGAGAAGTGAGACCAGGGTATGTGTGTGTGATTGAACCCGGCTTTAAAACCATGGTTTCTGCCTCAATAAAAGACATTCTCTGTCGGCTGCTTATTGCTCGGGATTTAGGTGAGCAAATTCATATCCTTAAATAATGAATGGACTTGTTATCTAAGGCAGTGTTTTTCAACCAGTGTGCCGCGAGACATAGTCAAGTGTGCCGCGAAGGTCAGAGAGAAAGAAAGCAAGATAGAGAGAGAAAGAAAGCAAGAGAGAGAGAAAGAGCGACCGAGAGAGAAAGAGAACAAGAGAGAGAAAGAAAGAAAGAGAGAGAGCAAGAGAGAGAGAGAAAGCAAGAGAGAGAGAGAAAGAGGGAGGGAAGGAGAGAGAGAGAAAGACATAGAGGGAGGTAGGGAGAGAGAGAGAAAGA